>NW_026705926.1:0-366418 GCF_029867415.1 Vicia villosa
TTTTTTCGAGCATGGGATTAAACGAGACTCACAGTCCCTGTGAATTTCTTACTCAAGTAATAGATGGCATGTTCCTTCTTACCGGTTTCATCTTGCTGTCCAAGCATACAGCCCATCGGATTCTTCCAACACAGTAAGGTACATGATTAATGGTCTTCCTTCAACTGGAGGAATCAATATTGGTGGTTCTAACAGGTACTCTTGATACTGTCAAACGCTTTCTGGCAATCTTCAAGTCCATACAACCCCTTGATCTTTGCGGAAGAAGCTTGAAAATTGGCCCACAAGTAGCAGTCATTTGAGAGATAAATCTGGAGATATAGCTTCAATCGTCCGGAGAAATCCTCTTACTTGCTTTTCAGTTTTTGGTGCAGGCATCTCTTGAATAGCTCTGACTTTGTCGGGATCCACTTCAATACCTCTTTGGCTGACAATGAAACCCAAGAGTCTTCCAGATCTAACCCACAAAAGTACATTTGTTAGGATTCAAAGCGAAGCTGATATTTCCTTAGTCGTTGAAACAACCTTCAGAAGGTATTCAATATGTTCTTCTTCTGTGCTGGACTTGGCTATCATGTCGTCCACATAAACTTCTATTTCTTTATGCATCATGTCATGAAAGAGAGTAGTCATTGCCCTTTGGTAAGTTGCGCCTGCATTCTTTAATCCAAAAACGGCATCACCTTTGTAGCAAAATGTCCCCCCATGGGGTGATGAAAGATGTCTTCTCCATGTCTTTCAGGAGCCATCTTGATCTGATTATAACCGGAGAACCCGTCCATGAAGGAAAAGACGTTGAACTTAGCGGTGTTATCGACCAGCATGTCGATATGTGGTAATGGAAAGTCAATCTTTTGGACTGGCTTTGTTCAAGTCACGGTAATCAACACACAATTTGGACTTTTGCCATCTTTTTTTCGGAACTGGCACTATGTTAGCCAACCATTGAGGATACTCAGAGGTGACAAGAAAACCTGCGTTGAGTTGCTTTTGAACTTCCCACTTTGATCTTGTTAGCCATATCAGGTGAGCTCCTTCGCAATTTCTGCTTAAACCGGCGGACAATTCTGGCTTCAATGGCAAGTAATGCTGAACAATATTGGTATCCAACCCAGGCATGTCTTGGTAGGACCAGGCAAACACGTCAACATATTCTTTGAGAAGGTCTGTCAACTTACTCTTGATATCAGCAATCAAGCAGTGATCTAATGGTCACTTCTTTTTTGTCTTCTTCAGAACCCAAGTTGATTTTTTTCTAAGGCTCTTTGTGAGGCAGAATGGCTCTTTCCCTCGTGCTTAAGTAATCGAGAGATCTCGTCCGGGGATCTCCTCTTCTTCCTCTTCTTCGGCTTCGAACACAGGGAAACTCAAAGTTGGGAGAGGGCAGTAGGGTTATTGCATTCAATGGGTTTATCAATAGTAAATCTGCACATATGATTTATATTTATTTCAGAAAATTTATGAATGCAGGAGTGTATGCACGATTTTTTTTGAAAAAGTTTTTTTTTTGGTTTTTTAGGATTACCATTTCCAGAAAAAAGCAAAAAAAATAAAACACATAGTGTAGGGGAATTCAAAATGACACTTTATTTATGATTCATTTTTGAAACAAAGCCCTAAACACAAACTCATTTGTCTTGGGCAGGACAAAGAGGGAAACTTTTAAAACAAAAGCCCTATACACAAAGTTATTTGGGCGGAACATTTAAAAGGCAAAGCCTTATAAAACATCTCTCTGCTTTGGGCAAGGCAGGAGGTCAAAATAACAGCGAGGTGATTACTTTGAGCGGCGAACAAACATTCGGAACGTCGACAGCTTTCCAGTAGCAACGAACTCCTCTGTGTATTATGTATTCAGGAAAGTTCTCCCCAGAATTATCTTCAGTATTGACATTGACCGCTGGTCGAGCAGGATTTGAAGGTCCTGGTTTGTCAACCTTGTTCTTTGTAGAGTTGAAACGGTCTTCTTCTACTTCTTGAAGGAGCATAAGACGAGTCACAATCTTCAGAATTTTCAGGATGTATTTCCCAGTCTTCAGGATGAAGAGACTCATTGTCAGCGACACTTTCTGAGTCAACTGCGGGACCATCTTCCCCTTCATCTTCAAAAATGGCATTTATGTGATGGTAAACCATCTTCAGGATTATGAACCTTTGGCAGATGCATTGAAGCTGAAATCTCCAGTAATTTCAGGCTGCTGAGAAAATTGACAGGGCTGATAAACCTCTTCTGGTTGACTATTATATTCAAAGGAATCTCCCCATCCAGTTGGTTGGATATCCTCAATCGCAATCTTGTAACTTTCAGGTGCAGTATATTTCACCATATAATCAAATTTTCCACTTGGTTGTCCCAAGGTGTCCCAGATCTCTGCAGGAACAGGCTCAGTTTCTTTGCCTTTGGATTTTCTGTGACGGAGGATATGGTTCTTCTCCTGAGATATGTTATCCTGAGTCATTGAGATAACATTTCCATTCTTCTTCACTATCGGAGAGACCTTCTTCGATGCATTCTTCAATAAGGACATTGACCTCTTGAGGAATTGGGTTAAGGAATCCTCCACTAATGAATGTTTCTTTGATCGGACGAAGGGTTTCATCCTTCTTGGTGCAGTTTGAGAATGTTGGTGAACATCCGAGACCTGCTCTAGTTTCATTCTTGGTCGGGATCACAAACTTGCCCCCAGCCAGTGGTAGTTCCAATCTTTCACTACTTTCACTGCCTCTTTGTAAGAAGAGATCGATGTTTTCTTCTTGGAAGATTCGTCTTCTAAAGAGAGACCTTGGAACTGAGTTCCTTCCACATCATCAGCACCAATGAAGGGAGAAATTGGATAAAATGGGCTCACCATCAAGGCTTGTTCTCCACTTATTGTTACCATTTTCCATTTGTTACAAACTTTAACTTTTGATGGAGCGTAGAAGTTACTGCCCCTCGCTTCATGGATCCATGGTCGTCCTAACAGACAGCTATAAGCAGCTTGAATGTCCATGACTTGGAAGGTGATTGAAACGTATGTGGACCAATTGTCATGGGAAGGTTGACTTCACCAATAACAGATTTTCGCGATCCATCAAATGCTTTGACTACTACACCACTGAATTTCATAGGCATTCCTTGGTAAGACAAGCGAGCAAGAGTCGTCTTTGGCATAACATTCAAGGAAGATCCGGTGTCTACCAACACATTGGACAAAGAGTCTGACTGACATTTCATAGAAATGTGCAAAGCAAGATGTGATTTCTACCCTCCTCGGGGAGTTCTTCATCACAGAAGCTTAAATTGTTGCAAGCTGTTATGTTGGCTATTATCCCATCAAAGTGATCAACAGTCACATCATGGTCTACAAAAGCTTGATCTAAGACTTTCATCAGGGCTTCCCTGTGGGCTTCTGAATTCAACAGCAATGAAAGTATTGAGATTTTTGAAGGAGTCTGCATAAGCTGATCCACAATCTTGTATTCACTTCTTTTGATAAGCTTCAAAATTTCATCAAAGTCAGGATTGACATTGGTTCCACTGGATTGACCAACATCAGTGTTTGTATTACTGACAGGAGTTTCCACAGGATTTCCCACTGGAACATTGACAGGATTTTGTCCGGTTGCAGGAGCAACAGGGCTGCTTTGGAGGTAGTGGAGTATACACACGTCCACTTCTTGTTACTCGACTCACATCAGCGATGTTTACAACAGATGAAAGAGTAGGCAAAGGAACTTCTTGTCCGTTCTTTATCATTGTGGCATTGTAGTTGTATGGAACTGCCTTGTCAGAGTCATAAGGAACAGGTCCAGGTAGACAAATGATTAAAGGAAGCAACAGGAACCTTCGGCTTGTTGTAAGTAACTTCCATGCGCTCAGGCATGTTGAAATGAGGAACGATGACGTTAACTGTAGGCATTTCCGAGTTGATATCTGAGACTAAAAGCTCATGCGGATAACATCCTATCATGTTAACTTCATTTTTCATCCCTATTTTCTGTAGATCTCAATAGTACCATTATCTAGCAAAAACTTGGAGATCTCTTCTCACAATCGAACACCCCGTGAGGATCCACACAACATATTCTACAGGAACCGTATTGATGCTGGCGAAAATTCGGCCCCTCGACAAAGAGTAGCGTGCATTTGTACCAGATCGGCTCTTGAGAAATTGATATTATAGACTCGGTATTGGCCAGGACATCCATACACCATGTTTACAACATGCCCTCCATGATTGGGCAGCGGATTTGCTTGCACATTAGGATTCAAATTTCTGAAAGAGAGGAGATTAGATCTAACCAAACCTCTGAACTTCGTATTTCAAAGCTATTGCAATGCTCAAGATCATGGCCAGGTGCCCCTTGATGATAAGGGCATGAAACCTCAGCTTTGTACCACCATGGGAGTCTCTCAGGTACTGGTGGTGGTGCTTTAGTTTGAACAAAGACCTCTTTCAATCAAAGCAGGGTACAATTCTGTGTAGGTCATTGGAATCGGATCAAACTGTGGAGCTCTTTGCACACGATTCTGATTGTTGTTAAGTCGTTGAGCCTGTTGTCGAGGCTGTTGTTGTTGAAACCTGCGGAGTAAACACCCGGATTCGGTGCTGTATTAACGACTGGCGCAATGGCAGCAATCTGTTGTCGACGATTGACGTTTCCTCTTGGCTTTCCCTGGGATACCATGTCAACACTTTGTTCTTTCTTCTTTGGGAAACCACTTCCAAACTTTTTGGTTCCACCTTGAAGATCCACCTTCTTTAGTCAGACGTCCGGTTCGGACTCCTTCTTCTAGACGCATCCCCATGTTTACCATTTCGGTGAAATCACTTGGAGCACTAGCAATCATGCGTTCATAATAAAACGGACTGAGAGTATTCAAGAAGATCTTTGTCATCTCTTTCTCTTTTAACGGTGGATTAATCTGAGCAGCGGTTTCTCTCCATCGTTGGGCATATTCTTTGAAAGCTTCATGGTCTTTCTGAGCCATGGATCGAAGCTGATCTCGGTCTGGAGCCATATTCCGAGTTATACTTGTATTGTCGGACAAAGGCCTCGCCTAGGTCATTGAAAGTCCGAATATTTGGTGCTATCCAAATCTGTGTACCACTTCAGTGCGGCACCAGTCAAACTGTCTTGAAAGTAATGGATAAGCAACTGATGATTGTCTGCATAAGTAGACATCTTTCTGGCATACATCACGAGATGACTTTGCGGACAAGAACTACCTTTGTACTTCTCAAAGTCTGGGACCTTGAATTTAGCTGGTATTTGTACACTGGGAACCAAACATAGCTCCTGGGCATTCTTTTCCAAACAAAATCTTTTCCACGGATAGCTTTAACTTCCAACTGCATCTTGTTAAACTGTTCTTGGAGAATCTCCCACAAGGATTACGCTGATTTGTGCTATTCACCTTGATCATGATAAATCTCATTGCCATCCATAAGGAACAGTGTGAACCGTAGGGGTCGGAACTGTCATAGTGGGTTGAGAAAGTGCCATAGTGATTTGAGAAAAAGTTATCCCCTGATTTGGAGTGAACTGTGAAACTCTTGAGCAGCAGGCGCTTCAGTTGTGGATGTTTGAACCCCAGAAACATTATGGCGGAAACCTGTACCAAAGCTAAAAGGCGTTGCCCCAACCTTCTGGCATGGAGAAAGATGGAATGCCGAATGCAACCGTAGAAACCTGGAGTAGTGACTTCAGATGTTACTGTTGCTTGACTGTTGGGTGGCGGCGGCTGATTCTGTGCGGCCATTAAGGAGTCAACCAGAGTAGTGAGACTTTGCAACTTTTCCTGAAGGGTGGTCCACTGTACCACGGAGCTCAACATTCTCTTGTTCAGAGTGTTCCATTACTCTTCTTCTGCTTGAACGAGTATTGTATCTGTGATCTGATTGCGAGCGCGGTCGAGAAACTTTGAGACGCGACAGCTTGACGATCTAATGGAGAAAGATCCAAAAGATGAGACCCTATACAACAGACTCGATATGCAGAATGATGTATGTATAAAAAGAAATTTATGATTTTTTCCAAATATTTTAAAGATTATTTTCTTGCAAACATTTGTACACGATTCTGATTGTTTATTCATTCATTTTTTTATTACAATAATGGGAAATGTTACAACATTGGAGCGTAGCTCCTTACAAAAGCAAATGATAAATAAAAAGCTAAACAATCCTAAGCATCTTCATCAGACGAAGAACCAAATGCATTGTGCAGCTTGAGCTTCATGATTTCTTTCCCATAGTAAGCTTTCAATTCGGCCTTTTCGGTCTTTAGCTTGTCAACAATATTCTTCCAATCGTCAGGAGTTGGAGCGTTGCTTGTTGAACCTTCAGGTTTTTTCTTGCTTTCTTTGATGTACCTCTTGATTGCAGCGTCTTTCTGATGAATCTTCTCATCTTTACTCATGAGCCATCCATCTTGACAGTAGAGAGTTTCTTCGTGATCTTTCACTTGTTTCTTCAACCTTCTGTTTTCCATATCGGTCCTACGAAACTTGTGCTCCCAAGCATTTTTTTTCTAACCTCATCTTGGCTAAAGTGTCTTGGTATTCCTTCATAGTGGGAATGGGAATATTGGGTAGTTGAGATACCACAAGAGACATGGGTTTTTCATAATCATAAGGCATTTGAAACTCCTTTGCTCTTTTCTTTACCCAGCAGGTGTAGGCGTCCGTAGCAACGCAATTCCTTTCCTCACCTTTTTCTTTCCATCGGACGTCGTACCAAGCTCTCATCATTCTTGTCTTCAACCTTTGAGGATCTTCCCTTTCTTGATAGAAGTAGCTTTCTACTGCGAGACCAACAGGTTTAACTGAATTTGCATACCCGAGTTGTCGTCGGGCTAAGATCGGATTGTAGTTAATTCCTCCTTGTGTACCAATGAGGGGTACGTTGGCGAACTCTCCACAACTTTCAATGGTTTCTGTACCACAGCGAGCCAAGGTATACCAACGGATATCATTATTAGTAAGAGACATAAGTCTTCGAGGCCAACGCAAACCTTCCTTCTCGGTTTTTTGTGAAAATAGGAGACTCAGGTAAGTGTGAAACAATCCATTTGAACAACAAAGGTGCACAACATACAATGATTCCACCGCCTTGGCGATTCCTATGATGGACAGAGAAATACATGTCACCAAGTAAAGTCGGAACAGGATTTCCAATCAGAAAGATCTTTATGGCATTGATATCAACAAAGTTGTCGACATTGGGAAACAGAACCAACCCATAGATGAGCAAGGCTAGTACAGCTTCAAAAGCTATCATGCTACCAGTTTCGATGAAATCAAAGGCTTTCTTTATCAGGAAGTGTGAGGTTAAACCCGGGAGGTTTCCTTTGGTAGTCCAATTACTCTCTACTTCAGACTTTTTCAAATGGATATTTGTTGCAATGACATGTGACTTAGGAATGGCTTCCAAACCATTGAAGGGTATTTTGTCAGACACAGGGATACCCAAAAGATTGGCATATTCTTCCAAGGTCGGTACCAACTGGTAGTCTGGAAAGGTGAAACAACGGTAGACGGGATCATAGAACTGAACCAAAGTTTTGAGAAGTCCTTCATCAACATGAGTGTTCAAGATAGGCAAAAGTTTTCCATAACTTTTCCTAAAATTGGAAGGATTTTGTACAGAAGATGCTAACTCTATCAGTTTTCCCACATCAGGCGCTTTGAAACCGTATTTTTTGGTATACCTTTTTACTTCTTCCATGACTAAATCCTAAAATGTTTGCAAAGAAAATTTCTCTAAATCTTTGGAAAAATCATGTTTTTATGGAAAAAAGATGGTTTTTTTTTTTGAATGTATGAATGCGTGGATGCATGAATGCCACATATTCAAACATGGTAAAACAGACATGATAATGGTAACGCAAACATGGTACACAAACGTGGTAATTCAAACATAGTACACACAGGTTCAAAGGTCCAGCGTCACGAGCATGAGGTCAGAGAACCAAATAGGGATAGATCTAGTTAATCACCTGTACAACATGTTCTACTGATACGTCAGAGTCTACATTTTTCTTTCGAATATTACCGGCTTTCACAACTAAACTGATGAGCCAGAAATATTCTCAAGAAAAACTCGTCTGAGTGTGGTTCTCCGCATGACAACTATCCAAGTCTTCACCTGGATCGTTTCTGCACCACGTCCTAATAAGGCCAGGATGGGTTGGGGTTCTACGGTCTCTCAGCTTCTACAGTTCAATGCGGCAATAATGTCTTCGCTACGAAAGCATGCTAAACATATATTACCAACAAGGAACCTCCACTGAGCGGAAGGATTCTCAAGTGCGCCTGCACATGACTATACCCTCCACCTAATTTCTTATGTGTACTTAATCCGGGTTAGGATTTGTCCATAATGTATCACTTGTAACAGAACCACACAAGTAACAGAGCCAAAGAATCACGCATGTAACAAAAATTAAAATAAAAACAATAATTAGAATTAACCCTTCCTTTGGAAACAATAAAAAGATGGTCCCCAGTGAAGTCGCCATTTTTCTGTCGCGGGCGAAAAACCGTTTTTTGGCTCTTTTTTGCGGGATGAGACACCTGATGCCTTCTTTGGGCTCGAGTGCTCATTAAAAATGATTTTTCTTTGTTTCGACCAAACTTTTTATTATTTCCAAAGGAGGAAAAGGAAAAAAGATGCAATAACCTAAAAGTGGGGGGAGATCTTGGGTAAGAGGGTTGGTTATACGAAGGGAAGGTATTAGCACCCAACGTATCTGTAGTACTCTACAGGGTTCTTTATTGTTTTTTATTCTATGCTACGGTGAAGGTTCTGTTGTGAGAAAAGAGGTGGGACCTAAGGTGTTTGTTTGATTATGCTCGCAAAGATCATCGCGATCCTCTGCATACATATCCCTTAGAGGGAATCAGAGCATCTGTAGCTCGGGGTCTACGGGTGCTAAGGTTTGAATGGTTTTTTTTTGTTTTGTTTTGCTCGCCAAGGATCGACCTTGTGCCTACGTATTCTCAAAGGGATGTTGAGAAAGTCAGAGCAATCGTAGTTCCCACTTATGCTAGTGGAAGCAAAGGAAAATAGACAAATGTCGTCTAAATGCTAGATGTATCTAATCTATATCATCACATACATCTGTTTGATTTTTGTTTGTTTAACCAGCCTTGTGGCAAAAACTTTCAATGAAGTCAGCCTTGTGACAAAAAGTTTTGATTAATCAGCCAGCCTCGTGGCAAAAGTTTCAATGAAGTCAGCCTTGTGACAAAAACTTTGATTAATCATCCAGTACGGTGGTAAAACAGTTTGATTGATTAGCCAGCCTTGTGGCAAAAAAAGTTTGGCGATTGATTGTTTGTTTGTGATGATATAGAAGAGATACTCCTAGCATAGAGATGAAAAATGTCTAATCTCCTAGGGTATTTGATTTGGATATTGGGGATGCTTATAAGAAGCCCGTGGGTCCTTGTACGAAGCCCAAGAGGAGGCTATCCGAGGGTCCTTGCATTGTAAGCCCAAGAGGAGGCTATGGGAGGGACAATCCAGGGTCCTTGCATTGTAAGCCCAAGAGGAGGCTATGGGAGGGTCACTCGTTTGTACAAAGCCCAAGGGGAGGCATGGTATAGTTGGTTTGAGCTCTTAGAGCGATTTCACCGGGAAACCATACTCTATGTCCTAACCTAAACTAGGGAGATTCTTTGCACGAAGCCCAATAGGAGGCTATAGGGAACCTAGTGTTGTACTAAGTTGAACAAGCATATAACACAATCACAAGTACGAACAAGTACGAACAAATACGAACAAGTACATGAACAAATATGAACAGTTATATATATGACAAAGTGTGTGTATATAATGGAGTTTATGAAGGAAATATACCTGTAAGCATGATCCATTTGTATACACAGGGCTCGGGACTTACACTCGGGGAGAAGTCCACTTGAATTTATTCAAAGCTATGTACACAGGTATTTACAAAGGGGCTTGGGACTTATACCTACATGGAGGCCCATGGTATTTTTTGGGAAGATTTAAAGAAAAACCTTCATTTTTGGTTTGTTATTCAAAGTTAAAAACAAATTGATTGAGATATGTACAAAAATGTGTGTGTACAATGAAATACCTAATTTCATGTACAGGAATGGGTATGTACAAAAGGGGCTTGGGACTTATACCTACATGGAGGCCCATGGTATATTTACAAAAACATGGTTGATTGTTTATTTACAGACGCGTTGTTTGAAAAACTGTTTGAAAGTTTTTTTGTTTTGAAAGAGTTTTCTGTACAAAGAAAAACTGTATAAAAGAAAAAAGAGTGGGTCTTATACTCTCTAATATTCGAGAGGCCCCTGTTTTATTTTCATAAAACAGGGTGGATGGTTTTGAGATTTATTGTTTTAAAAACTGTTTGGAAGTAACTTGGAAAAAGTTTTCTGTTGAAAACTGTACAAAGAAAAACGAAAGGGACTTATACTCTCTAATATTCGAGAGGCCCCACATCGTTTTGAAAATCAATTGATCAATTAAAAAGATTTAATCAATAGTTTCAAAAAGAAAGGGTTTATTGTTTTTGAAAAGAATCGCGATCGCTCGTTTTAAAACAATTTGAATTTTGAAAGAAGTCAATTTAATCAAAAGATCATCCTCAAATAACACTTAGATGATTAGGGTTTGCTTCAAAAAATATTTACAAGTTACTAAGTTTGAAAATCAAATGAAAAATAGTACTTAAAAGTATTAAAATTACTTAAAAACAAGTCATTTTAAAACTAATTAAAAATGTATCAAATAAATATTTTTGATGATTTTTTTTGATATTCTTAAAATATATATATTAAATGAGAGGTGTGTGAAAAATGAATGAAAAATGAATTGATTTGGTTAGTTAAATAATTAATTGAAGTTTGTTAAAAAAAATGAAAGAAAAATAGTTGTAAAAAAAATTGTTTTGGTCCCTAGAGGTGTTGAACCCACGCCCTTGTGTTTACCAGCCAAAACACTTGCCAACCCAGCTGCGCGCGCAGCTTGTTATTATAACAACTTCATTTAATTATATTTGAAAACTGATATTTGAAATTTATGAACAGAAAATGGCGCCAAGAACACCATCCCCATTTGATTTTGAAAATTCTTGAAACCGAACCAAATTGATCAAGTGAAGGGTCTATCTTGCTCGGTTTTGGACGAGGAACATGATGATAGCATTTAATTTCATTTATTTTCACTCTAAGATCATTAATTTTTCTGGAAATCGTGAAGAACCCTAATTCTATGATTCAATCTGAAATCGTGTAGGTGCAAGTTATGATGCAATTGATTGAGGGTTAATGATCCTCATAGGTGCAGAAACAAGATGGTATATCAATATTTAGTTTATGATGCATGTATGTATGAGTTTGAAGTTCAAGAGAGCTTACCTTAAAAATGGCAAAACTGGAAATCGAATTCTGCAAATGAGGGATTCCAGATGTTGTTTCTTGATCTGAACACCTTCAGTGGACCTTATGGAACATGTTTGGATGTCTGGAACAATTTGAAAACCCCTTGATCAATCCATGGTACTCGATCTGCAGTATGGTTCAAGTGAGGATCAAGCTTAGTGATTTTGGAGTTACAGGTCAGGGATGATGATTGGGATAGCTCACATATGGTATATAGGATGTGTTAGAAGCATTAGTTTGGACAGAAATGAGCTTGTGTGGATTTTGGCATGATAAGGTTCTTTATATGCATATATGGAGGTGAGATGATGATTCTGAGTTTGAGGTGTTTTTGGAAGGTTTCAAAGGTTCAAACAACTTCCATATGGTATTTGGGAAGTGTTAGAAGCATCACTTTGCTTAGAACTTCAAAGGTTTAGAGGTTGAGAATTTTACCTCTTTTGAAAACCATGAAACTTGCATTCTAAGAAAGGAAGAGAAAACCTATGTTTATGAGGTTTTGGTGTGATTTGAAGAGTGATTTGAACCTCTATTTATAGGCCAAGGATTCTGAATGAAGAGCTTTGCAAGTTGATCAAAGAAGTGATGATTTGGCTTAAGAGATAAAATGGAATCTTTCACATTAAATGCAAATGGTTAAAAGTGACTTAACCATGGTTATTTCTCAAGCTTCTTATCCTCTTCCATTCTGATCTCAAATCAGCAAATATCTACCAATTATTGCATCTATGCATCATTACTTGGATCATTTGGCAAAATGGTTCATAACTTTGGCAAAATGACTTGAAATTTCAAGTGAAAAGTTCACTAATGTCAAAATTCAAAACCATGGCTACACTCCATATTTTTTCATGCTCTTTGACATTTTGGAAAGCTCATATTACATACTTCAAAACCCTAGTTGAAAGTTTCTTCAAACTCTTTAAGGAAATGGGTGAAAAAGATCCATGAACTTTGAGAAAAATGAAGTTTTAAGTGAAGTTTTCAAAAAGTACCAACTTTGAAGCTCCATATCTCTTAAATGGTTGATCTTATGGAAAAAAATTATATGTGTCAAAGTTGTTTATTGGATCAAAATCTACAACTTTCATGTTGGAAGTTTTTTTCAGTTTGTAGGTGAAATTTTGAGAAATTCCCTTTCAAAGTTTGGAAAAAACCATGAAAAACACTTAGAAATTTTTCTAAGTATGAAAAGTCAAACTTTTGACTTTTTGATTCTTGATTGATTTTCTTGATTTTTCTTGATCAAATGACTTCATATATCACATATTGATGATTAAAAACTTCAAAAGTCATGGTTGACCAAAATTCCCCAAAAGTCAATGGTGATCTTGTACTGTTGACTTTTTCAGTCGAATCGCGTTTCTGGAGATTTCAAATGAAACAGGCTACCCTCACCAAATGAATGGTATGAATGAATCATGTTGAAGCATTAGAGGATATTGAGCCATGGTTTGAGTTGTGGCACCATGTCCTGATTAAAAAGTCAGTGGTTCAGTGAATTAGGTCAAAAACCCTAATTATCGACCTGATGAAATTGATGACTGTGGATCTTGAATTGAGATGTAATTTCCATTGTATATTGTCATAGGGATTATTTGAAAATGATTGAAACCTTTGATTGACTTCCTGGGAATTTTTAGGGTTTCCCAAATGTGATCCCTGATTTCAGTCCCTGATATTTCAAAACCCTGATCTGAGGATTTGTCTGATCAATCTTTGTGCAGAAGATGTTATGAGCCAATGGATTAGGTCAAAATGATGCACTTGAGGTCTTGATATCATGTCCCAAGTCATTAGGTCAAACCCCTGAGCAAAAGTCAGGAGTATGCTAACTTCAGTCAAAACCCTAATCTGGTTGGTTCAGAGCCTTTGAACTTGTTGAAATGAATCTCTGAGGACCAAATGTTGATTGTTGATGAAGATGGTTCATTTGAGATGAAGGGAGAACAAAACCCTAAATGATTGTTACTTGTACTGATGAGTGATTTCCTGATTAAATCCTGCTGAGTCACAAGTAGCAAACACAAGCTATGCAATTTGTTAGAGATGCAAATGATGCATATGCAATGATATGAGGTGGTATCTTAGGTCAAAAATTGGGGTATGACAATTCGGAAATGAACTTCCGAATTCACCCCCCATGAGGTGTTTTCGGATGTTCATCTCCGAACGCACCCCCCATGAGGTGTTTTCGGAGATGAACTTCCGAATCAAGGAAAATTTTTTTAAAAAAAAAGCGCTTCGGAAGTTCATTTCCGAAGCAGGGGTAGTTTGGGAATTTCGCTGGGGGTGACCCCCCATAGGGAGGTGGGTAAAGAAATTTTCAAATTATTTCCTCTTTATTAAAAATAGGACTAGTCCATGTAAATTTAGAACCTATATCTTTATAATCCATTAACTCACAAGCATTGGTCATATTCAATATTCTACTACATTTTTATTGGGCGGCAGGTAAGCCATTTTTTTCTCATTGGGATGAGCAATACCATTGAAAGCATATACAAGCATCCCCCGTCCTTGCATGTTTTTAGGGAGGCTATGCAAATTCGTCTACAAATTTGTGTGACTATTTTATTGAAGATTGACATAGACATGTGTAAAAAAAAAATAATCATTCCCACAATGTGAAGACACTTTCAAATGTAAATATTGGAAATACTAAACAAGATCATCCATTTTCACCAACTCTATTTGTTCTAGGCCGACCAAATGTCCAAAGCAAAAAGACCCAACCAGAGGCAAGCCCAATCAAAATAATACAACGAGTAAAGTCATCATCTATGAGATTCAAAGCACACTTTTTTGATCTTTGATTTTCACCATACTCATCTTAGACTCTAAACTGACTTCGGTGTTGGAGTGTTAACCTTGCAATTTCATCCCAATACCATATTAGAGATCAGCACCACGAATTCAGTGTCCTCTATCAACGATCAACACAAATTCGAGCTCCAATATGGAACAATGGCGTCATCATCTATGGCAATTGACTCCTAATTCTCGCTAAATTCTACAAATAGATTATCCTCGATACAAATTCAAAACTCTATTGGAACCACTAAGAAAAGAAGATACTCACCTCATGCATTGCAATGAAGAGCTCTGTTAGATCTTCCAATTCTTTTCCACCTCAATTAACCACCATCAGCAAGATTTGTAACACAGAGTCATCTGGCGTAAATCTGATGCGAGATCACCTTTTCGACATAATGGTCATATTCGACAATGTAACACCCCAATTCTACCCAGACATATAGGTACAAATATCAGAGTATAAAAATTAAATTCATAAAAACAATTAGGGCGTTACACTTAAGTAACCACATAACCAAACATAACATACTCGCAAAAGATGCGTAACACAAATAATCAAAGAGGACGGATACACATAAACACCTGAATGTATTCATACTTATATAAATGCATCGGTAAACAAAGTATCCACAACATTCTACCAAAATACATCGCATGAGAAGGTATCCAAAATACATAATACGAATGCATCTAAAGGATCAAATATACATCAAAAGGATCCTATAAGCATTATCTACAAAATAAGTGTTCGATCCTCCCCCTAGGTGTTACGTATCACGAGCGGACGACACCAAAACGGACGACTACAAAGAGAGCACCTACACCTGCGGATCACCTGCACATTACCCACGAGTAGGTAACATTAAGGCAGAAGGGTGAGAATATAATTCATAATGAAAGCATGATCAATATAGTAATGCCCACAAATATCATTAAGAATCATATAACAAGATAATCCAACAAGTCAACCACAATCAATATATAAGTAATGCAGTACATGAATGATAACATAAATTATAAAGACTGACGATGATGAATGAGACTCGACTATGCGTATGCATGTGGTACCAAATCCGGAGTAAAACTCCTCCTTGTCATTATGACAAATACACCTGCCAAGCATTATGCTGGGACTTTATTCTACTCAGGAAGCCCGCAGGCTGTCGTCATCGAGCACGCAGCTCCCACTGATGACCTCTTGCCACTCAGGCTCATTCCGTTACCGAGCATTAAGCTCCTACTGGTAACCATGCCCGCAGGCCATCTGTTAACAGCATTCCGCCATTAACGTATTGAAATGTTATGCTGTGCATACAAACGACTCGATTACATAACAACAACAACAATAATATAACTCGGTCACATATCCACATCACACCGGTTATATTAATCCACACGGATACATCATCAAAATTGCCACTCAGGCGTTCATATTCACACAGCACACATATACCGTCAAAACATACTTGATTAGCAAATATCATTTCACAAAAATACATTTATGAAAAATTCATTCAACCACTAACACACTCCTCCTTATCATAAAGCATACTCAAGGGTTCTCATAATACTTCAAACGGCGCGTAGAAACGACCTACGGTTCAAAAGATACAACAAAACGAAGTTTGGAAAAACAAAATTTCACACAGTCCGCTTGAGCTCCGCTCAGCGGACCCGGACAGAAAAATCACCAAACGAAAATACAGAACCTCCGCTCAGCGGACCCGGACAGGGATTTCCTGCAAAAGAACCTCCGCTCAGCGGACCCCCTTCCGCTCAGCGGACCTGCGTAAACCCAGAAAAACCAGTCCTGTAACAGACCATCTCAGCTCCCTCTAAACCATTCAAAACCCATTTAAACCTTCATCCCAACACCAATACAACACAAACATGCTATATATACACCTAATCCATGATTATCATATGGTTGGATCATCACATATTATCTTTGACCTATATTTCTTCATAAGCAAGAAAACATGGAGAAATGAAAAACAAACATGATCCATGGGAATATCTATCATCATAGTACACATACACACCACAAAATCAAGTTTATATCTTCAAAACTCACAAAACACACAATTTGCCATTGTTGAACAAGCTTGGAAAAGAGCAAGAACAAGAACAAAACACACAAAACTACAAGAATCATACAATCAAGATAAACTATATTCATCCCCCTTACCTTGGTTGGATTCTTGGCTCTAGCTTGGTTTGGATTCTACAACTCTCTTCTTCTCTTTGTTTTCCTCTTCTTTCTCTTCTCTTCCCAAGTTCTCTTTCTTTCTTTCTATCTCAAAATATCTCATTTTCTCTCTATATCAAAATATCTCTTTCTATTTCTCTACTTCTCATTTTCCCCCACTCAACTTTCATAAATTCTAATTTTGGCCCAAATGTCACTAAACATTAATTCTAACCAATTAACACCCAAAACATAATAATTACACACATGGAAAGTAATAAGTAAAATATTAACATAATGAATATTTACCGACTGACTCGACTCGAAAACGGTAAAATTAGGAAAATGTAGCAAACATCACAATTAATCAGAAAAACACATTTACGGGCGTTACAACCCTCCCCCACTTAAAAGATTTTCGTCCTCGAAAATAAGATTACCTGCTACAAACAACTCAGGATAGGAGTCTCGCATCTTGCTCTCCAACTCCCAGGTCAAACTCTCACCTGCCGCACTTAACCATACGACTTTCACCAAGGCGATCTCCTTGCCTCGCAGAGTCTTAGTCTCACGATCTTCAATACGCACCGGCATTGTCTCAACCGTCAGGTTCTCACGCACTTGCACATCATCCATCTGAATCACATGGGACGGATCCGCAATGTATCTCCTCAACTGAGACACGTGGAATACATCGTGCAGATTAGAAAGACTTGGCGGTAACGCCACCCGATACGCAACTTTGCCAACTCGCTCCGATATCTGATAAGGACCAATAAAACGCGGAGTAAGCTTCCTCGATTTCAAAGCTCGTCCAACACCAGTCATAGGTGTAACTCTTAAGAATACATGATCACCGGCTTGGAATTCCAAATCTTTCCTTCGCTTGTCATGATAACTCTTTTGCCTACTCTGTGAACTTCTCATCTTCTCACGAATAAATTTCACCTTCTCTGTAGTCTCTCTTACCATTTCAGGTCCGAGTACCACACTCTCGCCCGATTCAAACCAACACAGTGGAGTTCTACACTTACGACCATATAGCGCTTCAAAAGGTGCCATTCCGATACTAGAATGAAAACTGTTGTTGTAAGTGAATTCTATCAACGGAAGATAAGTATCCCACGAACCTCCCTTCTTTAGAACACATGCCCTCAACAAGTCTTCTAACGATTGAATAGTCCTTTCGGTCTGACCGTCTGTCTGAGGATGATAAGTCGAACTCAACCTCAACTTAGAACCTAGAGCCTCTTGCAAACCTCTCCAAAAATCTGATGTGAACCTTGGATCTCTATCCGACACAATACTCAACGGTATACCATGTAGTTTCACAACCACCTTGATATAAAGTTCAGCCAACTTCGCAACTGGAAAAGTGATGTTAATAGGAATAAAGTGAGCAGACTTTGTCAACCTATCAACAATCACCCAAACCGCATCGAAACCTCTCACAGTATTTGGTAAACTCGTCACAAAGTCCATAGAAATACTATCCCATTTCCACTCTGGAATATCCAACGGTTGCAACAACCCTGCAGGGCGCTGATGCTCCACCTTTGACTTCTGACATACCAAACACGCATACACAAACTGAGCCACATCCTTTTTCAAACCAGACCACCAAAAGATCTTCTTCAAATCCTGATACATCTTATTGGCTCCCGGATGAATACTCAAACTGCTTCTGTGACCTTCCTCTAAAATCATCTTTTTCAGCTCGGAATCATCAGGTACACAAATTCGACCACGGAATCTCAAAACACCCTGACCATCCACTCTGAAGTCGCCATCATCACTTTGATTTGCCACCATAAACAAATCAACAAGTTTCACATCCATTTTCTGTCTCTCGCTAACGGTCGACAGAAAGTCATTCGTCACTTTCAACATACCCATCTTCACACTACCTGGCGTCAATTCACATACTAAACTAAGATCACGAAACTGCTCCAAAAGTTCCCACTCCTCCGCCATCATAGCGGACATATTCAAAGATTTCCGACTCAAAGCATCGGCAACCACATTAGCTTTACCAGGATGGTAATTCAAGCTAAAGTCATAGTCCTTCAAGAATTCCAACCACCTACGTTGTCTCATGTTCAACTCTTTCTGATCAAATAAGTATTTCAAACTCTTATGATCACTAAAGACCTCGAACCTTGCACCGTAGAGATAATGTCTCCAAATCTTTAATGCAAAAACCACCACAGCTAACTCTAAATCATGAGTGGGATAATTCTTCTCATGAATCCTTAACTGCCTCGAAGCGTAAGCCACCACCTTACCTTCCTGCATCAAAACACCACCTAACCCCGTATGCGATGCATCACAATACACCACAAACGGTTCCTCAGGATCAGGTAAAACCAAAACCGGAGCTGAAGTCAACCTTCTCTTCAACTCTTCAAAATTCCTTTCACAAACTATGTCCCAAATAAACGCCTTACCCTTGCAAGTAAGCTGAGTTAACGGAAGTGCCAACTTCGAAAAGCCTTCGATGAATCTTCGATAATAACCTGCCAAACCTAAAAAGCTTCTGATCTCAGTAACCGATCTCGGAACCTCCCATTGTAGCACTGCATCTACTTTGGATGGATCCACTGCAATCCCGTTACCTGAAATCACATGACCAAGAAAACGCACCTCTGATAACCAGAACTCGCACTTGGATAACTTAGCATACAACTGCTTCTCCCTTAAAACCTGTAGCACAACACGCAAATGATCCTCATGCTCTTCCGGAGACTTAGAATAAATCAAGATGTCATCTATGAAGACCACAACAAACTTATCCAACTGATCATGGAATATGCGATTCATATACTCCATAAACACACCAGGTGCATTAGAAACTCCGAACGGCATCACCAAAAATTCATAATGCCCGTACCGAGTCCTAAACGCAGTCTTCTGAATATCTTCTTCCTTCACCCGAATCTGATGGTAACCAGATCTTAAATCAATCTTGCTAAACACACTGGCTCCCACCAACTGATCCATCAAGTCGTCAATCCTAGGAAGCGGATACTTATTCTTAATCGTCACCTTGTTCAACTGGCGATAATCAATACACAACCTCATGCTTCCATCCTTCTTCTTTACCAACAACACTGGAGCTCCCCATGGTGAAACACTAGGCCTCACAAAATGTTTTGCTAGCAACTCTTCCAATTGTTTCTTTAATTCCACTAACTCTGATGCTGACATTCTATATGGCGCCATAGAAACAGGCCTCGTACCAGGAACTAGATCTATGGAAAACTCCACCTCTCTCTTTGGCGGCACATCAGAAAAGTCTTCAGGAAACACTTCGGGAAATTCTCGCACTACTGGAAAATCCCCAACTGCAACTCGACTCTCCACAATTAACGATGCAAACACACCAAACAATTGAGCCCCATCTTCTAACAGTCGATTCAACTCCTTGGTAGATAAGACATCAAATTCCACATCCTTCTCAAGAAATGGAAACCTCACCAACTTATGATAACAATCGATATGGACACGATTATTCATCAACCAATCCATTCCCAGTACCACGTCTAACTCGTTCATCGACAAACAAATCAAATCAACAGTAAAGTCCTTACCGAAGATTGATACCGGACAATTCTTACAAACTAAAGAAGTAGTCACCGACCCCATTGCTGGTAAATCGATAACCATCTCACCACCCAAATCAGATAGAACAAGACCTAATCTTTTAACACAATCATCAGCTATAAAACAATGCGAAGCACCCGTATCAATAATAGCAATTAAAGAAATGCCATTAATAAAACAAGTACCTCTGATCAGTCGATCACCCTTGTCCGTCTGAGTTCCAGCCAAAGCAAACACCTTCCCACCAGCTTGAACTTTCTTCTTCTGACATTGGCCGCTCATATGTCCCTCTTCACCACAATTAAAACACACTATTCCCTTGAACGTACAGTCGGATGACAAATGTCCTGCCCTCCCACACTTGAAACATTTCCTCGTGTCACCATTGCAGACATTACTTTTGTGGCCAGGTTTACCACACTTAAAACATACAATCTTAGCAGGAGCATCTCCCCCACTAAACCTTGGTCCATAATTCATCTTTTTCTTACCCTTCCCTCCATCATACGGCGTCCCACGATTCTGCGGACCTTTGTTCCTCTTTTCATTAATCACCTTATGATGAGCATTATTATCCTCATCATAAATCCTACTAAATCTGGAAACACCCGAATCTTCTGATACCCTACCGCCTTCTTGATATCAGAACGTAACCCATTCTGGAACTTAATGCACTTAGAAAATTCTGCTCCCTCACCAACAAAGTGCGGGTAGAATTTCACAAGTTCATTAAACTTTGCCGCATATTCAGACACAGACATGCTGCCTTGAACCAAAGCCAGAAACTCAGTCTCTTTCTTTCCACGGACATCCTCTGGATAATACTTCCTCAAAAACTCCCTCTTGAACACCGTCCAGGAAATCTCTTCACCGGTTGCTTCTAACCTCGCCAAAGTCTCCAGCCACCAATCATCAGCCTCCACAGCTAACTGATGAGTGCCATACCTGACTTTCTGTTCTTGCGTGCAATCCATCACACGAAAGATCCTCTCCATCTCCTTCATCCAAGTCAAGGCTCCCTCGGGGTCATGCGTTCCCTTAAACACAGGAGGATTCTCCCTCTGGAAAGTCGCTAAACTCCGAGACCTTGCATTCTCATCCGTATGCATAGCTTCAGCCATAGCTTGCAATGCAGCAGCAATAGCAGCGTCATTACGTCCAGCCATCTCTAAACTTCACAATAACACCAAGAGAAGTAAGCCCAAAAAAATAACACAAGAATTGTTAGACCAAACGACACGACACTTGGTCGGACAAGACCGACCCGCTCTGATACCACTAATGTAACACCCCAATTCTACCCAGGCATATAGGTACAAATATCAGAGTATAAAAATTAAATTCATAAAAACAATTAGGGCGTTACACTTAAGTAACCACATAACCAAACATAACATACTCGCAAAAGATGCGTAACACAAATAATCAAAGAGGACGGATACACATAAACACCTGAATGTATTCATACTTATATAAATGCATCGGTAAACAAAGTATCCACAACATTTTACCAAAATACATCGCATGAGAAGGTATCCAAAATACATAATACGAATGCATCTAAAGGATCAAATATACATCAAAAGGATCCTATAAGCATTATCTACAAAATAAGTGTTCGATCCTCCCCCTAGGTGTTACGTATCACGAGCGGACGACACCAAAACGGACGACTACAAAGAGAGCACCTACACCTGCGGATCACCTGCACATTACCCACGAGTAGGTAACATTAAGGCAGAAGGGTGAGAATATAATTCATAATGAAAGCATGATCAATATAGTAATGCCCACAAATATCATTAAGAATCATATAACAAGATAATCCAACAAGTCAACCACAATCAATATATAAGTAATGCAGTACATGAATGATAACATAAATTATAAAGACTGGCGATGATGAATGAGACTCGACTATGCGTATGCATGTGGTACCAAATCCGGAGTAAAACTCCTCCTTGTCATTATGACAAATACACCTGCCGAGCATTATGCTGGGACTTTATTCCACTCAGGAAGCCCGCAGGCTGTCGTCATCGAGCACGCAGCTCCCACTGATGACCTCTTGCCACTCAGGCTCATTCCGTTACCGAGCATTAAGCTCCTACTGGTAACCATGCCCGCAGGCCATCTGTTAACAGCATTCCGCCATTAACGTATTGAAATGTTATGCTGTGCATACAAACGACTCGATTACATAACAACAACAACAATAATATAACTCGGTCACATATCCACATCACACCGGTTATATTAATCCACACGGATACATCATCAAAATTGCCACTCAGGCGTTCATATTCACACAGCACACATATACCGTCAAAACATACTTGATTAGCAAATATCATTTCACAAAAATACATTTATGAAAAATTCATTCAACCACTAACACACTCCTCCTTATCATAAAGCATACTCAAGGGTTCTCATAATACTTCAAACGGCGCGTAGAAACGACCTACGGTTCAAAAGATACAACAAAACGAAGTTTGGAAAAACAAAATTTCACACAGTCCGCTTGAGCTCCGCTCAGCGGACCCGGACAGAAAAATCACCAAACGAAAATACAGAACCTCCGCTCAGCGGACCCGGACAGGGATTTCCTGCAAAAGAACCTCCGCTCAGCGGACCCCCCTCCGCTCAGCGGACCTGCGTAAACCCAGAAAAACCAGTCCTGTAACAGACCATCTCAGCTCCCTCTAAACCATTCAAAACCCATTTAAACCTTCATCCCAACACCAATACAACACAAACATGCTATATATACACCTAATCCATGATTATCATATGGTTGGATCATCACATATTATCTTTGACCTATATTTCTTCATAAGCAAGAAAACATGGAGAAATGAAAAACAAACATGATCCATGGGAATATCTATCATCATAGTACACATACACACCACAAAATCAAGTTTATATCTTCAAAACTCACAAAACACACAATTTGCCATTGTTGAACAAGCTTGGAAAAGAGCAAGAACAAGAACAAAACACACAAAACTACAAGAATCATACAATCAAGATAAACTATATTCATCCCCCTTACCTTGGTTGGATTCTTGGCTCTAGCTTGGTTTGGATTCTACAACTCTCTTCTTCTCTTTGTTTTCCTCTTCTTTCTCTTCTCTTCCCAAGTTCTCTTTCTTTCTTTCTATCTCAAAATATCTCATTTTCTCTCTATATCAAAATATCTCTTTCTATTTCTCTACTTCTCATTTTCCCCCACTCAACTTTCATAAATTCTAATTTTGGCCCAAATGTCACTAAACATTAATTCTAACCAATTAACACCCAAAACATAATAATTACACACATGGAAAGTAATAAGTAAAATATTAACATAATTAATATTTACCGACTGACTCGACTCGAAAACGGTAAAATTAGGAAAATGTAGCAAACATCACAATTAATCAGAAAAACACATTTACGGGCGTTACAGACAAAGTCACAATTTATACAGGACTTAGAATAATTTTATAAGTCCTAGTATCAGGCAAGTATGGAAGCACTTTGACAAACGCTACTAGAGATGAATCAGATAGGCTTGGAGGCGTTTGAAAATTCATAGCACGTTGAAGGATGGTTGCCAGCATGACGTCCAGTTCCCCATCAATTTTTATCTGAAGACGTGGGAAAGCAAGTCAGAACATGAATGTTCAAATTGTGGGAATCGTGTCCGATATTTTAGGGATTAATCGCGGTCGACTATTATCTTTAGAGTAGTATAAATAGCAGACTCCTACACTATATTTGAGGTCGTAAAATGCATACATCTCTCTATAGAACTGAAGTACCCGAGCCAAAGAGCGAAACAGTTTGTGAGGAACATATACGAGTTTGCGTCCCTTTATTTTAGTTATCTTCATGTTTCTTTAACTGGAACATTCTTACTTTAATGTAATTTATTTCACATTATCATTTAATTCAAACTCTTCTTCAATTAAAGTTTTCTTCGTTTTTGTCTTTGTGCAAACGTGCACAGTCAATTCACAAATACACATTTTCTCGTACATTCAATTTGCACAGATTGCTTCTGAGAATTTTTAAGTTAATCTCACCAGCTAATCAAACTTGTGGTTGTTTACCAAAAACACTCGCGAACAATCACCTCTTAATTCATACTTAGCATCAGGATCTACTATAAGTAATCCTAGTCAAATGACACAACCACAATGAGGGTTAGAATATACCCCTCAAGTTATGCCACCACTAACTACTAATTTTATCATATATTTGACGCAACAAATGGAGGAAAGTAATCATGATATAGTGAACATGCTTACGCAGCAAATTGGTATTGTGTTTAATCATTTGATCTAAAACACAAACCATAGTTACCAACAATTGCCTCATCAAATCAGTCGAATTTCTGAGTTCTTTGGTGCTCCTCTTCAACCAATCCCTCAAATTCAAAATGTTAATCCAATTCAAAATTTAGGAGTGTTAAACAATGAAGGAATTCCTAATGATGAAGGACAACAAGTCAAACAACCATACCCAGAGTAGTTAGAGATGACTTATGTTGAAATGGTCTAGAGATAATATTAGTTAATAGAAATCAGAATGCATACCAAGTGATTAGAAATATCCAACGAAACAATTTTGTGGGGCCAAATAATATAACCAATATGGTCAAACATATATTAGCCCAAAATGACCTTAGTGTTGGCGTTCATAAGCCTAATTTTGTTTGTGTCATATCTGCAAACTGAACTACCCAAGAGTTGGAAGATTCCTAAGTTCACAAAGTTTGCATATAATATAACACTAAAACTTCAAATTATAGGGCTGCGCGTCCCGTCTTGAGTCTTGTGTGCTTGAGATGGAGAAATCTCAATCTCAACTCAAGTGGCAGCGCTAGTAGGATACTCAATGGTCGAGGACAGTGATAATCAGCATTGAACAAACGATCCCGACAGTAAATTGAGATTTACGGTTCAAACCTTAGTTTGATTCCTTGTTGCAACAAATTTGATTTCATCACATGAAACAAATGAACGTATGCTCAAAGTTTTCCTCTTTCCTCCCCAATCCCAAAAACCCTTTACCTTCCTTCAAATTTACATCCTTCTTTTCAACCACTCCACAAAACCCAACACCATACATTCTCACCAAATGCATTGCTCTCTTACAATACTGTGCCTCTTCCAAACACAAACTAAAACAAATCCATGCATTTTCCATAAGACACAATGTCCCACTCAACAACCCCGACATGGGAAAGTACCTTATTTTCACTATTGTTTCACTCTCCGCACCCATGTCTTACGCCCACAACGTTTTCACCATGTTGCATAACCCAAACGTGTTTGCTTGGAACACCATGATTAGGGGTTACGCTGAAAGTGATAACTCAACTCCTGCACTTCCATTTTACCGTAAAATGTTGGTTTCGTGCGTTGAACCTGATACTCACACTTACCCTTTTCTTCTTAAGGCTATTTCCAAGTCATTGAATATTAGAGAAGGGGAAATGATTCATTCGGTCACAGTAAGAAATGGGTTTGAGTCGTTGATTTTTGTTAGGAATAGTTTGCTTCATATATACGCTGCTTGTGGTGACACTGAAAGTGCACACAAGGTGTTTGTGTCAATGGATCAAAGAGATTTAGTTGCTTGGAATTCTGTCATTAATGGGTTTGCTCTCAATGGAAGGCCTAATGAAGCTTTGACTTTGTTTAGAGAAATGAGTTTGGAAGGCGTGGAGCCGGATGGGTTCACTGTGGTTAGTTTGCTGTCTGCTTGTGCTGAGCTTGGAGCTCTAGAATTAGGACGTAGGGTTCATGTGTATTTGTTGAAGGTTGGATTGACACAGAATATGCATGTGAATAATTCATTGTTGGACTTTTATGCGAAATGTGGGAGCATAAGAGAGGCACAACAAGTGTTTAGTGAAATGAGTGAGAGAAATGTGGTTTCCTGGACTTCTTTGATTGTTGGTTTGGCTGTTAATGGGTTTGGTGAGGAAGCACTTGGGCTTTTCAAAGAAATGGAGAGACAAGAGCTTGTACCTGGTGAGATAACTTTTGTTGGTGTCTTATATGCTTGCAGCCATTGTGGGATGTTGGATGAGGGGTTCAATTATTTTAGAAGGATGAAAGAGGAATATGGTATAATGCCAAGGATAGAACATTATGGTTGTATGGTGGATCTATTGAGTAGGGCTGGTTTAGTGAAACGAGCTTATGAATATATTCAGAATATGCCAATGCAGCCAAATGCTGTTATTTGGAGGACCTTGTTAGGGGCATGTACAATACATGGAGATTTGGGATTGGGAGAGATAGCAAGATCCCACCTCTTGAAGTTAGAGCCTAAACACAGCGGGGATTATGTGCTTCTCTCAAATCTTTATGCCTCTGAACGTCGTTGGTCTGATGTCCAGACAGTGAGGAGGTCAATGATAGAGGACGGAGTTTGGAAAACGCCTGGCTATAGTCTCGTTGAATTGGGAAACCGGGTTTTTGAATTTACCATGGGAGATAGGTCTCATCCCCGGAGTCAGGATGTGTATGCACTGCTAGAGAAGATCACAGAATTGTTGAAGTTAGAAGGTTATGTGCCTCACACCGCAAATGTGCTTGCGGACATAGAGGAAGAGGAGAAGGAACAGGCTCTCTCTTATCACAGTGAAAAAGTTGCAATTGCTTTTATGCTCTTGAATACGGCACCAGGGACTCCAATCAGGGTCGTGAAGAATTTAAGAGTCTGCGCAGATTGTCATATGGCCATCAAACTCATATCAAAGGTTTATGATAGAGAGATTGTTATCAGGGATCGTAGTCGGTTTCACCATTTTAGAGGTGGTTTTTGTTCCTGTAAAGACTACTGGTAATGACATCTTGTGAGTACAATGCTGTATTGTTTTTGAGGTAAGACTTGGTGATTAGATAGGCAGTGAGACATGGCTGAAGATTTTGCTAACTTGCAGTCATTCTCGGTAAATACTTTTTACTGTAGGAAAGCCCCTTTCTCCTCCCATGAATAAATTGCTTAACCTCAAATGATGTTACATGTCACATTCAAACATTAATTTATGCTTCAGTAGTAATGACATGTGTCACATACCATTTATTTGGAAGAAAAAAAAAAGGATATTCGCAGAGCTGACACTTGTATCATTTCAAATACTTGAGCAGTATATTCCTTCAAGTTTCTATTGTTGTTTCACTTTTTAGAATGAGCCAAGGTGCAAGAAATCACGGCCTTGAATTTCATTTTGGTGAAACGAAAAATGCTAAAACACTTTTCCTGGATTGCTTTTATCACGGGCTTCCGTGTAGGTGGTCTACAAGAGACCAAAAATAATGCAATTTTTTATCATTTGAACTTGTCAATTTTCCGTTCTTTCCCTCATTTTTGGTACAACCACAGTACAGAGGCAGCCGTGCACCACCTCCACAGCTTCATGAGGAAAGCATAAGTGGAAGAAAAAAATCAAAAGAGGAAGGAATTTGATGACTTGAAGGCACATTGTTATAATTCAAATTCAAGATGTCTAGTTACCTGTATGATCAAAAGTTATGAGAAATGAAGACATAAAAGGTAAATTGATGCTTCATTGAGTTGAGGTGCTTGATCCCAGTTGCCTAGATTGACCGCTTGAAGAGTCTATTTGTTCTGGTGGGTTGGTAAGTGTTGTGAGTTGAGAAAGCATGCTACTTTGAATAATCAAGAATTGATTCAGTAAATTTGGTTTTAACATGATTGATTGCTCTTAAGTGAAATTGATTTTGTTTCTAGAAATATCATAACTTGGAGTTATGATTTGTAATTTTGTAGTCTAAATGTGATTTTTATATTCAAACTAGTAATAAACCCGTGCGTTGACACGGGTTCTGGTACGGAACGCGCATTTATTTTAGATGTATACTTTTTAATAGAGAAATGTTTGGTTATCCGTGAAAAAATAATACTTCCTCCGTTTCATAATAAGTGTTTTATTTGAGCTTTGCACTGTTCTTAAGAAAATGATTAGATGTATTGGTTTTAATGAAAAAATAGTATCATTTACGAAAGTACCCTTATTTATTATAGGTAGTGGAGTAGTTGAAAAACGTGAAAGTTAATATATAGGGGTATAGTAGTGGAAAAAAATAATAAATGTTACATTGGTATTCTAAAGAGACATTTATTTTGAGACTAAAAAAAAGTGCAAATGAGACACTTATTATGAGACGGAGGGAGTAATTGAATATATAATTAATAAAAAAATATTTTGATAAGTAACTTCATGTTCCGTTAATAATCAATATTTTGATCAATAACTTCATGTTCCTGTGTACAAATATTAGTTTGATTAATAACTTCATGTCCTCGTGTACCTTAACAAATATTTTGATCAGTAACTTCATGTCCCGTTAATAATTAATATTTTGATCAGTAACTTCAAGTCCCGTTAATAATTAATATTTTGATCAATAACTTCATATTCTCGTGTACGAATATTAGTTTGATTCATAACTTCATGTCCCCGTGTACCTTAAAAAATATTTTGACCAGTAATTTTATTTCTCGTTAATAATCAATATTTTGATCAGTAACTTCATGTCCCATTAATAATCAATATTTCATGACTTCATGTTCCCGTGTACAAAAGATTTAGTAAAAACAATCTTATTTTTTTATCACATTTTATACACTAAAACTAACTTAAAAAATATTATTAATTTTATTTTAGAAGCGTAAATTTTCTTATATATTATTTTCTTTTTAAAATCTAAAATTGTAAAAAAATATTAATTAAATATGATTTGTTATAAAATTATTTACTTAAATGAGAATGTTTGTTAGCTAAGTTTATTCTGCCACAAAAATTATTGACCTTAAAATCACTTACTACCAAACTCATATATTAAGTAAATAATATATTAATATAAAATCAGGTGATGTCTAAAGTGAACCACCTAGTAAGTGGTTCAGGTGTACCATTATTAATAATCGTTAGATAGACTAATTCTACTATATCTTATATACATCAATCACACTGAATTTTTCTCTTTAAACCTATTTTCAGAAATTAAAAAACAGTAAAGAACTTATTTTGTTTTATGTGTGTCCTCTGTCATTCTTCAATTCATCAATTCTCTCAAACCTTTAATCATATTTCATCTTTTTTCTTAATATTTTATTCTTCAATTCTCTCGAACATATAATCATCTTTCATCCTCTCTTTTTTTTGTTATAATATTGAACTTTCAGGTGATAATTTTAAAGTTACATAAAATTATTTGGTTTGAAGTTTAAATTGAATATAAATTCTTCAATTTTCAGTTTTAAACTGATTCGGTTCCATGATTCTCAATTCAAGGTTAATAACATGGCATTTTTCAAATGCCCTCCTGTTACTCCTTTTGCTTTGATAATTTTTTTTATTTAACAGTTTCAATAAATTAATTGTGAAAGTAAATTGATTTAGATTTTGAAGTTAGGGTTAAGACATTGAAAAAAAAACTTGTTATTTAGAATTTTGTTGTTGCAAGAGGCTTGAGACAATGAAAAAATAGAAAAGAGAGGTGCGGCCATGATTCTATAAGAGAGAGAGAAAAAGATTATATGTGTTATCCTATGCGGTAATGCCTATTATAATTAGATATAATTTTCTAATCTATTGGTCCTAAATTGATGTTTATAATGGTTCACCGGTGAGGGATTTACTTAAACCCTCACCTTAGAATTCACCATAAAATCATATTAAAGTGTTATACATTTTTTACCTATATTTAAATTATTTTTCTTTTGATACCGTTTATAAAAAAATTGGCTCAGTAGTAAAATTTTATATTTTTAAATTAAGCTAAATAAAAAATTATATAAATAAAATTTAATGTTGTCTTTATGTGATACTTTCGAAGTTTGTGTGTCAAATAAAGAGTTAAATATAATTATTAATAGTTTAATATCTTTCAATCCTTATTAAACTTTACTTATTATAAATTTATTAAATAGGGACATGTTAATAATGATAATAATAATAATTAAAACATATTAAATTACATTAAAATACTTCAATTGTTGAATGACACAATATTAAAATGTTCTAAAATATTAATCATCATAAATCTAAAAATCGTTTAACTTTAAACTTTATTTTACATGTAATTTTAAATTTTTTTTCTCAAGTTCCATGCTAATAATAGTTTACAGAAAATCAATATTTAATCAAAAAATAAGGTCATCGAAATACGTGATTTAATTTTATGGATAAACTTTAAGGCAGATAATTTCCAATTTTAATTTCTTCGGTTTATTTTGTTAGAACGTTTTATCTTATCAATGAAATTTAAAATATTTACAAAAGTTAAATTTACCTACTTTTTATTAAAATAAATGCAATTTAATACAAAATTAAAGATAATTAGTACATGATTATTTTATCAATATATATAACTATTACCAATGTTATAGCTTCACATTACCCTATTTAAATTGATATGACTACACACATAAAACCTTTAGATATAGATGAAGCAAAATAATATTTATATCTTACTATAAATTCAAACTTTATAATAATTAATTATATTTAAATATTTAATTAAATAAATGTGAAAAAATATTTTTAAGACTAATTATAAAAATAATAATTGAGCAATTAGGTAAATTTAGTTCAAAAACATATTCTTAAGAGTTTCATGTTTTTTATATTCAACTTTAATATAAAAAAATTTGTTGAAGGAGTATAGTATTGTCATAGTCATAGAACCATTATAATTGAAGGAGCATAGTGTTATGGAACCAGTATAACAAAACATAGTAGATAATAGCATGTGCTCATGTACTAAGTGTTTAAATTTTATCTATTTTTAATTGATTATCTAAATACATAGTAGAACATAGTACTACCATATAGTTATATTAAAAAATGATGTTTTAACTTAAGATAAAAACATCTTTAAATTATTTTTTATTTAAAAATAAATCATCCGATTGTACATATATTTGAAGTTAATTTTTAAGAAATTAAATAGTATATTTAATGCAAATAACTTATTATTTATAGGTATCTTTTCATTTTGTATTTATTTCTAAAATCTCTCTATCTTCTAGGAAAAAAATTATGTCCATCTAATTTTAACTATTTTTATTTTTAAAATAAAATTTCTAAATAGTTATAATTACAGTTTTACAAAGAAGAGTTTAGTTTGAGGAATGATGTTGAAGAGAGAGATGATGTAGTTTTACAAAAAGTGGTTTGTATGGAAAAAAGCAAAACTATAATTGCAAGTAAAGTAGAAAAAAGTGTGCCTACATAGTTGATGGGAAAGAGGACAATTAAAATATAATTGTTTTCTTCAAAAAAGGAAGGAAAAGAAAAAGAGTTATGGTTGGATAGTTCAAAAAGGGAGAATAAGAAAGAATTAAAATAAAACATGAATAGAAAAGTTGGTTTTTGAAAGCTGAAAGGAGAGGCTAGCCATGTGGATAGGGTTATTGGCAAGAAGGGCATATTTGGTATTTCGTAAACAATGTATTTTCTTATATGATAGATGTATTTTTTTATTTCAATTTTACATAAATATATTAAAACATAAATCACTTTATATTTAAATTCATTTTTATATAATATCAATTTATATCAAACTTGAACCAAAAAAAATGTAATATCAAATTCGCTGGACTTGGTAGGGAGAACCACGGTTCGATCCCCCACAACTGCGATCGGGAGGGGGCTTGACCCACTTGATGCCAGAGCTGTTCCCCCGAACCGGACTAAACCGGTGGTTATAAACCAAAAAAAAAAAAAAAATGTAATATCAAATTTACTAAATTTATTTATAATTAATTCTTGTAGGCATGATCTTTGTAAATCCCGATTTAAGGCATAACAGTTAATAACAGTGATTAGTTATCATGACAAAATCAGGGTTTAAAACCGAAAATAAATTTAATTACCCTAAAATAATTATTAGCCAAAAAATGATTATTTTTAATGTTATAAGAAAAATCGAGGTTTTGATTAAATTATAAAAACATTTTTTGTAATTATATATAAAAACAAGATTTTAGAATAAACAAAAAATAAAATAAAGAGAATTATGTAATAAAAATAAAAAATAAAGAAAAAAATAAAAATAAAAAGATTAGAGAAGCTTAGCTTTGGATCAAGTGTGGGCAGCCTGTGAGGTTCCATGGTGTGCACTCATTCCTGGGGCGTTAGATCTGGCTGGACCTTGATCTGAGGGTTTCATGTTGAGGGTGCATGGTGGATCCTGATGAACGAATACGCATTTGATCTGTAAATGAACAACAGCATATAACTGTTAAAAAAATAAAGTGTCAAGGCCATGGTTTGAACCCAGGCCCTTAATCTCATTGATACCACGCCTTACCAATCCAGCTGCGTTTTGTATTTGCAAATTATATTAACCACAATTAATAAATAAAAAACATTATGATAAATGGAAATTCAAAGAAAGTCAAACACTGGGGCCCGCCACTAACTGTACACAGCCAATGGGAACAAGAGGGAGAATTCAGAATGGTTGATCGGCCAATGGATTGTTGAGATTCATCCACGCGTGCAAGTCAATAATGGAGAGAGAAGGTTGATTTTATGACTGGCCAATCACATGCCCAGATGAAGCCACGCAAGCGATCAAAGAGTCTCCCACCGGAGGACCGCCGCGAGCCACCTCCTTCTCCGGCGAGTCTGTTTTTGCAACCTGCAAAATAAGAGAAATAAATAAGAAAGTGTGACCCTACCCCCCTATTTCGGACCTTGCGAACCTAGTGGTGATGGCCGTTTGGCCTGAAATTTCCTGTAACACGAGATATAACGAAGAGACATCCGAAGCCCTAACAATGGCACTTCTTTGTTCCTGCGTGAGAACTCAAAACTAATGCATCAAATCAACTATAAACAACGTCATGATTATGAATGGATGCATAAACATAGTTTATATCACATGAATTAAAAGTTTGGAACTGTCATACTTATACCAACCGATGCAATCCGAATGAGGAGGTTCTGGGAAGCTCTGAACCTGTGCAAGGACCTGGATCGATTGCTGAGTGTCTCAAGAGAATGAATAAGTCCTTTGTTTCGATTGAAAGCGATTGGAGAAGTGATTTCGGTTTTGCCCTAAGCTTCCAAAAATTTAGAGCTTGGCTAGGGTTTCTTGAGCAAAGAATTCGTTCTCTAGGTCTCAATCCTTGTGTTTATATATAATAGCATTATTTAGGTCAACAAAACTTGGCCAAATCCCATTGAATCCAATCATGGCAATTTGTTGGAAATTGATTTCAAATGTTTCTAAAATTATCCAATTTCAATCTATTTCTCACCAATCTTTTCTTGCATCAATTTTATATCAAATATTGAGTAACATGATGATTGTTTCTGATTGGAGCTATCCTTAAAATCAAATCTTTGATTTTTCTCATAATTATTTGTTTTATATCACTTTTAATTGAAAATAAAATTAATATAAAATCAAATAATTATGTAAAAAACGTGGCCTTGAGATATGATATCATGGATTGCTTGAGGAACAAGCTTGGACCATAAAAGATTGGGCCTCTTTGCAAGAAACTTTAATTTGAAGCCCTTTTGTTTCATATTTTTCCTTCAAAATCGTCCCACTTTGACAAGACATATCTCCCTCAATTTTTAAGATATTGAGATATTTTAGGACTTTTTAGAAATCTTAAAGAGTCCTCTAAAAGTTCCTTTTGGTTTCATCTCAATTGAGTTTACCATGTTCAAGTTATGATCTTTGAGAAAAAATGACTTTTTGCGATCTTTTAGAAGGACCTGTAATGTTTTGGCTTATATCTCCCAAATGGTGCATTTCTGGCCTTAGCTTGTGAGAGACAAAATTGTAGAGAATTAAGTTTCCTTCAAAATGAGCTTTGGATGGGAAATTTCTGATGTTCCATGTGAAAGTTATGGCTGGTCAAAGTTTGGTTGACTTTCTCCTATAAAAACCCTAATTTAGAAACTCTTTGGATTTGTTGATTTCTGATCTTTTCTTGATGAACCATGATCAATCCTTAATCAAATGGTAAATGATACCTTAAAATGAGGATGTTGACAAAAAAATCAGGAGTTTTGACTGTACTTTGACCACAGTTGACTTTTAGGTCAAATTAGTCGACTGTTGACCATTTGAACTTTTGACTGAGCAATCTTGTGAACTGGAGCTTGTAACTTGGCATGAGGATACTTTGAGGCGTGTGAGAGGCCATGGAGTCCATTTGAGGTATCAGAAGTTTATTTCTCTTTGAAAAGATCAAAACCCTAGTTTGAGGGTTGTAGTTTAGGAGAGTGTACAATCAGTCAAGTCTCGAGCTTCTGATATTCAAATGAGCTTGAGTATAAAATTGTGGTGGGCAAATTTTGGGGTATGACAGTTGGGCTTCCACATAATTGGTTTTTCCTATTTGCACCCCTCATATTGGATTCATTCTATTTGCACCTCTTTTCTTCTTTCTTTGTCTTTTTAAATTGATTCTTCTACATTTCTTCTTCTTTTGATAAATAGTTCTCAAAACGAACATAAAACCTGAAACATAGAGAATACCAGCATAATACTAAAATAAAAGTAATTAAAATAAATGAAAATATTAAAATTATTTATGAAAACTAAGTCAAATATATGATATAAATTCGTGTTATCAGTTGGTTTTACCAAAATGCATGTCAATTTTAGAGAAAATACAATCTCCCCCGTTGGCATATTTTGGATAAAACAACCAAATAACCCTTGCATCAGAAGAACGGCAGCAGCGGAAAGAACATAGCAGGGTAACAGCTCCCCCTCAACATATGCTAGCTTATACTAACAAAGCATGTACTAACACAGTAGCAAGCAGACTCCCCCTCAAGCACAAGCACCTCCTGTATACTCAATTACTACTCCCCCTTTTTAACCACAAAGTGACAAAGGTAGTAGAACAAAGTGAAGTACCTGTTAAAAAAAATATTGTTTCTTAGTGCAAGTAAAATTAAAAATATCCTGGGCATTTAACCCTTATAAAATCATATACTAAAATAAAAAGAATCATAATGCAAATCCACATAGAATCACATACCATAAGTCATGCAATAGCAACCACAGCAGAAGCTCCTTTTTCTCAAATGGTACCAACAAAAGTTGTACCCATTTCAGCATCTTTAGCTCTTCCACTTGCAGATGCAACTCTTGAAGTAATTTTTATAGTTCTTCATGAATACATACCCCAAGTTTCCTGTTGAGATGAGTATTATTAAGGCCTTTTATAGGACTAATAGCAAGCTTCCTTTCAGTATTATCATGCTCTAGAGTCACAGTCCTTATCTCCCCATCATCTCTACTAAGATGAATAAGATCCTTGTAAGTATTGAGGACACTTGAGTTGTCGCATGATAATGTCATGACATTTAGAGGAGCATTATCCTTAGACACCATTTGTTGAGCACCAAAAGTTTCAACCAAAGGCAAAGTGACACAATTTTGCTTGTCACTAAGCCAAGAGACATTATTTTCCAAGAGACAAACCTCTTCAGAAGTATTGTTTCTATCACCAACAATGCTAGCTTGATCTTCATCACAACATTTTACCAGAATAAAGTCTGAATCATAGGAATCTAGTGTTTCGCTTGTACTCAATACTGACTCCATAATTACTTTGGCCTGATTGAGGTGGTTCATTTTGGGTCCTTCTTGACCTCTGATACAACCACCAATTTCTGAAGCTATATCTAATCTGGTTGCAATAAAATATAGAAGCCTCATAGTCATGCTTTGATGCAGATTTTGATAAATCATTACTCTTTCATCATCTTTAGAAGATTTCTAGTGAAAGGGGATAGGAATTCCTCCGTGACTGGTACTCTCCAGACTGAGTCCCCACACCACGTTCTCTGCACAGTTGCTTTGATAGAGGAGAATTGAGTTTTCCATTTGTTTAACAAGATGTTGGATCATTTCATCCGATATTCCTTTAATACTCATACATACCTGAGCATAGTTTCTCGATCCTTCCTTGACATAGAGATCTTTGTCAATTTCATTCTCTCCATATTTATGAATGACTTAGGGTTTAATCAACATCATATACCATGCCCTCGGATCTTGGTTCGTGTCACACTCACACATTCTTAGCTTGAATGTGAGTTCAAGCATTGACTGATCACTTTGGTATTCACCTGGACAACCACTCTAGAAATCAAGGCTCGCTTTAACTTTGGAGGCAATTTCTTGCTTACTTATGACATGCACCTCATCATGTCTTGGGACCAGGTTTCATGTCTCATTAAGTTTAGCTTCCATGCCATTAACCCAGGACTCATTAGTCACTACTTTATTCACATACTTTGATACACATCTGGGACTTGAAGAACCTTCCCTTGATTTGGAAATAGATCTTTGACTAGGAACATTGAACCCCTATTCTTGAGGATGATCTTGTTGCATTCTGGAAACTAGATCTCTGACGGCTTGTTTACCCAGAAAGCTGGTAAACAAGCGCTAGTTTCCTTTTTAAAGGTTACTTTGCGGAGTCAACTAGAATACTCCAGGACTGATTGCTTTATTTTGTTATATTATGTGTATCTGATTTGTATTAAATGTAAATAGTGACTTTAACGTAAAAGTAAGCACTGAAATTAAAGGCTTTAAAGTAAATCAAAGCAATAAAAAGGCAGTAAATATGCACTGAAAGATAAAATGTAATGTAAAATGATTGCATTTAATTAAACTGGTACGCATATATACATTCCAAAGTTGCTCTCGTTACTCATTGCGCAGAGATTTGAGTTTACTCGTGTTTATGTAGAAAATGCGAACCTCTAACTATTCCTATAAAACTTGCTTAAATAGAGAATAAAAATAACTACTACTAACGGTCGACTGATTATCAGTCAACACGTGTCTTCGACATGCAAGATCTTCAATTGTGAGACTTCCACGCGTCTTGTGAGAACTGCCAGAAAAACCGCCTGGAACTGCTCCTTAACTTCTACTGCCTCTCGACTTCCACTTCAGTTTCTGCAGCCAAAAATCCTTAAGTCTTCGCATCCTTTTGGTCTGGTCGAACGCTAAAACCTCAGACGATCTTCCTAGTCGAACAGCTTCGACTACTAAACGTTATTTGGTCGAATCGCTTTGACCCACCTTGTAATGTAGATATTAACGTGAGGCCCAATTACCAATTTAGGGCCTTTTTTACCAAATTGAGGCCCAATTGCCAATTTTGGGCCTTAGTTGCCCATTTATTTAGTAAGTCGAAATCCTAGGGTAACAAATTGCCCCTCCAAGCGACTTCTTTCGACTGACTTTAGGAAAGAGAAAGATGTCGTTTCAGTTCTTTCTTGGGTTTCGACTTTTGTTAATTCCCATTACGCCATGATTACGTTTCATTTTCCCAGGCACTAATTATTACCTAAACGTTAGGTAATGGGCTATTAACTGCTCCCAGCTTGCTTGTGTCAGTTTGCAAGATATTTAATACGATTTTTGATCTTCTAACTTCCTTCCCCCACGTTTGTCTTGCTGAAGTAACTACACATTCTCTATATATAGCCTCATTCCTTCCATTTAAATACGCTTTTATTTGGTCGAATGCCTGTTGATGCTCTATTTCCCATTTGAACTGATCTTGATTCTTGAGCTTTACAAGTGGTGAAAAGATCTTCGTCTTGCCACTTAGATTTGAGATAAATCTCCTCAAGAAATTAATCTTCCCCAACAATGACTGGAGTTGTTTCTTTGTTTCTGGCGCTTTTAGCTCCAAGATCACTTTCGTCTTATTTTGATTTATTTCAATGCCTTTCTTGTGAACCACGAAACCCAGGAAATCCCCTGCATGTACACCAAAAGCACATTTTAAAGGATTCATTTTGAGTCCATATTTCCTCATTCCTTCAAAAGATTGTCGAAGATGGTGTAAGTGACCATTTTCGGAGTTAGATTTTATTACAATATCATCAATATAAACCTGCATAAATTTGTCAATAAAATCATGAAACATGGAATTCATGGCTCGTTGGTATGTAGCGCCAGCATTTTTTAAACCAAAAGGCATTACTACCCATTCATAAGTTCCCAAAGCACCTGGGCATCGAAACGCCGTCTTTGGTACATCTTCGTCAGCTATAAAAATTTGGTTATAACCTGAATATCCATCCAATAAGCTGAGGTATTCAAATCCGGCTGCAGAGTCGACTAACATTTCAGCGACTGGCATGGGATATTCATCTTTAGGAGTAGCCTTATTTAAATCTCTGAAATCTATGCATACACGGAGGCTACCATTTTTCTTTATGACAGGTACTATATTAGCTACCCATTCGACATACCTCGCAGTTCGAATAAACTTTCTTTTCAGCAATCTTTCAATTTCCACTTTGATTTTTTCCATAACTTCCGGCGCAAATCTCCTAGGAAGTTGCTTGATAGGTTTTTTCCCTGGGTTTAATGGTAGTCGATGCTCCACCACCTGTCGACTTAAACAAGGCATTTCATTGTAATCCCATGCAAAACAATCTTTGTATTCTTTCAATAGTCGAATCAACTTGGCTTTTAGGTCATTTGTAAGCCTCGTACTTACATAAGTAGGCCTTTTAATGATCCCATCACCTAGATCAATTTCCTCAAGAGGGTCTTGAGCTTGCATCCTTTTTACTGATCCTGATGGATCCATTTCGAAACCCAAAGGTTCGTCATCGTATATCCTGTCGAGTCGTTCGACTTGGTGATTGGCTTCTTGATTGTTTTCATTCTTTACCATCATCATGGCCTCAGCAGCCATTTCTTTCTCTAATTCGGCTTCTAAAACCGCTCTTTTGTTGTTTTTGGCCAAATAAGCCGTTATTCGAGCCAGGTATTCTGACTCAGTGGTCATCGTCTTCGACCGTTGTCCTCTGTTCTGGAGGACTTTCCTGGTTCAATGGTTCATTAGGATCTTCTTTATTCCAAATGAAACCATAATTTGGATCTAAGTTCAGATACTTAGACACGCTTTCATCAGAAGGATATACATCTTCTGCTTTATAGCAGGGAGCTACATTTGCCAAATGCTGGTCGAAATGTCTGCGACCACTTTCAGTTTTGTAATAACTTTGGTCAGCTTCAATATTTTCCACTATACCATCTGACCTCCAAATAGCTACATGCTGATGTAAGGTGGAAGGAACTGCTCCAATCCCATGGATCCATTCCTGACCTAACAGCAGTTTAAAATTTGCCTGAGATTCAATCACCATGAATACGGTCGACCTAACAGACGAACCAACAGCTAGTTTCACTTGAATTACTCCAAGTATTCCACTTGTCTTACCCTCATAATTAGACAGTACCATATTATGGGGTCTTAAGTCTTTGTCAGTCTTTCCCACTTTCTGTAGTGAGGAATAAGGCATTAAGTTTACTGCAGCCCCACCATCGACGAACACTTTATTTATAGGCACTCCGTCCACTTTTGCCCTTATGAATAAGGGTTTCAAATAATACATCATTCCTCGACCTGGCCTCTCGAACACAACTTTTTGTTCTTCTACCACTCCTTTTCCCATCACATAGTAACAAACAGGTGTTTCTTCCACATTCTCGCCAGGAAGAAAATCATCTTCATTCTCAGATACCTCAGAGATTCTGTCGAACTCAGCCGGGAGTACAGAAACAATCCCACAGTCGATTAGCAATTCATCTGACTCTATGTCAAAGTTATCATCGACTTCTTCGTCTGACAATGGAGAATACTCAGGCTCTTTTTCTGTATTGGAGATTGGAGCATCGTCGTCGACCAATTCTTAAATCAATTTCTTTCCTAGGATCATCCCAGCAGCTAATCTTTCATTTGCTATTTTAGCCTGCTCCTCAGTCAACTTCCTATGAAAGGGTTTTGACTGATAGTGAGAAAATCCTGCCTGCACCATTTTTGAACCCTCTTGTCCATTCTTGTGGCTTCTTTGGTAACGCCTCCATTGCATTCGAGTCATGGGGTTCTTTCCTTTGTAGTTTGGAGATATGTAATCTTTTCTTTTTGATCCACTATCCGTCCAAGAACCTTCAGCATTGGTTCCATCGCCCTGTATCTGCCATTCTGGACGTTTACCTCTGACGTTAATGGGTCGCACCCATTTGTCTTCAGGGACATCCGTTTTGGGACGGAAAGTCCTTGGCTTTTCAAACATCTTCCTGTATTCTCCAGCCCTTCGACCACTATTTTCTCCTGTATATATGAATTGACGATTCTTGCCTCGACGAGGGTCGAACCTCACTTTATTTGCAGCATTCACGTTGAAAACAGCATCACACCTTGGACATAATCCAACTTGAGAGTTATTATTGTGGCATCTCTCCAGGAATTTCAAAAGACTTTCTTTTGGTTCAGGATAAACCCTGTTTAAAACTTTGCCATCAGTAGCACCGTTTTGCTTTCTGACAAAACCATCAGTAGTTTCGACCATCATCACGTCAGCAAGCTCAGTATAGTGAGCCTCTTCGACTTGCAAAGGATCAGTATCAACTTGCATTGATGACTTTGGCTTTTCTCCAAACTGTAACCTTCCTTCTTTTAAGGCCTTTTGCACCAAATCCCTGAAAAGGACACATTGAGAAGTTTTATGACCCAAGAAATTATGAAATTTACAAAATCCTCTTTTTTTTTTGTTCAAGAGGAGGATTTTTTAGTCCCGGGGGTACTATGATTTGTCCGTCAGAAACCAACAAATCAAATATTTCATCACATTTCGTTATATCAAATGAATACGTTTTACTAGAGAATTTCTCATTTTTACTTTCAACCAGATTTTTATCTCTTGAAGCTTTAAGCAATTTACAAATATAAGGTGGTCCTGGCTTTAATTCAGCCACGTTAACCTCTCCCTCTTCGTATTCATCGTCGCTATTAGAGTCGAACTCACCTGTAGTAACATAAGCTATTTTCTCTTCTTATGATACTTATTAGCCCTAGCCTTTTCAGCCTTTAGCCTTTCGACCTGGCGTACTCTGTCCGCCAGTTGCGCCATATCTCTCAGATGTTGGGTATCTAACTTCTTCCTGATAGAATAATCTAACCCGCCTGCAGCCATTTCTACTAACTCATGTTCAGGAATTTGTGTAAAACATCTAGCTTTTAGTAACCTAAAACGGTTTAGATAATCATCAACTGGTTCTGTACCCTTTCGCCTAACTCCAGCTAATTCTTTCAAACTAATTTTCGACTGTCCCATATAAAATTGTTTATGGAACAATCGTTCTAATTGGTTCCATGAGAACAAAGATTGGGGGCTAATGTTGTGAACCAAGTAAATGCATTTTTCGTTAAAGAACTTGGAAAATACTTCATCTTTAGATTTTCATTGTTTGCTATTTCTCCAGCCTCTGTCTGGAACCTAGCAATATGTTCAACTGTCGACTCGCCAGTCTCACCAGCAAATTTGGTGAATTTTGGAACTTTCCAACCCTTGGGCAATTCTGTTTGTCTTATATATTCCGACAACGGGGAAACGAAATTTGGTCTATGCAAACCTACATTTATCCCATTTTGGACTAAAATTTGTTCGACTACATTAGAGATATTATTGTGTCCAACATTGACATCTTGCTGGATGTTCCTAAGAACATGGTCAGCATCTTGATGCCTTTGTACTATTCTAGGTATCTCCTGCTCAATTTGATCTCCTTGTCCTAAAGGTTCGGCCCCCCTCATGTTCGACCCTTGAGCGGTCGAAAGGTTTGGTTGTGGAGGCGCTCCAAAGAAATCTGCAATTCTGGCCATCTGTCCAGCCAATATTTCATAACTTTGATTCGTGTTATTTATCATGGGAGTGAAAACAGTTCCCATCTGTTGAGTAAGGGCATTCACCATTTCATGATTACTTTCGTCCATTTGTTGTCAAATTGACAACATTGACGTAGTACTCAAAGATGGTAAAGTCTGGTGATTATATCCCATACTTATGGGTCGACCCCCCAGACTTTATGTGCTTGTAGCCATCATGCTGTCAGAATATAATGAAGGATTTGTGTGCAAACCTTGCATCATAGACGTGGGCATTCCAAACTGAGGATTAAACCCTGGTGGAGGTAGCATTCCGTAAAACGGCGGTCGTAATGGATTAAACGGTGACCGTACATTCGTTGGTGATGATACCAATATTGCTGCCGTCGATCCACCATTATTTGTTGCTCCAACTGGGGATGAATCTGCGGCATTTTGTGGTGTTCCTCCGGTCAGAACACCTCCTTGATTTGCAGAAAGATCAGAATTATTTGTATTAACTTCAGCCATGTTAGTTAATTTCCGACCACTTCTAAATATCATTCATAACTAAAGAAAAATAAAGAACAATCGACGGGTCCCACTGGGCGTGCCAATTTGTTTACCCAGAAAACTGGTAAACAAGCGCTAGTTTCCTTTTTAAAGGTTACTTTGCGGAGTCAACTAGAATACTCCAGGACTGATTGCTTTATTTTGTTATATTATGTGTATCTGATTTGTATTAAATGTAAATAGTGACTTAAACATAAAAGTAAGCACTGAAATTAAAGGCTTTAATGTAAATCAAAGCAATAAAAAGGCAGTAAATGTGCACTGAAAGATAAAATGTAATGTAAAATGATTGCATTTAATTAAACTGGTACGCATACGTACATTCCAAAGTTGCACTCGTTACTCATTACGCAGAGATTTGAGTTTACTCGTGTTTATGTAGAAAATGCGGACCTCTAACTATTCCTATAAAACTTGCTTAAATAGAGAATAAAAATAACTACTACTAATGGTCGACTGATTATCAGTCAACACGTGTCTTCGACATGCAAGATCTTCAATTGTGAGACTTCCACGCGTCTTGTGAGAACTGCCAGAATGTTAGAGTGGAGAATTATTATTAATTAGATAAATTAGATATTAAGTAAATTTAGTATTTAATATTAGTTAGTCTTTATTTTAAGTGTTGTTCAATTGGGCTCTTTTAATGTTTGGGCTTTTATTTGACTATCCATTAGGAATACTATATATGTAGTGTCTTTGACACATTCTAGGAAAATCAAAAAAAAAAAAAAAGAAATCAAGTTATCTTTTATTTTAATTTCCTTTACTTTTTAGTGTTCTTCCCCTTTTAGTTAGAAAACCCTAGTTTTATAGGGTTGATAGGATTAGCTTCCTATCAATTGGTGCTTTCATTTCGATCTCATTCCTGCTAAATGGGGTTCTGGTGCAATTTTTATGGAGTAGAAGAATCATCTCGGTGGATCTTTTCAATTGAAAAATATTTTAGAATCAATAATATTGTGGAGGATGAGGAGAAAATGAAGGTAGTTGCATTGGCAATGAGAGGTTGTGCTCTTAAATGGTGGCTATGGAGGATTCAACCTCATCCATCGATGTCTTGGAATACTTTTACTGAAATATTTTTTTGGCGTTTTAAGCCCAAATGGAGACATTTTTTCATGGATTTAGATGAGGAAATAGAAGAGGAGGAGGAGGAGGAGCCAGATCTGGTTATCGAACCAACTTCTATTGTTGAAGTTAACCACAGACAAAATCATTTTATAGAACCTGACGAAGAGGAAGAAGCTGTGGAGCCATATCTGGAATCGATGAAATCTATAGATGAAACTTCTTTTCATGAAGAGTATATTGTCGAACAAATTCCTGCAATTGATAGTGACCTAACAGTTTTGAATCTTTCCCCCACTGTTAAGCACAAAGAAACTCATTTGTGTTTCTCCAAATCATCTACACCTTGTGGTGAAATCACATATCCTGTATATGTAACAATTCCTATGGCTAAACATTTTTCTAACTGTTTGGATTTTCAAGATGGTGTTGAATTCATGATTCTGCCGAAGCCGAAACCGCCAGATCCAAGTTTCGGGTTGAAAAATTCTACCACGCCTCCACCACCTCCTACCAAGGTATACTCTCGTTATGAATCTCAACAATTTCCATGGTATATCTTATCTAGAACTCCATCTCAATTCATCCTAAATTGGGCTGTTGCTGAATTTTTGTGTTGTAGAGAAAGTAAATTCCAAAGGTACACAAACAATTTGTTCTTAATCTTCGCCCACAAACTGTTTGTTAAAATATCCTTGACACCCACTTATGTGAACACTACTCTCTTACAAGAATTGAAAACAACTCTACTTTACAGTTCTTCTTTACTTAAGAGCTTTCACAGCAGCATCACTCAACTTAGAATTTCCTGGTGTGAGGGAATTGTCAAATCTATCGTTACCTTGTGCATGAAATTGAAGGAGTTGAGCATGACATTGGCAAAATCTGAAGCTAAATTGATTCATGAGAAGATCACAAATAAAACATGCAATCATCTGTTGCTTAATTATCCATTCTTTAGTGACTTATCTAAAGAGTTCATTGTAAAATCTTGTGGAAAATTGTGGATCCTGGATAGGATCCTCATAAAACTTCAAAGAACCATACATCGAGTTCTACTTTTCAGTACCATGACAAAACTTCTTGACATCTTGGAAGAATACCTACAGTGGCGAAGACTCGTGTACGGAAGAATTGATGGGACAACTAGTTTGGAAGACCGTGAATCAGCTATAAATGACTTCAATGGCCCTGATTCAAACTGTTTCATCTTCTTGCATAGCATTCGAGCTGCTGGGACATGCCTTAACCTTCAGTCTGCTGACACAGTTCTTATTTATGATCTTGATCCAAATCCTAAAAATGAGGAGCAGGCTATTTCCGGAGCTCGTCGTATTGGACAGAAAAGACCAGTCAAGGTTATCTACATGGAAGTAGTTGTTGATAAAATCCCTAGTCATCAGAAAGAAGATGAAATGAGAGGTGGAGGCACTGCTGATTTGGAGCATGAACTTGTAGGCAAGGATCGCTACATAGGATCCGTTGAAGGCCTCATAAGAAACAATATTCAGCAATATATGATAGATATGGCTGATGAGGTAATTGCTAGGCATTTCGCTCAAAGAACAACACATGAAGAAAGGTGTTTGACTTTGGAGACATTATTACATGATGACGAGGAGTATCAAGAAACTGTCCATGATGTGCCATCACAGCAGGAGGTAATTCACATGATTGCTAGAAGTGGGGAGGAAGTGGAACTGTTTGATCAAATGGATAATGAACTGGATTGTATTGATGATATGACACAGTATGATTATGTGCTTTGCTTTATCAAAAAGACCATTAAAGAAAAGAGTTTATTAGGTGGTAGTGTTGTCGTGGATGCAAGTGAACTTGCTTCTTCTGGATTTTATACATATGCAATTTATGAGCATTTGAAGGAATGGCCAACTTTTGATCTTTACAATTATTTTGTTGATTCTATAATGGGTTTTAGATTACAATTGAACTTTGGTGAGAATTTGGATTTGTCTAAAGCAATTAGATGGTACTCTCCATTCAAACAATGGGATTCCGAAGTAATTTTAGAACCTTGAGGACAAGGTTCAAGTGAACCCGTCGGCAATGTTAGAGTGGAGAATTATTAATAATTAGATAAATTAGATATTAAGTAAATTTAGTATTTAATATTAGTTAGTCTTTATTTTAAGTGTTGTTCAATTGGGCTCTTTTAATGTTTGGGCTTTTATTTGACTATCCATTAGGAATACTATATATGTAGTGTCTTTGACACATTCTAGGAAAATCAAAAAAAAAAAGAAATCAAGTTATCTTTTATTTTAATTTCCTTTACTTTTTAGTGTTCTTCCCCTTTTAGTTAGAAAACCCTAGTTTTATAGGGTTGATAGGATTAGCTTCCTGTCACAGAAAAACCGCCTGGAACTGCTCCTTAACTTCTACTGCCTCTCGACTTCCACTTCAGTTTCTGCAGCCAAAAATCCTTAAGTCTTCGCATCCTTTTGGTCTGGTCGAACGCTAAAACCTCAGACGATCTTCCTAGTCGAACAGCTTCGACTACTAAACGTTATTTGGTCGAATCGCTTTGACCCACCTGGTAATGTAGATATTAACGTGAGGCCCAATTACCAATTTAGGGCCTTTTTTACCAAATTGAGGCCCAATTGCCAATTTTGGGCCTTAGTTGCCCATTTATTTAGTAAGTCGAAATCCTAGGGTAACACACGCCCAGTGGGACCCGTCGATTGTTCTTTATTTTTCTTTAGTTATGAATGATATTAAGAAGTGGTCGGAAATTAACTAACATGGTTGAAGTTAATACAAATAATTCTGATCTTTCTGGAAATCAAGGAGGTGTTCTGACCGGAGGAACACCACAAAATGCCGTAGATTCGTCCCCAGTTGGAGCAACAAATAATGGTGGATCGACGACAGCAATATTGGTATCATCACCAACGAATGTACGGTCACCGTTTAATCCATTACGACCACCGTTTTACGGAATGCTACCTCCACCAGGGTTTAATCCTCAGTTTGGAATGCCCACGTCTATGATGCAAGGTTTGCACACAAATCCTTCATTATATTCTGACAGCATGATGGCTACAAGCACATCAAGTCTGGGGGTTCGACCCATAAGTATGGGATATAATCACCAGACTTTACCATCTTTGAGTACTACGTCAATGTTGTCAATTCGACAACAAATGGACGAAAGTAATCATGAAATGGCGAATGCCCTTACTCAACAGATGGGAACTGTTTTCACTCCCATGATAAATAACACGAATCAAAGTTATGAAATATTGGCTGGACAGATGGCAAGAATTGCAGATTTCTTTGGAGCGCCTCCACAACCAAACCTTTCGACCGCTCAAGGGTCGAACACGAGGGGGGCCGAACCTTTAGGACAAGGAGATCAAATTGAGCAGGAGATACCTAGAATAGTACAAAGGCATCAAGATGCTGACCATGTTGTTAGGAACATCCAGCAAGATGTCAATGTTGGACACAATAATATCTCTAATGTAGTCGAACAAATTTTAGTCCAAAATGGGATAAATGTTGGTTTGCATAGACCAAATTTCGTTTCCCCGTTGTCGGAATATATAAGACAAACAGAATTGCCCAGGGGTTGGAAAGTTCCAAAATTCACCAAATTTGCTGGTGAGACTGGCGAGTCGACAGTTGAACATATTGCTAGGTTCCAGACAGAGGCTGGAGAAATAGCAAACAATGAAAATCTAAAGATGAAGTATTTTCCAAGTTCTTTAACGAAAAATGCATTTACTTGGTTCACAACATTAGCCCCCCAATCTTTGTTCTCATGGAACCAATTAGAACGATTGTTCCATGAACAATTTTATATGGGACAGTCGAAAATTAGTTTGAAAGAATTAGCTGGAGTTAGGCGAAAGGGTACAGAACCAGTTGATGATTATCTAAACCGTTTTAGGTTACTAAAATCTAGATGGTTTACACAAATTCCTAAACATGAGTTAGTAGAAATGGCTGCAGGCGGGTTAGATTATTCTATCAGGAAGAAGTTAGATACCTAACATTTGAGAGATATGGCGCAACTGGCGGACAGAGTACGCCAGGTCGAAAGGCTAAAGGCTGAAAAGGCTAGGGCTAATAAGTATCATAAGAAAGAGAAAATAGCTTATGTTACTACAGGTGAGTTCGACTCTAATAGCGACGATGAATACGAAGAGGAAGAGGTTAACGTGGCTGAATTAAAGCCAGGACCACCTTATATTTGTAAATTGCTTAAAGCTTCAAGAGATAAAAATCTGGTTGAAAGTAAAAATGAGAAATTCTCTAGTAAAACGTATTCATTTGATATAACGAAATGTGATGAAATATTTGATTTGTTGGTTTCTAACGGACAAATCATAGTACCCCCCGGGACTAAAAAATCCTCCTCTTGAACAAAAGAAAAAAAAAGAGGATTTTGTAAATTTCATAATTTCTTGGGTCATAAAACTTCTCAATGTGTCCTTTTCAGGGATTTGGTGCAAAAGGCCTTAAAAGAAGGAAGGTTACAGTTTGGAGAAAAGCCAAAGTCATCAATGCAAGTTGATACTGATCCTTTGCAAGTCGAAAAGGCTCACTATACTGAGCTTGCTGACGTGATGATGGTCGAAACTACTGATGGTTTTGTCAGAAAGCAAAACGGTGCTACTGATGGCAAAGTTTTAAACAGGGTTTATCCTGAACCAAAAGAAAGTCTTTTGAAATTCCTGGAGAGATGCCACAATAACAACTCTCAAGTTGGATTATGTCCAAGGTGTGATGCTGTTTTCAATGTGAATGCTGCAAATAAAGTGAGGTTCGACCCTCGTCGAGGCAAGAATCGTCAATTCATATATACAGGAGAAAATAGTGGTCAAAGGGCTGGAGAATACAGGAAGATGTTTGAAAAGCCAAGGACTTTCCGTCCCAAAACGGATGTCCCTGAAGACAAATGGGTGCGACCCATTAACGTCAGAGGTAAACGTCCAGAATGGCAGATACAGGGCGATGGAACCAATGCTGAAGGTTCTTGGACGGATAGTGGATCAAAAAGAAAAGATTACATATCTCCAAACTACAAAGGAAAGAACCCCATGACTCGAACGCAATGGAGGTGTTACCAAAGAAGCCACAAGAATGGACAAGAGGGTTCAAAAATGGTGCAGGCAGGATTTTCTCACTATCAGTCAAAACCCTTTCATAGGAAGTTGACTGAGGAGCAGGCAAAAATAGCAAATGAAAGATTAGCTGCTGGGATGATCCTAGGAAAGAAATTGATTTAAGAATTGGTCGACGACGATGCTCCAATCTCCAATACAGAAAAAGAGCCTGAGTATTCTCCATTGTCAGACGAAGAAGTCGATGATAACTTTGACATAGAGTCAGATGAATTGCTAATCGACTATGGGATTGTTTTTGTACTCCCGGCTGAGTTCGACAGAATCTCTGAGGTATCTGAGAATGAAGATGATTTTCTTCCTGGCGAGAATGTGGAAGAAACACCTGTTTGTTACTATGTGATGGGAAAAGGAGTGGTAGAAGAACAAAAAGCTGTGTTCGAGAGGCCAGGTCGAGGAATGATGTATCATTTGAAGCCCCTATTCATAAGGGCAAAAGTGGACGGAGTGCCTATAAATAAAGTGTTCGTCGATGGTGGGGCTGCAGTAAACTTAATGCCTTATTCCTCACTACAGAAAGTGGGAAAGACTGACAAAGACTTAAGACCCCATAATATGGTACTGTCTAATTATGAGGGTAAGACAAGTGGAATACTTGGAGTAATTCAAGTGAAACTAGCTGTTGGTTCGTCTGTCAGGTCGACCGTATTCATGGTGATTGAATCTCAGGCAAATTTTAAACTGCTGTTAGGTCGGGAATGGATCCATGGGATTGGAGCAGTTCCTTCCACCTTACATCAGCGTGTAGCTATTTGGAGGTCAGATGGTATAGTGGAAAATATTGAAGCTGACCAAAGTTATTACAAAACTGAAAGTGGTCGCAGACATTTCGACCAGCATTTGGCAAATGTAGCTCCCTGCTATAAAGCAGAAGATGTATATCCTTCTGATGAAAGCGTGTCTAAGTATCTGAACTTAGATCCAAATTATGGTTTCATTTGGAATAAAGAAGATCCTAATGAACTATTGAACCAGGAAAGTCCTCCAGAACAGAGGACAACGGTCGAAGACGATGACCACTGAGTCAGAATACCTGGCTCGAATAACGGCTTATTTGGCCGAAAACAACGAAAGAGCGGTTTTAGAAGCCGAATTAGAGAAAGAAATGGCTGATGAGGCCATGATGATGGTAAAGAATGAAAACAATCAAGAAGCCAATCACCAAGTCGAACGACTCGACGGGATATACGATGACGAATCTTTGGGTTTCGAAATGGATCCATCAGGATCAGTAAAAAGGATGCAAGCTGAAGACCCTCTTGAGGAAATTGATCTAGGTGATGGGATCATTAAAAGGCCTACTTATGTAAGTCCGAGGCTTACAAATGACCTAAAAGCCAAGTTGATTCGACTATTGAAAGAATACAAAGATTGTTTTGCATGGGATTACAATGAAATGCCTGGTTTAAGTCGACAGGTGGTGGAGCATCGACTACCATTAAACCCAGGGAAGAAACCTATCAAGCAACTTCCTAGGAGATTTGCGCCGGAAGTTATGGAAAAAATCAAAGTGGAAATTGAAAGATTGCTGAAAAGCAAGTTTATTCGAACTGCGAGGTATGTCGAATGGTTATCTAATATAGTACCTTTCATAAAGAAAAATGGTAGCCTCCGTGTATGCATAGATTTCAGAGATTTAAATAAGGCTACTCCTAAAGATGAATATCCCATGCCAGTCGCTGAAATGTTAGTCGACTCTGCAGCCGGATTTGAATACCTCAGCTTATTGGATGGATATTCACGTTATAACCAAATTTTTATAGCTGACGAAGATGTACCGAAGACGGCGTTTCGATGCCCAGGTGCTTTGGGAACTTATGAATGGGTAGTAATGCCTTTTGGTTTAAAAAATGCTGGCGCTACATACCAACGAGCCATGAATTCCATGTTTCATGATTTTATTGACAAATTTATGCAGGTTTATATTGATGATATTGTAATAAAATCTAACTCCGAAAATGGTCACTTAGACCATCTTCGACAATCTTTTGAACGAATGAGGAAATATGGACTCAAAATGAATCCTTTAAAATGTGCTTTTGGTGTACATGCAGGGGATTTCCTGGGTTTCGTGGTTCACAAGAAATGCATTGAAATAAATCAAAATAAGACGAAAGCGATCTTGGAGCTAAAAGCGCCAGAAACAAAGAAACAACTCCAGTCATTGTTGGGGAAGATTAATTTCTTGAGGAGATTTATCTCAAATCTAAGTGGCAAGACGAAGATCTTTTCGCCACTTGTAAAGCTCAAGAATCAAGATCAGTTCAAATGGGAAATAGAGCATCAACAGGCATTTGACCAATTAAAAGCGTATTTAACTAAGCCTCCTATTTTACTACCCCCCAATAGGACAAAGAGTATGAAATTATACATAGTTGCATCAGGCTCGACAATTGGGAGTATGTTGGCCCAAGAAGATGATAATGGCATCGAAAGAGCTATATATTATCTAAGTCGAACCTTAATAGATGTTGAGACTAGGTATAATGATATTGAAAAATTATGCTTATGCTTATATTTTTCATGTAACAAACTTAAGCAATATATAAAGCCTGTTGATGTGTATGTGTCCTCTCATTTTGATATCATTAAACATATGTTGTCTAAGCCAATTTTGCATAGTCGAATTGGTAAGTGGGCATTAGCGCTAACTGAATTCTCCTTAACATATGTTCCTTTAAAGGCTATGAAAGGACAAGTTGTGGCTGATTTTATAGTCGACCATGGGTTAGTTGACTCGTCTGTAAATCAAGTCGAGCAAACTAACTGGAAATTGTTTTTTGATGGTTCTAGTCACAAAAATGGGTCAGGCATTGGAGTCCTAATTATTTCCCCTAAGGGACTTCCAACTAAGTTCCATTACAAAATGAAAGAAGTATGCTCTAATAATGAAGTCGAATATGAAGCCTTGATTACTGGTTTGAAAGCCCTAATAGATTTGGGGGCAACCCGGGTTGAGATTCGAGGTGATTCTGAACTAGTGATTCGACAAATCAAGAAAGCGTATAAGTGCATTAAAGAAAATCTAATAATGTATTATGCAATCGTGATACGCTTATTAGAAAATTTCGAACATGTTGAGATCTTGCATGTACCAAGATCCAACAATTACATTGCCAATGAATTGGCGCAAATTGCTTCTGGGTACAGAGTTTCTAAAGACAAGTTGGAAGATATGGTCGAGATCAAGAACAAAGAAACTCATGAAGTATTAAATAAATTGGGTCAATTGTCGATGTCAAAATTCGAGGGGGTAGATGATGATGTTGAAATTAAAAATTTGTATGCCTTGGAAATTTTTGCCATCGACAATATGACTGATGCTGATTGGAGAAACCCATTGATCAATTACCTAAATAATCCAGTCGGAAGAACTGATCGAAAGATTAAATACAGAGCTCTAAACTATGTGACATTAGGAAATGATTTATACAAGAAAACAGCTGAGGGTGTATTGTTGAAATGCTTAAGTGAAGCTGAAGCATATTTGGCTGTGTCAGAGGTTCATAGTGGTGTTTGTGGAGCTCATCAATCAGGTCATAAGATGAAATGGTTGTTGTTTAGACAAGGTTTATATTGGCCGACAATGCTAAAAGACTGTATTGAATATGCAAGAGGATGCCAAGAGTGCCAGAAATTTTCAGGTATTCAACATGTTCCAGCCAGTGAATTGCATGCGATCATTAAACCTTGGCCTTTTAGAGGATGGGCTTTGGATTTGATAAGAGAAATCAAACCTGCGTCTTCTAAGCAACAAAGATTCATCTTAGTAGGAATAGATTATTTTACTAAATGGATAGAGGCAATCCCACTAGTTAATGCTGATCAAGAAGCAGTGATTAGTTTCATACAAAAACACATTATCTACAGATATGGGATCCCAGAAACTATTACTACTGATCAAGGATCAATTTTTGTTGGTCAAAAAATGCAAGCTTTTGCAGCAGAAACAGGGTTTAAATTGCTAACATCTACTCCATATTATGCCCAGGCAAATGGTGTGGTCGAAGCTGCTAATAAAGTTATCATAAATTTAATAAAGAAGCAAGTGGGAAAAAAGCCAAGAAATTGGCATCAAACGCTCGACCAAATCCTTTGGGCTTGTCGAACATCACCAAAGGAAGCAGTAAAAACTACTCCATTTCGTTTGACATTTGGGCATGATGATGTGTTGCCTGCAGAAATTCACCTACAGTCAACAAGAATTCAACGACAAAACAGTCTGTCGTCTGACGAATACTGGAATATGATGTTAGATGAGTTAGTCGAATTAGACGAAGAGAGGCTAATAGCGTTGGATAGATTAATAAGACAAAAGGAAAAAGTGGCGAAGGCCTACAACAAGAAAGTCAAGGAGAAGACATTCATGGTAGATGACTATGTATGGAAGGTGATTCTACCTATGGATCAAAGGAATAAGTTACTGGGTAAATGGTCCCCAAGTTGGGAAGGACCGTTTAAGATTTTGCAAGTATTTTCAAACAATGCGTATGAAATTGAAGAACTAAATTCAGATGGTCGAATCTTGAGGGTAAATGGTAAGTATTTGAAAAAATATAAACCTATACTTCAAGAAATTCACATAAGAGAATGAAACTAAGGAATTATATTAAAATGGCTAGAAAACTTGGCCAGTCATTACAAAAAGTTCCTTCATAGAAGGCGCAGTCATTACAAAAAAAAAACTGGTAAACCCTAAAGCCACTAAAATTTGCAATATTAGTGAACTCTTCGGTCGATGTCCTCCAAGGATAATAGGGGTAGGCTTTCGGCTTCAAACATCTCTACGCGCCCGGCCTTGCGCATTTTCCTCACTACACCTTTCTTGAGAAATAGGTAAGACAAGAATCTTCCATAAGGAAGACAAGTCACCAGTCCTTGACGAGAGGCTGTCAGAGAGACAATTTCCACGAGCTGTTTAAAAATTAAAAGAGGAAAGTTAATTTTCTTTCCCTGATGAGCACAAGAAATGAACTCCAAGTCTTCCACCATGATGTTATTTTTATTATGGTTGCGTGGACGAAAGTTGCCTACCAAAAGTTGGTGCCAAATTTTGATAACTCTGGCACAAAAGGGGTCATTGTCCATGAGATCCCTTAACATATTAGAAGTGTTCATGTCGAAGATGTTGTCAACAAACGTTGCACCGATATTGCTGCATCTCAACAAATCAGAGATTGTTGAGGGAGTGATGATGACATGCGCCCCTCGAATGGTGGAGGTTATAGTAGTCCTCCCTTCTGGATCTATGCGCAAAGATGCAAATCTCCAGAACTCAATCAGCATGCAGGGATAGATGTTTCCATCTAGAATTTCAGGATAAAATGCAAGCCCCTGGCTAGCATAGAGGGCACGAGCATCGATATGATTCGAATCAAACTCTTCTGCAGAAAGCTTAAATTCTTTCTTAATGCAGGATCTTATGTTGGCATTTGTTAAAGGTTGCGCCATGGTTTGAAAAGATTGAAAAGATGAAAGAGTTTAAGGTGTTGTACGTAAGGAGATGTAAAAAAGAAATGGAAGGAATGAGGCTATATATAGAGAATGTGTAGTTACTTCAGCAAGACAAACGTGGGGGAAGGAAGTTAGAAGACCAAAAATCGTATTAAATATCTTGGAAACTGACACAAGCAAGCTGGGAGCAGTTAATAGCCCATTACCTAGCGTTTAGGTAATAATTAGTGCCTGGGAAAATGAAACGTAATCATGGCGTAATGGGAATTAACAAAGTCGAAACCCAAGAAAGAACTTAAACGACATCTTTCTCTTTCCTAAAGTCAGTCGAAAGAAGTCGCTTGGAGGGGCAATTTGTTACCCTAGGATTTCGACTTACTAAATAAATGGGCAACTAAGGCCCAAAATTGGCAATTGAGCCTCAATTTGGTAAAAAAGGCCCTAAATTGGTAATTGGGCCTCACGTTAATATCTACATTACCAGGTGGGTCAAAGCGATTCGACCAAATAACGTTTAGTAGTCGAAGTTGTTCGACTAGGAAGATCGTCTGAGCTTTTAGCGTTCGACCAGACCAAAAGGATGCGAAGACTTGAGGATTTTTGGCTGCAGAAACTGAAGTGGAAGTCGAGAGGCAGTAGAAGTTAAGGAGTAGTTCCAGGCGGTTTTTCTGGCAGTTCTCACAAGACGCGTGGAAGTCTCACAATTGAAGATCTTGCATGTCGAAGACACGTGTTGACTGATAATCAGTTGACCGTTAGTAGTAGTTATTTTTATTCTCTATTTAAGCAAGTTTTATAGGAATAGTTAGAGGTCCGCATTTTCTACATAAACACGAGTAAACTCAAATCTCTGCGCAGTGAGTAACGAGTGCAACTTTGGAATGTACGTATGCGTACCAGTTTAATTAAATGCAATCATTTTACATTACATTTTATCTTTTAGTGCACATATACTATCTTTTTATTGCTTTGATTTACTTTAAAGCCTTTAATTTCAGTGCTTACTTTTACGTTAAAGTCACTATTTACATTTAATACAAATCAGATACACATAATATAACAAAATAAAGCAATCAGTCCTGGAGTATTCTAGTTGACTCCGCAAAGTAACCTTTAAAAATGAAACTAGTGCAAAACTGGTAAACAAGCGCTAGTTTCCTTTTTAAAGGTTACTTTGCGGAGTCAACTAGAATACTCCAGGACTGATTGCTTTATTTTGTTATATTATGTGTATCTGATTTGTATTAAATGTAAATAGTGACTTTAACGTAAAAGTAAGCACTGAAATTAAAGGCTTTAAAGTAAATCAAAGCAATAAAAAGGCAGTAAATGTGCACTGAAAGATAAAATGTAATGTAAAATGATTGCATTTAATTAAATAGGTACGCATACGTACATTCCAAAGTTGCACTCGTTACTCATTGCGCAGAGATTTGAGTTTACTCGTGTTTATGTAGAAAATGCGGACCTCTAACTATTCCTATAAAACTTGCTTAAATAGAGAATAAAAATAACTACTACTAACGTTCGACTGATTATCAGTCAACACGTGTCTTCGACATGCAAGATCTTCAATTGTGAGACTTCCACGCGTCTTGTGAGAACTGCCAGAAAAACCGCCTGGAACTGCTCCTTAACTTCTACTGCCTCTTGACTTCCACTTCAGTTTCTGCAGCCAAAAATCCTTAAGTCTTCGCATCCTTTTGGTCTGGTCGAACGCTAAAACCTCAGACGATCTTCCTAGTCGAACAGCTTCGACTACTAAACGTTATTTGGTCGAATCGCTTTGACCCACCTGGTAATGTAGATATTAACGTGAGGCCCCATTACCAATTTAGGGCCTTTTTTACCAAATTGAGGCCCAATTGCCAATTTTGGGCCTTAGTTGCCCATTTATTTAGTAAGTCGAAATCCTAGGGTAACACGGCTATATGAGTTTCTTCAGCTTCAGCATTTGCACTAGATTTTCTAATGTCGATATCAGATGTTGAGACATCTTCAGCAGAACTTACTTCATCTGGTGCTTCAGTTGTCTTAATTGTGTTCTATTTTTTTATAGAGTCACTAAAGATCATATTTGTAGAGTCCAATATCTCCTTGGACCTGGTCAGGTCACAGTTCTCTTCCTTTTGGACTTGCAAAATATGACTTTGGAATCCTCAGACTTATTCCTGTCAGAACTCACTATCTTGGCCTTAGAGAGGTTATCGCTCATGACACCTACATCTTTCTTTCCTCTTGAGCCTTCAGCCTTCATAAACTTGGATCTTCTTCCATACATAGCATGGCTTATGTCTCGAAACACAATTTTCACACATGTCCCATGGATGGAAACTTTCTTTGCCTTTGGATTCATATTAGTATGTTTCCTTTGATGAGACAGCATACGCTTGGGATATCCAATCAAATTCTAGCATGGAGCCTTTGAATTACCAAACTTGCCACTATGATCGCATTTCAGGTATTTATGCTGAGGACTATCGTACCATTTCTGTGCTATCTTCAGATGTTGGGACATAGGTCTTGACATCTTCTGCTTCTGCCTTTGAGAGACCTCCTTACTTTTCATCATAACTTGGCCTCTAGAGTCAATATTCCTTGTTTTCTAAGTGATTTTTTTCATTTTGACGATTATCATCCTTCACAGTGGTACCAGTACTTGACCTCCCTCTCATTTGATTCATGTTATGTTGGTTTGAGTTTACCAACACACCATCTTCTTTAAGATCTTCAATGATTGCCACAAGCTTCTCTTTCTCATCCTACAGTAGAGCGGCAACATTTATGTGCTATATTAATCTCTTACGTAGTTTTTCATTTTCTAAGCACATCTCTGAGAATCCTGCTGCAAGTTCTCTTACAGTAAGTTCTCCAACATATAACTCAGTATCAGACTCATCAGTTTCTTCTTCATATTCACATGCTTCAGTCGTGACATTTTCTTGTTTGACTGTTTTCTTTTTGTTTTCTCACCTTTCCCCTGACCATGACACAACTGAGCCTTTCTCATGCTTCTTAAGGTATATGATTTGTTTTCCTTGTTCATACCCTTCATGATTCAACCTGGGCTTCCTTGATATGTTGTTGAACTGCTTTCTCAACAGAGCCAGATCGTTGAATGAGCTTTCAGGGGTCATCTCTTCTTTGGTTTTTGAATTTTCTGAGGTCGAGGCAAAGGCCATACTCTTCTTGTCAAGATGTTGAGACATTTTATTTAACATCTTTGATCCAGTCTGGGGATGACTAGAAACTATAGTCGACTTATTTTTCTCACTTGGCCCTAGACCACTCATGCCTCCTGTCATTCTTCCCACTCGAAGAATGTCATCAAGCGAGTCTGACCTGTTATTAAGAATTCTAACAGACTTTTGAAATTTGTCAAGTTCAACCTTTAGAGAGGTCACCTCTTCTTCCAGTCTAGAGATAGTCCTCAGATGTTCTTTCTTCAACGCATTCAATTGGCATAACAGACCTTTTTGTTTCTCCCTTTCTTGGCACAATTCAGCACTCCTGAGACACAATTATCTATAAGAAGCATCTAGATCATCATATGTTGATCCACCATCATCGGATGTCCATATGCTTGTTAAAGCATTTACATGTTTGGCAGATTCTTCTTCAAGATCACTTTCATAGTCTTCTTCAGACCAAGTTACAGATAAGCCCTTCTTGTGTCTCTTAAGATATGTAGAATACTCAGGTTTAATGTATCCAACACCTTCACATTCATAGCACTGTTTACCGTTTTCTTGAGAAGACTTTTCTTCAGCTTTCCTTCTTCCAACATCATTTGAATTATGAATTTCAGACGAGTTATTCTGGACATTTGATCTTGGATTCCTGCCCATTTTCTTTATCCCCCTGTTAAAGTGTCTCCCAAGCAATACTATGGAATTGGATATTCCTTCATCTGAACTCAGATCACATTCCTCCATTTCCATCTTCAGTGTTGGCTACAAAAGCTATTATTTTGTTCTTCTTTTCAGCTCCATCATTGATGCTCAACTCAAACGTCTAAAGGGATCCTACTAGATCATCCAATCTCATTTGGTTAATGTCTTGAGCTTCTTCGATGGCAGTCACCTTCATGTCAAATATCTTGGGAAGGGACCTGAGCATATTTCTCACCAGTTTCTCTTCTGGTACCTTTTCTCCTAATGCACTGGACGCATTAGCTATCTCAAGAACATTCATATGAAAGTCGTGAATACTTTCATCATCCTTTATCCTTAGAATCTTAAATTGAGTGATTAGCGGTTGGAATTTTGACATCTTCCCTTTAGATGTGACTTCATGAGCAGTTTTAAGAATTTCCCATGCATCCTTGGCTACTTCATATGTGTTCACCAACCTGAAGATGTTCTTGTCAATTCCATTGAAGATGGAATTTAAGGCTTTAGAATTTCCAAGAGCTAGTTCATCCTCTTCTTTGTCCCAGTCTTCTTCCGGCTTTAGCTCAGTAGTGGGTTGTTTATCTGCTCCCACAATGACAGGATGCTTCCATCCTTTCAAAACTGCCTTTCAAGCCCTGTTGTCTATGGATTTCAAGAAGGCAACCATATGAGGTTTCCAGTAGTCATAATTGCTTCTATCCAGAACAGGTGGTCTGTTCAAAAATCCTCCTTCCTTGTCCATCGTACCAGAAAGTAACTTCCATAGATCTCACCTAGATGCAGAGCAAGATGTCTGCTATAAAACCAATTGAAATTCTGGTATCAGATATGTGATGTCGAATTAGATGTCACGACATAAATACCTGTTGATAAATTTTATGGAACAAGATGACAGCAGTAACGAAAAATAATGCAGAAAGGTAAAAGACACAAGGAATTGTTTACCCAGTTCGGAACAACCTTCCTACTTTAGGGGCTACCGAGCCAGGGATGAAATCAATATACGATAGTATTAATTCGAAGTTAAACTCCCATGTTTACAACTTCTCACTTAATCACTACCCTTCTTATGACTTCTACCTAAGACTCGCCTAGGTATGAGGCCCTCCTCAAATCCCCATAGTCACAACCCGTGACAAACACCACAAACAATTAAAAGTAGAAAACACTCTTCCAAGACACACCATTCTCAATGCTTAAAATTTTATGAGAACTGACACTACTCTCCTTGCTTAACAACTTCGGAGATTAAAAACCATTCAACACCTACAGGTTTGTGAATGAACAAACATGGAACTTACAACACAACCAAAATAAGGATTCCTAGAACCCTAAAAATACAAATATCAGTTCCACTCAAAACTAGGTTTAGGCCATTCTATTTATAGAATTAGTATTGACTGAATTGGACCTAAAATCGCAGCAAGGAAGTTGCACAAATTTTGTTGCTTGATCTCCTATAAAATAGGTTTTTAATCCAACCTTTCCTAAATTGTCTCCAATTATAGAAAGTGTGAATATCTCTGACTGAATCAATCTTAGATACACATTAGCTAACTGAATATTCCATAATATAATGTAACTAATAAAACGGCTGATATACTTGACAGATCAGCTCCAGCAAACACAGTGTCCTACCTGTCATGTTTTGACATCTTGTTCAACATGTTGAAAACTGAATGATATGACATTTTAATCAACATGTTTCAGCTAGGTTGGTTTTATCAAAATGCATGCTAATCTTAGAGAAACTACAACCATGGTCGGATTCCTCTTGGGATTTCACGATCATGTCGTCCATGTAAACTTTGAGCATGTCTCTGATCTCTCCTTGAAAGACTTTGTTCATCATTCTCTAGTATGTTGCTCCGATGTTTTTCAGATCGAAGGGCATTACGTTGTAGTAATAATTGCTCGATTTGGTAATGAAGGCCGTGTACTTCTTGTCCTCCTTTGCCATGGGGATCTGGTTGTACCCGGAATAGGCGTCCATGGAGGATAGAAGTTTGAAACCTATAGAATTATCAGCAAGCTTATCTATGTTCGGTAGAGGTCTGCATTTTCCCTGAGGCAGGCTTTCAACTATTTCCTTGCGAGTTCGGGTGTAACACCTTTCTACCCAATATATATTTTGCGAGTAATTTTAAATCAATTTATTAAAATTTAAGCATCAACAAGAGTGTCACATCATCATAAAACACTATATATATATCATCCATCTCTATAAAACATGTTATCTACATAATAACAATTAAATTTTCTTTTGAAACATCAACATAAATTCAAATATCATGCAGCGAAATCTCAACATTAAAATAAAGTAACAATTATCCACCACGTTTCATCATTCATGATTTAAATCTCAAAATCAACTTCAAACCATTAATGGTAACTCATAGAATCATGTTCTTAAACAATTAAAGTATTCAAATCATACGATCCCAACCTGATGTTACATATCAGAGCAAAACCCTTTATTCTACAGAAAAACTAAACAAATCTAGAGCTATCCTTACTCCTTAATAAGCTAGTCCTGATCACCTACGCATTACCCATGTAGAGGCAACATTCAAACATAAAGGGTGAGTAAATCATAATCATTATAAAAGTCACAAGGAATAGATATAGCAGTCATATCAAGGAAACAACAATCATATAACATCATTTAACACATTCCATCACATAATAACAATCACCAGTTCTTCACGTCACAACATCATAAATCCAAGAATCATTCAAATACATCACCTAAAATATACCAAACATCATCTTCCAAGAATCAATCACAGACATCACTTAATCCAAGTATTGTGCATGTGGTACTAAAACATCACTGGTGACTTAGTCATCGTTATTCTCCAAGATCCCTACCAATAGGATCGGTTCCCGCTCGGAATCAGAGAACCTCACAAGTTGCACTCAATCCACATTATGGTATTGAGGCCATAAGTGAACCAAGACGTACTAACATCACTGGATAAATATCCTACAAACTTCACTAGACAAAAGTCCTACAAATGCTATGAATGCATGATGCGCAACACCACATAAAATACGACCACGACTAATCAAAACGCATAATCATTCATTATACATCATCACATGATTCATATTACACACATCATTATAACATCATCAATTAATCATGTTATTCATACCTCATCACATGTTTTGTACATACATACATCATCATAGTAACATTACACATCATAGTACACAAGTCAAGTAACGACATGACATAGCTAAATCAATTCATAATAGAAAACGTTACATATTGGTATATAACCACATGGCCTCATCACCTATTCATAGGTAAAATAATCATCATCATCACAACATTATCATATAATCATAAGGAAAACACACCTCAAGTAATATCATGACGTGGTTACGTCAATTCATAGCGGAGAGCATACTTACTATGTTATCACTACATCGTCTCATCACTCAATCCTAATACATGTTATATAAAACTAAATCCTATGATTCATTTCATTTTACCAGGATATAGTTTATTGTATTAGCTTTCCAACGCTTCGAACGACGCATCAAATGGAGTTCGGAAACTCAAGTTATGGCCTTTACAAAATTTTGATTCTGACTCTATTCGCCCGACGAATGGGATGGCTCGCCTGGTGAATCAAGGTAGTAGCTAAACCTCTCGAACCACTCTCCTAGTGATTCCTCGTTTGCCCGAAAAATTTGACAGCACAACAAACTTGAAAGTGTGATTTTCACTGTTGGAGGCCTTTTGTACCTCCGAATTCGATTTCGTAGAAAGCCCCAGTTTCACAATTTGAAATCCTACGATTATATAACATTTATAACAGCCTATAATACATATTTATAGGTCCTAACCTCATACATCCATCAAGGATTCATCCATCCATATATTCAAATAATGATTTTCACCAATTTCTTCAATCTTCATCCTAGGTTCATCTATCCAACAAAAACCCCAAATACAACATACAATATCTAGACCCTAAATCAATTATAATAGTAATTATAAACTCCCCTTACCTTATATTGTATTTATCTTTGATTCCCGTCGTATTATCTCTACGAATTCCTCCATGTTCTTCGTGCCCTAACTCTTTCTCTTTGCCTCTTCTCTAAACTTTGATCGTACAAAATGAATCATTCTTCCCTCTTTTCTCTTTTTACCCCTAGGACCCCTAATATGGCTTTCCTATTTTTCCCTTCACTTAACCTCTTATAATTTACTATTTCGCCCTTATCATCTCTAACACCAATATTATTCTATTTTACTAATTAAAATAATTCCACTTATTATTCTAATTATTATAAATTATTCTAAAATACTCCAAAATTCCTCAATACACCTAAGAATCACACAAATCACCACAACATCACATGAATTATCAAAATATCACATAAGTCATCATACCCTCAAACATCACAGATAATCACAAACCATCATAAGGACTCAACATTACATTACATATTCAAATGTTTCACAATAACTCACATAAACATCACATAATCATCATATTCATCAAAACATCATGAATCCTCATAATGACTCACATAAAAACACCAAAGCATCATATATATAGAATATTTCATGATTACTTGTATATTCATGCCAAATTAATTAAGTGAATAATTAATCTAAATTTCTGGGTGTTACATCGGGTATGCATGCTCTGATCTTTACTCCCCTATTAGGATCGTCCCTAAGGAGGATGATCTCGAAGTCCTCGTCGACGATAGGACGAAGGGGGTTTGCGCACTCTTGGTCGCTGGTGTCGCTACCGCGAAAAATAACAGAGTCGCCACTAACATATTTATCCTGAAAAGGAAGGGAATGCCAGCAAACCACGAAACAAAACAACGGTCTCACGACCAGAGAAAAGGGTAAGGGAGTCGGTTACGCGAGGGGAAGGTGCTAGCACCCCTCGCGCCCATCGTACTCGATGGTATCCACGCTAGTGTCTAAATCTATGGGTGTGTAACAAATCTACGCTAATCTGGACTAAAATGAATGCAAAATGTAGGGAAAGAAAGGATTATGCTCGCACGGGCCCTACCCTGCTGCCTACGTATCTGCTTTGCAGAATCAGAGCTACCGTAGCTCGGCTAACTAGTTTCTATTTGTTTTGTGTTTTTTAGGTGAACGACTTACATTCGCACTCTGTTGCTCGACCTTTGGAGACTTATGCTAGGAATAGAGCGGAAATAACAAGTTCTTAAGAAAAGAAAATCAAAGAGTGTGGTTTGCGTTTTAAAGGATGCATGAGGAAAACCTAAGCTAAGGGGGGAAAGCTTGCTACCTAATGTTATCATACAAAGGGTACAAGTCTAAACTAGCCTATCAACCTACGGGGAGAGACGAAAGCAAACAAACCAATGGCACTGGCCGAATGGTGGAAAAGCGGTCCCGCCATAGCCAAGGGGAGTAACTCAGCCCAAGTCAACCAAGCATTAGACCTCGCGAAAATGATCGGGCCATAGACAAGAGGAGTGAGTCCCTCTCAGCAACCAAGCTGTCACGGATCATAAAGGAAAACGGTGCGTGCGTACACCGAGCATCAACGTCGAGCGACGCGAGCTATAGGAAAGGCGGGGGTCCGGCTACATGAACCCTTTTCCTGACATACTCGATAATAAGATCTTGTGCAGCTTCAGAAACGAGCAATGCGTAGCGTGCGCTTACTGAACGGACTCGATGAGACTAGGCGGGGGTTGATTGCTAACCCTTTCCGCATGCCTTCCATGAGGACTTAACGGAGTGCCATATAGGACTTATTACACCGTGACTCCCTGCCGCAAAGCACAAATGTAAACACACCAACAAAAACAGAGCCTCTTTCGAGGGCTTGGCCAGATGCATGTCTAAGTCCTACTTCTCATGTTATAGGATGATGCGGAAAGCGGTAAAAGGGACCAGGAGACAATACCGAACGGATAGCAAATTCGCAATGAGCTAGCAAGCGTAAGCAGAGAAGTCCGAAATACTTCGTGTAAGCTAGTACCAAGCAAAGTCAGTCAGAAAGCGTCGTCGTGAAAATAAATCACAAACGACATGTGGCACGTGTCGAGCATAACCACACAAACCTGCAAGAGAACACAAGCCAGGCAATACAGAAATATACATCTCAATGAATGAGAGATCAGGTGAATCGGATCGGGAATAAGTTTGTGTCCCACAAATAAAGTGGAACACGACGCAAATCAATCGCACCAGAAGCGAATTCGTATCCCACAAAAAAAGTGGAACACGAAGCAAATCGAATCGCAATCGAAGGCGATCTCAAAGTACCTCGCACATCTCAACAAACAAATCAGTAGTAACACGAAAGCCCGCTATAGAAAATACTAGCAATTAAGTTCTAATTAAATTCTAAAACAAAATCTGACAAGAGCAAATTGTTTTTTGTGACATTTTTATCTAACAAATAATAGAACAAAACATTAAATCTAACACGGAAAATAGTACATGTTTTTATTATTTTTTATCATGTTAAAATCTAACAAAAACTATTGATTTTTATGCTTTATTATCATGTCAAAATATAGCAAAAATATCAATGATTTCATTTATTTATTATGCTAACAATATTAGAAAACAATATAGTAAAACAACTAAGCAAGACCAAGTACATGGGGGGTTTAAAATTGAAATTAGTGGTGCCACCAATAAAACTGGCGCAAGGCCCAAGCTGATGAGGCCCAAGGAATTGTTTCCGTGTTTGCAAAATTCTGTCCAAAAACGGAGCAAAAGGCCTAGGTAGGGGTTCATGCAGCAAGCCCAATGAATTTGATCCACACAGATTTTCATGTTAACTTTTCAGATTTTTTCCTTAATCTCAACTCAGAACAACAATTAATTCCAGATTTTCCTTTTAATTCCCAATTAAAAAACAATTATACCATTAATTTCTGTCAATTAACACTAAAACACAAAAGCAGGAGATAATCATATGAAAAGGAATTAGGTCAAAATGAGATTACCACGCTTCCCCTTTCCTTCTTCGTGTGCGACGGAGAACGGTGACGACGTCCTCCTCCGATCTCGTTCTGCCTCACCGCTCTCTCATATCTCCGATTCAATCTCCGATCGGTTCTCTCTCCTTCTTCTCCGATCAAATTCCCGCCTCGTCTCTCGTCTCAACCTCTCTCGAATCTCCGCTCTTAGACTCTCGATTTTGTCTTGAGCTTCATTCAGATTCCTCTCTGTTGATGGTGATGTTGCAATTGTAGTTGATTATGCAGTGGTTGTTGAAGTGACACGAATTGGAGGTCGTTGCGTTGTGGATGCCGTAGGTGATGAGGTTATTGAAGGTCGAATCCGTTGAAGGTTTAACGACGAGTACGTGCTTGAAATTGTTTGTGGTTCAATGGAGAAGATGGCATGATTATGCAAAATCGATGAACAATGATTATGGTGAAGATCGAAGAGTTGAATGGAACTGATGAAGAACGAATCTAGTGAATCCAATCAGAGAGAGTTTGTTGCCTTCTATTAAAGGTGAATTACTCTCCTTCTTCTCTTACACTTTTCTGTTACATTCCCCTCCAATTCTGTTTCAACTTTTGGTTATGTGATTGCAGTGACATTGTAGAATCGGGCGTGGAGATTTGACGCAGATGTGTTGTTATTGGAGTCGATTCTGAGCGTGAATCCGTAGTTTTGTGGTTCGATTTCTTCTTCTTCCGATTCAATTTTCACTTCTGTCTGTTTGTTGTGGTAACGATGCGTGAAGATAATGATTCACGGTGATGTTGAAGTGGTTCTTCTGCCGATTGTCAAGAGTGCAGGGAGAGAATCCTTGGTGGAGAGTGAAGAGAAATCGAAAGAGAAGCAGTTTGAGATTGAAGGTTGAGATTGAGCTTGAAGATGATGAATTGGTCAGGGAAAGTTTGTTACCGGTGAGTCACAGTTTTTTACGTTCTTTTCTCTCTTTTTCTGTTACCGATTGAATGATGGTTGAAGATTGGAGAGTTTTTGTGAAGCTTTTTGTGAGTTTCCTGGAGAATTCGTGAAGAGAATTGATGGTGAATCGAAAAGTTTGTTACGTGTTGAGATTGAAGTGAGGTGATCAAAATTGAGAGGTTCTTGAAGTTTGTTGAAGCTTTTGTGAATGAAGATGGAGGGAGTCAAAAGTTTGTTACGATTCGGTTCCAGGTGAGTTCTGTTATCAATCCCCTCCTTTGTTCTGTTACGATTCTTGTTATATGTTGAAGATTGAATCCCTCCTTTTGTTATGATTCTTTTGAGTTGGAATTCTCTGTTAGCTTTTCTTCTGAACCGGTTTCGGTTTTCTTTTCCATGTGCAGACTCCGTTTATTTGTTCTTGCAAGGGGCGGTTTTATGGCAGGGTGCTGAACCGTTTTTTCTCTTTGTTTGTGCAGGTCTGATTCGGTTTATCTGCAGTCGAACCGATGCGGTTTGAGTTACGGTTCAACTACTTAATAGTTTTCGTGCCGGTTTTCAGGTGGATGCTATTTTGGCAAACTTGTTCAATTACTTTGTAGGTGTGACTTGAAGGCGGAAGTTGCAAGCTGCTGGTTTATTTTGTGGACGGTTCTGTTGAAGTGTGGTGAAATAGGATAAGAACAATGGACTAGGAATATTCTTGTATACCTTTTGTAACTTTTGTTTTTTCTAATGGATATGTATTGTGATTGTGATGGATGATTGTAATGGATGTTTGTATGGACATTTGAATGGGGGTAATGAACATTTGAATTTTTATCTTGTATTGAACATATTTGAAACTCGAGTCTCGAAACTTGTGTACCGAAAAACATATGAATAAATCTTCCACTTTAGCAAGCTTGAATTAATTCTCGACAAATCATGAGCTTAAGAACTTGAATCCAATCAATTAATCTCAAACACAAATTTGAATTCATGGAATCACTTAATCAACTTCAAACCCAAATCAACTTGCATTCTTAATGTACTCCTAACTTCAGTCTCAAATCCACTCACATTATAAACAACAAGTCATAAGCAACGAAGAGAGCAAACAATTGCCTTGATCACCACTTTATTTCTTTATTCCACGATTCACACGGCTTCAATCCAACATAACGGTAACGCATTGAGGAATCCTCGAAGAAGAGAAGAGTTGAAACACTTAAGAACCTCTTAGCATGAAATCCAATGAATCTTAGATTAATTAACGATTGCAAACACCACATATAAGAAACTATTTATTATTTTTATTTGATTTTCGGACGACGAAATAAACGTCGTTGATAATGTATGGCACGAATAAAGAGGGCAAATTTTGGGGTGCAACTGCTGGCCGTTGCGGACGACGAGGCTTCATGCTCTTTCTGATCTCTGAAGGTGTCTATGAAGAACTGGTTGTCGAGCTGCTAGAGAGAGACAATTTGCTTTTGCTCGGTGCGTTGATGGAGTTCAGTCCCTTTGACGCGACTTCAAATCATCTTCTTGCTGCCTCGATATCCTGTGTAGGGTGATGACGAGGCCCGTTTAGGTGTAATACTTCATTTTCAGACGGACCATGGAGGGCACGACAGTCAAATTAGTAAGAGTGGGTCTCTTGAGGATACATTGGTATAGAGACGGGAAATCTATCACCAAGAATTGAACTTTGATAGATCTTGCCCTCTCGGAAGCTCCAAAGGTGACAATAAGCTCTACGTAGCCCCAAGGTTTAGTGACGACACCGTTGAAACCCAGCAGGTTAGAGCCTACATAGGCTGTCAGATGGGTCTCGCCAAGATGAAGGGTCTAAAAGAGTTGTGAATACATGATATCCACCAAGCTCCCCTAATCGAACAAGATTCGACGCTCATTGAAGTTCGCCATTCGAGCACAGACCAGCAAGAGATGCTCGCATTGGGGGATTCACCTGGGAGTTCCTCCATGTAGAATGCTATTGGGTGGAATTCTTGGTCAATGTCATTGTGATCAAATCCTCGAATTTTCTCTTCACGGATCCGACCATCATTGTGTTTCCTCCATCGCACGATATAACCATTGTTGAGGGGATGTTTTCCCAAGGGTTGTGCATGGCCATATAGATGGGAAATGCTGCCTCGTCGGGGACGTAAAAGTCCTCGAGGCGGGTGATGCTTAGCACCACAAGCATGGACCCACCTTTTGCTGGAGTTTTCTCTTCGACACTCTTGGTTTCTTTGGCTTTCAGGTGAGCATCGTCCCTCTTCTTGAAGTACTATTTCAGATGCCCGTCCCTAATCAGAATCTCTATGGCATCCTTAAGGTGGATGCAGTCCTCAGTGTTGTGCTTGTAACACCCTAAATCTACCCGATAAATTATACGGAAAATCAGAGTATAAATTCCAAAAAAAATCATTTGAGGTATCACATATTAGTCATTTCACAAACAGTTATGGCTTATTTGCCTTCGCATAGATACATAGCACATAAATTTAAAACGATAATCAAATCATTACTAAAAATCACTTTGTTTAAATTCAATAATTAACTCGCAGCGGAATCAACAAACTTCATAAATATTCAAATCAAGTCGTAGCATCATTGCACGGTAACTTTAAGTTACAATTTAAACCAAAACCATATAAAAATTCAGCAAAAGAAATAATAATTAAAATAATCGTTTTATCCCCCGAGTGCTACCTATCAGAGCAAGACACCAACTCGACTAACAACAACTAAAGACTTCATAAAATCACTTCAAAACTTCCACCGCTATCTTGAGTACCTGTCCGTTTCCCACGGTAAGGGAAACATCATTCAGAAGGGGTGAGATATCAAACAATATAAACAGGGTGATGATAAATAGTATATTCAGGTTCAAATTATAATAATTATCGCTTTGTGGTATAATCGTTACCGTCTAGTTTACTTCACCGTTTCAATCAACAACACAAGTCACAATATCTCACATAAGATCATATTCAAAGTTCACAACAAGTCACACAAATTCACGCATCAAAAACACATAACATCATAATCATACAAATGAAATGTGACTCTAACAAATGCGCATGCATGTGGTACCCAGGGCTTCAGCCCCCATCGCCAATTGCCATATAATAGAGGCATCAAAACAGGCATAAGCCTTCGTCGCTGTTTTCCAATCCAGGCCGTCGCTAAAACATGCAAATCATGAGACACTGATGAAATGCAACAAATCAAAAACATCGCAGAACAACATCGCGAGGCATACGCCTATATCACAAACACGTCGCCAAACATCATCACAAAGGCATTCGCCTACATCGCCAAAATATATCTGTAATACGGTGAACTGACTTTTTTAAAATGTTGCGGATAGCAAGAGTCGCCACCGACTTTTATTTTATCCAAATATTAGAAAGGCTAAAAGAACAGGAAAAACCTTTTAAATAAAAATGGGTTCGGGGGGTAATTATGCAAAGGGAAGGTGTAAGGCACCCTTTGCATCCATGGTTCCCCATGGGCTCTTAATTGCTTTGCTCTTTGTTTTCAGAAATGTAAAAGAAAAAGAATATGGACTTTAGCTCGTAAATGAGCGTAGCCATTTTGAAGATTTATGAGAAAGAATATGAAAGATTTTTAGAGCAAGGCAAAGCAATTGGGGGCAATTACCTTATAGTTTGAAAAAGGAGTACTTTTAGCCTTTCAGGGTGAAAGGGTCTATCCTTGCCATGAGAGGGCAGGAAGCCTTTCATTTGGAGGTTGAAGGGTCATCGAGAGTTCGTTCGCCATAAGACTGTCCCATGCCATAGAGAGGCAGGTAGTTTAAGGGAAGAATCAGAATAGCCTTTCGTAGGCAGCCAGAGGATACCTCAGCCTTTTCGTAGGCAACTTCCGAGGGTCGAGATCATGTTTAGTGTATCGAAGGCAACATCATTAGGGACCCATGATCTTAGTCGAGGCAACATGGCTGAGTTATCCTCGTATTCGAGGGACTGGCTATTCTGCAAAAAAACACAAGGCAACAGGCAGCAAAGAGGTTACCCTAAAAGTGTGCGTGTGTGCACCAATCACGTGATCAGTTCAGAATATATTATCTTATAATGATTAAGTGATGCTAATTTGATTCAGGGTTGCACTCTCTAAAGTTACTAACCACGACAATTAATATTAACAGTAATTACGGGGAAGGGGAAAATGAAACCAGCGGAGGAAATGGGAATTGAAACCAGCGGGATAAGAATGCCATAGGTCTAACACAAGTAATAAATAAGATCAAGGTTTAGGGTTATCGATACTCGAGGCTTTGGCAATTGGCAAACCCTGAAAGGTGGGAAAAATAGAAAGCAAAATAGGGTGAGTGCATTATTAGTTCGGAGGCAAACATTACTAACCCTAAAAATAAAAAGATAAAGAAATTTAAAATAAATAGATAAATAAATATGTACTTAGCTTCGAATTTGATCTGATATGGTTGACAGTCGGAAGGCATTTGAGAAGTAACCCTGAAAAGAATACACCAGAAAAAAACAACATTTTTAGTGTATGGCATGATCATCGTAAACACTGATTAGGGCACAAATTGAATAAAATAACATAAACGATTTAATTAATTATTGGTCTCGCGACCTAATTAATTAAATCAGACACACAGGTATTTTTTATGAATTTTTTAGAGTTAAGAAAAAAATAAAAATAAAATATATATGAGTTTAAAAAACAAGCAATTAAATATGAATTAAATAAGAAGAATAAATATGCCATTAAAATAAATAAGTGATTAAATATTAAATATATGAATAAAATATTAAGAAAATAAAATATAAATAAATAAAACAAAATAAGTATAATAAAGAAAAAGGATATATAAATTAAAACAAAAGTAAAGGAATAATTTATTTATTTAGTAGAGAAAACAAAACAAATAAATAATAAAAAAGATAGGAAGTATGTATTTTATATAAAATATAAATATAAATATAAAGAAAATAGACTTCATATAATAACAAAGAAAAAAAATTGAAGAATACTCAGCTAGATCGAGTGTGGTGCGCGCTGAGAGTCTATGGTGGACGTGCGGCTTCAAGAGCGTTAGATTGATCCATCTGGAGATCTGATGGCTGGTAGCGTAAAGGCGTATGGTAACACGTGCATCTTAATGCGTTGGATCCAGCTGGTCTAAATTTGAAAACACGCGCGCGGCTTGACCAACCAGGGAAAGACACGTATTGTCTTCTTCCTTGGAATTTCTGAAATAGACTTTTTATAGAGCTCGTTGTGCATACGCTGCAAATGTAACACCCTCCTAAACCCCACGGCAATTTAAATAAATTTATTCAGAGTACATGAAATAAGGGTGCCACAATTCGAAATAAATTTAAAACATCGTTCAGTCATGTCATGCATTCACTGAGGCAATTCTCATTAATTAAAAACAATTCATGTCAACACAGCGGAAATAATTCAACAGATTAAGTTTAACATCTTTAAAACTTATCCTCCAAAACATCAAAACATAACCAGAGTTATAAAACATAAACTCTAAACATCGCGTCCCCAGTGTTACAAATATCAGAGCATGACACCTGACGCTAACTAAACAACTGACTCATGAGCTAATCCTCACCGAGTCGAACAGGCGCTATCCTCAATCTGAAAATGATCAACAGTAAGGGTGAGTCTCATTCACAATTAAACAATGTTATCAGTTCATAAACGATAGAACATCGACAGTATAATATTCACCCAAGATCAACATGTATTCAGGCAAGTTTCATCATCATAAACAACCAACACATCATCAATATTTTATAACACTGGAAAACATCCAATCATGTTATAAAATCATGCATATGAATGCAACTGACACTATGCATGTGGTACCAAAATTCGTGAATCACATTCACAGGACTTCTCTCTATGATACTGCCCTTCAAGTCGCTCACACCCCACATGGCACACGACTAACCTCATCGCTCACACCCCCATGGGCACACGATGACTGCTTACTAATCTCCGCACAATGGGAATTAGCCACCAACGATCCACTCATCAACGGGATCCAATGCAAATGATTTATGAATGAACGCACACATGTCACATACTTATATCATCACCGATCTGATGCTTAACATCGTCTCATTTCGTCTCACCAATATTATCACAAACAAGTATGTACATGTCCAAGCATCATTCAATCATTCACATACGTTCACCACAATCAACATATTAATATTAACAGCATATTAATAATTCACAAATCATCAATCATCACCACAATCATACATTGTTACATCTATCATCATTGCACACAATGTAATGAATTTCCAAAGCAACCCAATAGTATAATCACGAAACATGCATCATCTACGACATGTTATATACCAACATCACTCAAGGGATATCATAGTCCAATCACCAATACAAATACAATTACATGTCATTTTCAAAACCACATAATAATTAAATTATCTAGTGCTAATTAATTTATTTTAATCATAAAGAGCATTTCATTAGTTTCGTAACGCTTCAAACGGCACCCAAAACAGACTTACGGATCAAAAGTTATGAGTTTTATAAAAACAAGTATTTTTCAAAAATGTACAGCGGTAACCGATTACCCAAACACCACTAATCGGTTACTGAAGTTCAAAACCCCAAATTTGCTGTTTTTACTATGGGTAATCGATTACACCCCTTTCGGTAACCGATTACCTCGTACCTGCAACCCAAAAACCAGTTTTCAGCACCTTAAATCTCCCCAAACATCCTCCAATCGAACCAATACGATTGTATACGAAAAACAGAGGGATTTCACATGCAATATGAGTTATATCATCAACCAAACAACACTTTTAACATCAACAATCACTACCAACAAGTAATCACACAAAGTTCACAAAATTGAACCTAAATACTAAAACCTCAACCTAGAACATATTCTCTATCGAATCAATAGTATACGATTTCAATCCTAACGCCTACGACCCGATAATAGAGGTTAACCGGAAGAGTCCCCCCTTACCTTAGAGTTTGGGATCCTTGAAGCTCTCTTCCTCTTCTTCTCTTCTGTCGCACTTTCACGTTCTCTGCGTTCTCCCAAATGCACTTGTGTTTCTCTTCTTCCAAAACTCTTGTTTTATGAAAAACACAACATAGCTTTAGTAAAGGCCTTATTTCTTGCACCCCCTTTCTCACTAACTACAACACTGACCCATTACTACATATTCCAATTTTATTATTTTAATCACCGCATAATTACATAAATCCAATTAATTAAATTAAAATCTAATTAATTAATAAATATAAAATATGGGGTGTTACAACTCTCCCCCACTAAAAGAGTTTTCGTCCTCGAAAACATACTTCAAGTGAGTAGTTCCGGATAGGAGTCCTTCATCTGACTCTCCAGTTCCCAGGTAAAATTTACCTAGTCGATCCTTAAAATTCGTCTGACATAACCAACATAAAGCATGTCTCATGCATTCAATCTCAACTCTTTCGTCGCATATGACCCTCCATAGGTGTACCACTCGTTATCCCTCCAAAAGGTTAACAACAGTGGAATAATTGAGGTACAACCCACACAATACGCCCAATGACTGAATAAGACATGAATAGTCAACCAAACACGTACTCATAGTTGTACACTATCCTTCATCTTACCATCTCAAAATCAAATTCATTTTCAAACCGAAAGAGAACCCAACGTCCACGTCCGCAAGATGTGTAGTATTTCTTTAACCTCCCTATCATAGAAATTATACATACGCATTAGGATCCCATCCTAGAAAGCGGGATCAAAACCTCATTTAGGACAAGGATCTTTCCACAATCCTATCCGCCCTTCTCAATATCCCACTACTTAATAGCACTGTTATCATGACATTAACTTATCTGCATCTGCCAACAAGGTCGTCACTCAACACTAATATAGATTTCCGCTACACATGTCTGTGTAATATCATTCCTTATCCATAGCATGATTACACCCGTTCGACACTACAGTAATGCATTCCGTCTACTGAACGTACCATTCTTAAACATACCTTCCCGTCTGAGCAATAAATTGTTTTCACCAACTGCTTCCTTCAAGAATTCAATAAGCATATCCCTATACCATTTAATTCCAATTATCTGACTCCTCTTAAGTCACACCATCAATTATCCAACACGTTACATTCCGCTTTTGCTGCACTATTCTGATTACTCGTTACAACCATCATTACCAATTAGACTTCTGAGTTATACCCAACTCTGGCCCTCTTTACTCATTCGTTCAAGAATCATTCTTTACCATCCATGGTACTAGTCCACCACTCATCAATACTTACTCGCACTCAAAAACAAATTTCTGATTCACTTCATCTATTAAACATTCCAACCATCGGAATGAGTGCACACAAGTAGTTATAATTACACTCATCTGCCTCAATATACCATTGCTTACAAAATAGCTCAAACTGATTCTCACTCTTCTCTAAGAATTAAATCAACTTCATCCTTCCTAAAGTATAATTCTTCATTATATCTGGAAATCTACAATAACGCTTTACAACAGCACAAAATTATTATAGCATCATATAGTATCAACTCATCGTCTTCACTTTGCCGAATACATACTCGTTAACTACGTACAACCACAATAACATACTCATCATCTCAGAAATTATTCAAAAGAGTCCTAATCTTCCGGCACGACATCCTTACATCCACAATCCTCCAAGTCAAACATACAGATCAAGGCCTATCCTTCATGTAGGCTTCCAACATATTAGTCCTTTACTATCCGTGAGTAGCACTCATAACCACTGCGATACATCACGTTTTCGCTGCGCAACTCTGATTACCCGTCTTAAGTCATCATCCAATATATTGCACTCTTTCATATTCACTTCTTCATAAGTTCACACAACATAATAAGTGATTATTCTCATGGCTTAATATTCATCACATCTTATACCATTAAGGTAACAAAACAAGCTCATCTCATTTATATGATTCCGCCTACTATCAACAAGAGATTAAGGGTGATCAAGTCCTCAATTTGTCAATAGATAGTCGGCAACCATATTTAAGCATAAACCGTCGTTACTACATAATAGTGTCCTTTCCAAGTTTGCACCCAAACTCATTAACATCGTCATAGTCCAATAATTCACCTTGAGTCTTTACAACTCGCACACTTCCCTCTTATTGGATCTTGTCGGTGAGACACCAACGTCCAAACATTTTACACAATCCGCTTCATAGTCGCTTAGCATCACACACTTGTTAAGTACTTCCAAACTTCATAATCACTAATATACTCGTACATTACTATTCATCTCGTTCCAAATCAAAATCCTCATCTTCGCAAAAGACCGCGATAATATTCATAACTCGAGATTTTAATCTAAATCCCATGACATCTTTCGCGTCCAAATATCATTCCACTCAGAATTTCCACAAAGTCTTCCTCACATCAATAGGTGTTAGAAATTCTCTACAATTCTTCTTTTATACCTGTCGTTACTTTGGCATCACAATTACGACTTCAACTGTTCCCAAAGTTTGTTTCACCTTTCCTACTAATTCACTCTTCACTAAAATCCATCGGCACTCAAATCATCTTTATTATCGAACATCTCATCAACTTATTCATCAACAACATGTTCTACTCAACGTCGTTTCAACCAATCGCGGCAGTAGGCATTCTTATTCCACAAGTTTCACACTTTCGTAACCGACTTTAAAATATCTCCTCATAGGATCACCTCTACTGTATTTATAACTCTTCCATAAGGTAGAACATAATTTTACCTCTTCGTAGGCTCAAACGGTACATTAATCCGACACTCGGAACTCAAGATATGAATTTTCCAATCATTACCCGAAAAGGCAACACCGACGCCATGCAGCGACACTCTAAACGATACCTCCAAAACCCCTCAAATGGTATATTCAATTCTTAAAATTACTTCTCGACAAACCCTCTAATTATTCCTTCAATCTGTTGAACACTGACACTGACATCCCGTGTAGTACCAATAAACAAGTCTAGTTCTAAGAACAAGAGTAACCGCAACTTCACCTCTTTCCAACATCATCATGTTGCAATTAAATATGTTACAGCTGCTGCAACCATTTTTATAACAAATTTCATCTCGTTAGCTTTCCGTCACTTCAAACGGAACTCAAATCGGATGTCCAGAACTCCAGTTATGAATTTTTGAAGTTCTGCAGCTATTCAGCAATTTTCCTGCGTTTTGCTTACGAAAATCTCACTCCAAAACTCATTCTCTTCAACTTGATCACATTCCAAACAGCCCCTTATCATATCTTTTCACTTCCAAACATTCTTATAACTTGAGCAACACATCCCATTGCCGAAGTGCGATTTATGAAACATTACGACTGCAATCCTCTTTGCAACTTGCAGTTGAACCTCTTCCGAGACGCAAGGCTACTCAACTGACAACTTCGCAGCCCCTCGGCAGAGCTGATACATTGCAACTTTCTAATTTTCCTCTCCTACAGATAATCATCAATTGCATATAATCATACTCCCTCAAGATGCTCAAACTTAATTATCATCCAAGTCCTAATTCCAAGTCACCTTCAATTCGGGAAACAACAAACTCTAACAACGCTTGCACCGTTGCCAACAACGGCCTACTGAATCAATCATCTTACAACTGAAACATAAACGAGAAGCGAAGCTTCTCTCCCACTTGTTTCAAACCAACTTCCGCAACAAATAACCAAGTACCGACAGTGATTCACTCACATGTCGCGTACCCAGGGATAATATGCCGACAGTATTCAACTGTCGTGCAACTCAACTGACTCGACAATTGGCCGGACGGACCGACCTGCTTTGATACCACTATTGTAACACCCACCTAAACCCCGCGGCAATTTAAATAAATTTATTCAGAGTACATGAAATAAGGGTGCCACAATTCGAAATAAATTTAAAACATCGTTCAGTCATGTCATGCATTCACTGAGGCAATTCTCATTAATTAAAAACAATTCATGTCAACACAGCGGAAATAATTCAACAGATTAACTTTAACATCTTTAAAACTTATCCTCCAAAACATCAAAACATAACCAGAGTTATAAAACATAAACTCTAAACATCGCGTCCCCAGTGTTACAAATATCAGAGCATGACACCTGACGCTAACTAAACAACTGACTCATGAGCTAATCCTCACCGAGTTGAACAGCCGCTATCCTCAATCTGAAAATGATCAACAGTAAGGGTGAGTCTCATTCACAATTAAACAATGTTATCAGTTCATAAACGATAGAACATCAACAGTATAATATTCACCCAACATCAACATGTATTCAGGCAAGTTTCATCATCATAAACAACCAACACATCATCAATATTTTATAACACTGGAAAACATCCAATCATGTTATAAAATCATGCATATGAATGCAACTGACACTATGCATGTGGTACCAAAATTCGTGAATCACATTCACAGGACTTCTCTCTATGATACTGCCCTTCAAGTCGCTCACACCCCACATGGCACACGACTAACCTCATCGCTCACACCCCCATGGGCACACGATGACTGCTTACTAATCTTCGCGCAATGGGAATTAGCCACCAACGATCCACTCATCAACGGGATCCAATGCAAATGATTTATGAATGAACGCACACATATCACATACTTATATCATCACCGATCCGATGCTTAACATCGTCTCATTTCGTCCCACCAATATTATCACAAACAAGTATGTACATGTCCAAGCATCATTCAATCATTCACATACGTTCACCACAATCAACATATTAATATTAACAGCATATTAATAATTCACAAATCATCAATCATCACCACAATCATACATTGTTACATCTATCATCATTGCACACAATGTAATGAATTTCCAAAGCAACCCAACAGTATAATCACGAAACATGCATCACCTACGACATGTTATATACCAACATCACTCAAGGGATATCATAGTCCAATCACCAATACAAATACAATTACATGTCATTTTCAAAACCACATAATAATTAAATTATCTAGTGCTAATTAATTTATTTTAATCATAAAGAGCATTTCATTGGTTTCGTAACGCTTCAAACGGCACCCAAAACGGACTTACGGATCAAAAGTTATGAGTTTATAAAAACAAGTATTTTTCAAAAACGTACAGCGGTAACCGATTACCCAAACACCAGTAATCGGTTACTGAAGTTCAAAACCCCAAATTTGCTGTTTTTACTATGGGTAATCGATTACACCTCTTTCGGTAACCGATTACCTCGTACCTGCAACCCAAAAACCAGTTTTCAGCACCTTGAATCTCCCCAAACATCCTCCAATCGAACCAATACGATTGTATACGAAAAACAGAGGGATTTCACATGCAATATGAGTTATATCATCAACCAAACAACACTTTTAACATCAACAATCACTACCAACAAGTAATCACACAAAGTTCACAAAATTGAACCTAAATACTAAAACCCCAACCTAGAACATATTCTCTATCGAATCAATAGTATACGATTTCAATCCTAACGCCTACGACCCGATAATAGAGGTTAACCGGAAGAGTCCCCCCTTACCTTAGAGTTTGGGATCCTTGAAGCTCTCTTCCTCTTCTTCTCCTCTGTCGCACTTTCACGTTCTCTGCGTTCTCCCAAATGCACTTGTGTTTCTCTTCTTCCAAAACTCTTGTTTTATGAAAAACACAACATAGCTTTAGTAAAGGCCTTATTTCTTGCACCCCCTTTCTCACTAACTACAACACTGACCCATTACTACATATTCCAATTTTATTATTTTAATCACCGCATAATTACATAAATCCAATTAATTAAATTAAAATCTAATTAATTAATAAATATAAAATATGGGGAGTAACAGCAAAATCCTCATACCTACCATACCTGTGCATCACGAATACAACCAAACAAACACAAAAATTTGGCGCGAGCCATGAATGGATTCGTCTCATTCATACGAATCTGGTGGTACCTGTTTCATGGCTCAATTTGTCCTGGATCAGAAACCCCTAATTATCTCTAACAAACCCTAGCCATGGTGATAGGCCCCAAATGTACACCAAACCACAATTAAACGTCCAGAATCCATCATAACACCATGATAAACATAAATATGCCACTTAAATTCATGTATGATGCATAAAAAATTGTAATCGAAGGAAAGAAAAATCGGACAAACCGTGGGTTACCAAGGTCGATTCTGAGTGTTTGGCTTGCGTGCGACAATTGGAACAGCTTCAATGAACACTAGGGAACGTGTTAGGATGCACAAAAAATTCTGAATCGGCCCTGCAACTCAGAATTGCAGTTTTGATTTCCTTTGACTTTTGCATTTCAGGTTTAGGGCTTTTGGCTGCAAAAAAATTCCCCTTGTGATCTGAGCATGATGTACTTATATAAGAGAGTGGATTAGGGTTGTTACTCTGATTTGAATCTTCAAGAATCAATAATGGGTAATCTCAAAAATTTGATTCATGGAAGTTTCTATATTAGGTCCAATTTCAATCTTTTTGTGATCAATTTGATTTGCACGAATTTGGATGTAATATTGAGATATTGTTATGATTAATGATGATTGAAATTGGTTGGAAATAGAATCAAATCATATTTCTTGCAATTATATGATTTATTTTGATTTTTAATTACTTTTAATATGAATAAAAATTCATAATAAATCACATAATTCAAGAAAATTCGTGGCTATTGATTTTTAGGCTTTAGATAACTTGTGGATCAAGATTGAATCAAAATAACTTGGGCCCATTTACAAAAAATTCCAAGTTTATTCACATTTTTCCCTCCAAAATAGTCCAACTTTGACAAGGTCAATCTCTCTCAATTTTTGAGGTATGAGGGTGTTTTAGGACTTTTTAGAAACCTTAGAGAGTCCTCTAACCAGTGTCTTTGGTCTCTTATCAAAATTATTTTCCATGCTCCTTGTGTGTTCTTTTGAAAAAAGTGATTTTTTTGTTGACTTCTAAAAAGGACCTATAATGTTTTGGTCCATATCTCTCAAATGAAGCATTTTTAGACTTGGCATGTGAGAGACAAAATTGTAGAGAATCAAATTCCCTTCAAAATAAGCTTTGGATGGAAAACTTCTGATGTTCCATGTGAGAGTTATGGCTGGTCAAAGTTCAGTTGACTTTCTCCTATAAAACCCTAATTTAGAAACTTTTTGAATTGTTGATTTTTTATCTTTCCTTGCTGAACTATGATCAATACTTGATCAAATGGTGAATGATACTTCCATATTAGGATCTTGACAAAAAATTAGGAGTTTTGACTTTAATTTGCCCACAGTTGACTTTTAGGTCAACCCAGTCGACTATTGACTTTCTGAACATTTGACTAACCAATCTTTTGAGCTGAGACTTGATACTTGTCATAGAGGTAATGTAAGATACTTTGAGCCATATGGGATGCCTTGGAGCCATTGATTCATTGATTTTTCCTTGAACAAACCAAACCCTAGTTTCTGAGCCTTGTATAGGAGAATGTGTCTTGGAGCTTTATATATTGATTTGAATTTGTATAAGAGAAATAGTATGGGCAAATTTTGGGGTATGACAATATCAATAATTATTGATAAACAATCGTCACCTTAAATCCTGCCCTTCGCAATAATTCACAAAAGCTCATCGCAACATCGCAATATATCACACGACAACTCAACAACAATAATTCATCAAAAATAATTCACGCAAACATCTCCATAATTCACAAAACTCACAAAAATACGTCACGTCGCAACATCACCTAAAACACCGCAAGCACAACGGTTATCGAATTATTCCCGAACACTCCTAATATTATTCTATATTATTAACTTGTAAAAAATTATAACGATATATAATTATAACTCGACAGAGTTTCCAAAGAGCTCTAAACAACTCTACAATAATCCCTACAACTCTAAAGTACCCAAAAATCCTCTACTGATAACTCTTACATATAAGAGTAACACTTATGAACCTAATTAGCTAATGGTCTGACTCAAGTAATAATAAAACAACTCTAATGGGTCAAATACCTTCAATTTTAATCTTTACAGTTCATTAGATTTAACTCTAAACATCTCGGAAGCAACTCTGACAACCCTATTGACAACTCTAACAGAATTGAAAATCACTTAAGTTGGCCGAATAATCCAAATATTATCTTAACTCAAAATTCCTAAAAATTATATAAATAATATCAAACTATTATTTTTATTATAATTATTATTACTAACTCACTAGTAAGTATTATATATTATAAACTTGAAATGGATTTCCAATTTACTAACTATCACTTATTATATATAAATTAATATATGGCAATGGTCTTTTAATACATAGTGCTGCTACCGTAGATATAACTTATATATATCAATCTAATTGTTATCTCTTTCAAAATATGGACAAAGCAGTATGACAACGCTACGGTGCATATATTCCAATTAACTCATATTGCCGCTACAGTGGCATACAATACTTATATATATATAATGACGAACTAATATATATATATATATATATATATATATATATATATATATATATATATATATATATATATATATATATATATATATATATATATTCAAAAACCGTATGAATATCGGTACAAAATTGTATGTATCAAATCACTCAAAATTAACATCAACAAAATCAACCAAACATCAATTTTTATCGAAAGAATAATTTTACACAGAATCAAACATACGATAATTTCATACAACCAATCCCCATATACGGTCCATCATATCCCCGTTTACAGAGCAAGAACCCCACCCTTACCTTGTATTCAGAGTTTGCTCTACAATTCGTTCTTCCGGTTGAAATTCCGGTCGAATCCAAGCTTCCGGCTTCGCAAAAATTCTTCTGACTTCCTTCTTCCTGACACAGCTCTCGTATCTCTTTTCTTTTCCTCTTCTCTGCACAAGCACTTCCACGTTCTCTTCTTTTCTCTACAAACCCTTATTTTGTTTTTCTGATGCCAAAACCTAATATTTTCCTTTTACTTCACAATATTATTATTATTCTCACAAACTCCTTAATGGGCCTATATCCACACCTCCAAACTACTAATGTCACCAACCAAGTTAATTAAACAAATACTCCAATAAATTAATAATATCCCTAATATTATTTCTCCGATTCACCGACGAATTTAATCCGACTTTCCATTCAACCGCTCGAACGATATAATAATTCTCTTACATTCCTTAGATTAATTCCGGTAAATTCCCAACTTCGACAATTTCAATTAATTAAATCCTTAATTAATTTAATTAACCAATTAATTAAATTCGGGGCGTTACAACTCTCCCCCACTTAGAATATTTTCGTCCTCGAAAATTTATGCAACTCAATCGCTCTCAACGTCACATCCCGCTTTAGTTGCGCCACTCTGATCGCCCATCATAGTTCACCGTCCTTATCAGAGTTCCTATCAACTTATACGGTTCGCAAGCTTCAACCACGTTTCATACTTTCTTTAGCATCCATCACGTTGAACATCTTTAGGTTAGCAAGATACTTACATAACATCCAATCAAAATTCCTTTATGCTTTCATCAGCACTTCTTATCCTTGAAATCCTATTCTTCGCATTCTCAACAACTTCAACAACTCTTATAATTGCTTACTAATAATCCAAAACAAGATCTACAACAATTCGTCACTTACTCAGTGTTCCTTCGTCAACATCTTACACAATAGCTACTCAAATAACAACTTCTTAGTCAATTAACAACACTGAATATAATAGCTTCCTAAACTCCCTCTTATAACAATTATCCTTTTTCCAAGATACTCCAACTTGTTCGACAACCAAAATATTAAATCCATGATACCTTCGAATTCAGGAAACAACAAAGCTTCAACATCACTTTGTTAGAACAAGATTTGTTCTGATCAATTATCTTAGTTTTGATGATAACAATAATATGAATTTTGCTTAAGATAATATGGTACTCTAATCCAATGCAATTTCCTTTTCAGGAAATATATAAAGAGTACGCATAATTCAGCGCTCAGAAGCTTTGTCTCAAAGGGTTCAGCATGCAACATCAGAACATGGTCTGGCAAGACATCAGAAGATGGTCGAAGCAGAATCAGAACATGGGTCTATGGAAGCATCAGAAAAACAAGAGAACAGAAGCACTGAAGTTCTGATGGTATCACGCTCAGAAGCACTTCAAGGTCAGAAGATCAGAAGATGCTTTGCACCAAGCTGTTTGACTCTGATGATATTCAAACGTGGTATTCACAAACATCAGATCAGAAGGAAGTACAAGTGGCAAGCTACGCTGACTGACAAAAGGAACGTTAAAAGCTACTAAAGGCTACGTCAGTAGACACAGCGTGAACAAGGCTCGAGGTAGTTGACAAAAGCGTATAACATTAAATGCGATGCTGTACGGAACACGCAAAGCATTAAATGCACTCAACGGTCATCTTCTCCAACGCCTATAAATATGAAGTTCTGATGAGAAGCAAGGTTAACGATCCTGCATCAAAACAACTCAAATTAACTTGCTGAAACGCTGTTCAAATTCAAAGCTCAGAATCTTCATCTTCATCAAAGCTCACTACATTGCTGTTGTAATATATTAGTGAGATTAAGCTTAAACGTTAAGAGAAATATCACAGTTTGTGATTATCGCTTTTAAGAAGCATTTGTAATACTCTTAGAATTGATTACATTAAGTTGTAAGGAACTAGAGTGATCGTGTGGATCAGAATACTCTAGGAAGTCTTAGAAGTGATCTAAGCAGGTTGTAACTAGAGTGATCGTGTGGATCAGTATACTCTAGAAAAGTCTTAGAGGGTATCTAAGCAGTTGTTCCTGGAGTGATCAGTGTGTGATCAGAAGACTCTGGAAGACTTAGTTGCTGACTAAGTGGAGAACCATTGTAATCCGTGCGATTAGTGGATTAAATCCTCAGTTGAGGTAAATCATCTCTGCGGGGGTGGACTGGAGTAGTTTAGTTAACAACGAACCAGGATAAAAATAACTGTGCAATTTATTTTTATCTGTCAAGTTTTTAAAGCTACACTTATTCAAACCCCCCCTTTCTAAGTGTTTTTCTATCCTTCAATTGGCATCAGAGCGCCGGTTCTAAGGTGCAAGCACTCAACCGTGTTTAGAAAAGATTCAGGAACAGAAAAACGCTTCAGTAAAAGATGGTTGATGAAAGTGAAAAGTCTACACCTGCATCTACATCTGGCTCTGCTGAGCAATACAACGGTAACAATGGTTATACTAGACCGCCGGTATTTGATGGTGAAAACTTTGAATACTGGAAAGATAAACTGGAAAGTTACTTTCTTGGTCTAGATGGTGATCTATGGGATCTTCTGATGGATGGTTACAAACATCCAGTAAATGCCAGAGGCGTAAAGCTGACAAGGCAAGAAATGAATGATGATCAGAAGAAGCTCTTCAGGAATCATCATAAATGCAGAACTGTTTTGCTGAATGCTATCTCTCATGCTGAGTATGAGAAGATATCTAACAGGGAAACGGCCTATGACATATATGAATCCTTGAAAATGACTCATGAAGGAAATGCTCAAGTCAAGGAGACTAAAGCTCTCGCCTTAATCCAGAAATATGAAGCCTTCAAGATGGAGGATGATGAAGACATTGAAAAGATGTTTTCAAGATTTCAAACTCTTACTGCTGGATTGAGAGTTCTTGACAAGGGATACACCAAGGCTGATCACGTAAAGAAGATCATCAGAAGCTTACCCAGAAGATGGGGTCCTATGGTGACTGCATTCAAGATTGCAAAGAATCTGAATGAAGTTTCTCTGGAAGAGCTTATCAGTGCCTTGAGAAGTCATGAAATAGAGCTGGACGCAAATGAGCCTCAAAAGAAAGGTAAGTCTATTGCATTAAAATCCAATATCAAGAAATGCACTAACGCTTTTCAGGCTAGAGAAGAAGATCCTGAAGAATCAGAATCTGAAGAAGAAGATGAACTGTCCTTGATCTCCAAAAGGCTAAATCAACTCTGGAAGACCAAGCAAAGGAAGTTCAGAGGCTTCAGAAGTTCAAAGAAATTTGAACGTGGAGAATCTTCTGATGATAGAAGATTTGACAAGAAGAAGGTCATGTGCTATGAATGCAATGAGCCTGGACACTTCAAGAATGAATGTCCAAATCTTCAGAAGGAAAATCCCAAGAAGAAGTTTCATAAGAAGAAAGGTCTTATGGCAACCTGGGATGAGTCAGAAGATGATTCAGACTCTGAAGATGAGCAGGCTAACTGTGCGCTGATGGCGACAGAAGATGACGGATCAGAATCTACATCAGAATCAGATTCTGAAGAGGTATTTTCTGAACTTACTAGAGATGAGTTAGTTTCCGGTCTAGAAGAACTTCTGGAACTCAAGTCTCAAATCAGTCTCAAATACAAAAAGCTGAAAAAGCTATTTGAATTTGAAACAAAGAAGCTTGAGATGGAGAATTCTGAATTAAAAGAAAAACTTTTAAAATTATCCAATAATGTTGGATCTCCTTCTGATTCAGAAAAATCCACTCCCAGTCTAAACCATATTCTGAAAGAATATGATTTAAGTTTCAGGAAGTTCTTATTTAGAAGTATTGGCAGAAGTCAGCTAGCTTCTATGATATATGCTGTGTCTGGAAACAAAAGAGTCGGCATTGGTTTTGAGGGTGAAACCCCATACAAACTTGAACCTGTTGATGAAATGAAATTCACATACAAGCCATTGTATGATCAGTTCAAGTATGGCCACTCCCATGATATTAGGCACACTTCACATGCTCAAAGTTTTCACATAACACACATCAAAAAGCATGTGACACAACCTAGGAAATATCATGGAACTCACATTAAGAATTATCATGCTGTTCCTCCTATTGCTTACAATGTTAAACCCAAGTTCAATCAGAACTTGAGAAAATCTAACAAGAAAGGACCCAAGAAAATGTGGGTACCTAAGGATAAGATTATTCCTATTGCAGATATCCTTGACTGCAAAAAGGACAAAGCACAACATGTCATGGTACCTGGACTCTGGATGCTCACGACACATGACAGGAAGAAGGTCTATGTTCCAAGACCTGGTGCTTAAGTCTGGAGGGGAAGTCAAGTTTGGAGGAGATCAGAAGGGCAAGATAATTGGCTCTGGAACTATAAAGTCTGGTAACTCTCCTTCCATTTCTAATGTACTTCTTGTAGAAGGATTAACACATAACCTCTTATCTATCAGTCAATTGAGTGACAATGGTTATGATATAATCTTTAATCAAGAGTCTTGCAAGGCTGTAAATCAGAAGGATGGCTCAATCCTATTTACAGGCAAGAGGAAGAACAACATTTATAAGACAGATCTGCAAGATCTTATGAGTCAGAAGGTGACTTGTCTTATGTCTGTTTCTGAAGAACAGTGGGTCTGGCACAGAAGATTAGGTCATGCTAGTTTGAGAAAAATTTCTCAGATTAACAAACTGAATCTTGTCAGAGGACTCCCTAATCTGAAATTCAAATCAGATGCTCTTTGTGAAGCATGTCAGAAGGGCAAGTTCTCCAAACCTGCATTCAAGTCCAAGAATGTTGTTTCTACCTCAAGGCCATTAGAACTCTTGCACATTGATCTGTTTGGCCCAGTCAAGACAGCATCTGTCAGAGGGAAGAAATATGGATTAGTCATCGTAGATGATTATAGCCGCTGGACATGGGTAAAATTCTTGAAACACAAGGATGAGACTCATTCAGTGTTCTTTGATTTCTGCATTCAGATTCAATCTGAAAAAGAGTGTAAAATCATAAAGGTGAGAAGTGATCATGGTGGTGAATTTGAGAACAGATCCTTTGAAGAATTCTTCAAAGAAAATGGTATTGCTCATGATTTCTCTTGTCCTAGAACTCCACAGCAAAATGGAGTTGTAGAACGAAAGAATAGGACTCTGCAAGAAATGGCCAGAACCATGATCAATGAAACCAATATGGCTAAGCATTTCTGGGCAGAAGCAATAAACACTGCATGCTATATTCAGAATAGAATCTCTATCAGACCTATTCTAAATAAGACTCCTTATGAATTGTGGAAGAATAGAAAGCCCAACATTTCATATTTCCATCCTTTTGGATGTGTATGTTTTATTCTGAACACTAAAGATCATCTTGGTAAATTTGATTCCAAAGCTCAAAAATGTTTCCTTCTTGGATATTCTGAACGCTCAAAAGGCTACAGAGTATACAATACTGAAACATTGATTGTAGAAGAATCAATCAATATCAGGTTTGATGATAAGCTTGGTTCTGAAAAACCAAAGCAGTTTGATAATTTTGCAGATTGTGATATTGACATATCAGAAGTTGTTGAGCCAAGAAGCAACGCATCAGAAGCATAGCTTCTCAGAAGCAAAGAATCGGAAGATCAAGTATCAGCTTCTCTGGAGAATCTAAGCATATCTGAAGAACCATCTGTCAAAAGATCATCCAGACTCATCTCTGGTCATTCAGAAGATGTCATTCTTGGAAAGAAGGATGATCCAATCAGAACAAGAGCATTCCTTAAGAACAATGCAGATTGTCAATTAGGTCTTGTATCTTTGATCGAGCCAACTTCTGTTGATCATGCTCTAGAAGATCCAGACTGGATAATTGCTATGCAAGAAGAACTGAATCAGTTTACAAGGAATGATGTTTGGGATCTTGTTCCTAGACCAGATGGATTCAATATAATCGGTACAAAATGGGTCTTCAGAAACAAGCTCAGTGAGAAAGGTGAAGTGGTAAGGAACAAAGCCAGACTGGTGGCTCAGGGTTACAGTCAGCAAGAAGGGATTGACTATACAGAAACCTTTGCACCAGTGGCCAGGTTAGAATATATTCGTCTATTAATTTCATTTGCCACTCAACATAACATCACTCTCTATCAAATGGATGTTAAGAGTGCCTTCTTAAATGGTTATATAGATGAAGAAGTTTATGTCCATCAACCTCCTGGTTTTGAAGACTCTATGTCTCCTAATCATGTTTTTAAACTAAAAAAATCATTGTATGGATTGAAACAGGCTCCCAGAGCTTGGTATGAACGCTTAAGTTCTTTCCTTCTGGATAATGGTTTCACTAGAGGAAAAGTGGACACTACTCTCTTTTGTAAAACCTTTAAAAGGGATATTTTAATTTGTCAAATATATGTAGATGATATTATTTTTGGAACATCTAATGCTACACTTGGAAAGGAGTTTGCTGAGTCTATGCAGGCTGAGTTTGAAATGAGCATGATGGGAGAACTCAAGTATTTCCTTGGAATACAAATAAATCAAACATCAGAAGGAACGTATGTTCACCAAACCAAGTATGTGAAGGAACTTCTGAAGAAGTTTAATCTTCTAAACTGCAAAGAAGCCAAAACTCCTATGCATCCAACATGCATCCTAGGTAAGGATGAGGTAAGTAAGAAGGTAGATCAGAAGTTATACAGAGGTATGATTGGATCTCTTCTATATCTGACTGCTTCTAGACCTGACATTCTGTTCAGTGTTTGTTTGTGTGCTAGATTCCAATCAGATCCTAGAGAATCTCATTTAACTGCTGTTAAGAGAATTCTAAGGTATCTGAAAGGTACTACTAATGTTGGCTTAGTTTACAGAAAATCTAAAGAATACAACTTAGTAGGATTCTGCGATGCTGACTATGCTGGAGACAGAATTGAAAGAAAGAGTACTTCGGGAAGTTGCCAATTTCTTGGAAGTCATTTGATCTCCTGGTACAGCAAGAAGCAAGCAACTATTGCTCTATCAACAACAGAAGCAGAATATGTCGCTGCTGCTGGTTGCAGTACACAGATGCTCTGGATGAAGAGTCAGTTAGAAGATTATCAGATATTTGAGAGTAACATTCCTATATTCTGTGATAATACTTCTGCTATATGTTTATCTAAGAATCCTATTCTTCATTCAAAAGCTAAACATATTGAGATTAAACATCATTTCATAAGGGACTATGTTCAGAAGGGTGTTATATCTTTAAACTTTGTTGATACAGACCATCAATGGCCTGATATCTTTACAAAACCCCTGGCTGAAGATAGGTTTAAGTTCATTCTGAAGAACATCAGTATGGATTTATGCCCAGAATGAGAAGATGAGAAGTTCTCATGTATGAGTATCTTCTGAAATGAAAATGGACTATTTTTTTTTAATCAGAAGTTCTGATTGAAATCTTTTAGAAATTATGATTCGGTTATTACTAACGTTTCATTGTCTAAGTTGATTCAGAACCTCTTTTAAAGCAAAACAGCTGTAACGTTTTATCTCGGGATGGTAAACCTGTCGTTACTATTCATGGATAAGCGCGCGTGCAGTTGAAGGGACGCCGACCATAGGTAACTGTGCAAATCACGTCTTTTGTCATTATTATCTCTCCTCACGTCACGTAACATTAAATGCTTTTCATCATTTACTCTCTTTCAGTTTTTTCTTTATATTCTTCAAACGCCTCTCCTTCCCTTTCATATTTTCTCTATTCACTCTATCTTTTTGCATTCATATCAAACCCTACCTGTTCATTATCTGCAAATCCATCATGAACTCTTCATCAAGCCCAGGAAACCATGAAAATGATCAAAACAAAAAGAGAAAAGCTGTTGAAACATCTCCTTCCAAACCCAAAAAGATAAAGATCACCTATGACCCTCTCAAGGTGAATCCATTCGAAGCAATGTTATCTGGAAACTATTCTAGACGTGTGTTTCAACCTCCTGGTGAAAGCCCTCCATCATCTCCATCTTCTTCCTCATCGTGTTTCCTTCTAGACTCAACTTCCTCTTCATCTAACCTTTCCTCTCCCTCAACCCATTCCGAAGAAATCTCTTCATCTTCACCCGCTGAGAATGTTGTTTCTGATAAAGATTGTGGAAGATCTGCATCAGAACCAAGTCTCCCTGACCTCTCGCCTGGAAGCCCAAGAAGCAGTCAATGAGGCGTTTCACTCCTTCATGGCATGCTGGCACAGACTTTGTCTTAGCTAGGGTCTTAGGATTTGGTCTTAGTAGTTTTCTTTTCTTGTTACATCTGCCTGTTAAACATCCTCTCTTGTAATCTTTCTGTTTGATTATCAATAAAAAGTTTCCTTGATTTACATTCCAGTGATTTTATTTTGTCGTTTTATTCATCTGAATCTTTTGAAATATTCTTTTTGATGATATGACAAAAAGGGGGAGAAAGATAAATGATAAATGATTTGATTAATCTATCAGTTGCTGGGTAAAGCTCCCACACATTTACTAACAAGAACTGCAAGTTCTATATGGTTTAAGTGTTTTGCAGGTATAAAGAAGTGAAGAGAATCTTCAAAGCAAACACAAGAAGCAAAACCATGGAAACTGAAGCAAGCTGAGTGCTGTCAAGCTTCAGAGATCAGAAGCACTGATAATAGAATTTGATCCATATTTGTCTATTTGTTCTGACAAAATTCTATTTGCTCTGATACATTATTTTAGCCTATATGGCTCTGATACATATCATGTGTTCTAATATACATTTTATGTTCTGACTCGTTCATGCTGACTTTTGTCGTTTAGTTTTTGTTCTGTAACATTACAGGATGTAGAGATGCTCAGATGATGCTCTGGTACATTCAACAATGTTCTGATACAAATCTAGCATGAAGTGATGTTGGTAGAAATTCAAAAGCTCTGAGGCTATCCGAGGGAAGCAGAAATCAGAAGCTGTGAATGCTCTAAAGATCCAGAAAACTCAAGTTCTGAAGCTGTCCTAAATGGAAGCAGAAATCAGAAGCTGTGAATGTTCAGAAGATCAAAGAAATTCAAGTTCTGAAGCTGTCCTAGATGGAAGCAGAAGTCAGAAGCTGTGAATGTTCAGAAGATCAAAGAAATTCAAGTTCTGAAGCTGTCCTAGATGGAAGCAGGAATCAGAAGCTGTGAGTGTTCTAGGGATCTAAAGAAATTCTAGTTCTGAAGAAGCAGAAGTCAGAAGCTATGAATTCTCTGAAGACAAGAAGCTTATATGATCGTCTCTACCGAAATAATCAGGGAAGTCTTTTATTAAAGTTCTTCGAGTATTTATTTCAGGGGGAGATTATTTATCTCAGGGGGAGATTGTTAATCTCAGGGGGGGACATATTCATATGCTTATGCTATAGCTGTGTAATTTGTCTTTTGCCATCTGTTCTTTCTGATCGCAAATTCATATCATTTATATATGTTTTTGTCATCATCAAAAAGGGGGAGATTGTTAGAACAAGATTTGTTCTGATCAATTATCTTAGTTTTGATGATAACAATAATATGAATTTTGCTTAAGATAATATGGTACTCTAATCCAATGCAATTTCCTTTTCAGGAAATATATAAAGAGTACGCATAATTCAGCGCTCAGAAGCTTTGTCTCAAAGGGTTCAGCATGCAACATCAGAACATGGTCTGGCAAGACATCAGAAGATGGTCGAAGCAGAATCAGAACATGGGTCTATGGAAGCATCAGAAGAACAAGAGAACAGAAGCATTGAAGTTCTGATGGTATCACGCTCAGAAGCACTTCAAGGTCAGAAGATCAGAAGATGCTTTGCACCAAGCTGTTTGACTCTGATGATATTCAAACGTGGTATTCACAAACATCAGATCAGAAGGAAGTACAAGTGGCAAGCTACGCTGACTGACAAAAGGAACGTTAAAAGCTACTAAAGGCTACGTCAGTAGACACAGCGTGAACAAGGCTCGAGGTAGTTGACAAAAGCGTATAACATTAAATGCGATGCTGTACGGAACACACAAAGCATTAAATGCACTCAACGGTCATCTTCTCCAACGCCTATAAATATGAAGTTCTGATGAGAAGCAAGGTTAACGATCCTGCATCAAAACAACTCAAATTAACTTGCTGAAACACTGTTCAAATTCAAAGCTCAGAATCTTCATCTTCATCAAAGCTCACTACATTGCTGTTGTAATATATTAGTGAGATTAAGCTTAAACGTTAAGAGAAATATCACAGTTTGTGATTATCGCTTTTAAGAAGCATTTGTAATACTCTTAGAATTGATTACATTAAGTTGTAAGGAACTAGAGTGATCGTGTGGATCAGAATACTCTAGGAAGTCTTAGAAGTGATCTAAGCAGGTTGTAACTAGAGTGATCGTGTGGATCAGTATACTCTAGAAAAGTCTTAGAGGGTATCTAAGCAGTTGTTCCTGGAGTGATCAGTGTGTGATCAGAAGACTCTGGAAGACTTAGTTGCTGACTAAGTGGAGAACCATTGTAATCCGTGCGATTAGTGGATTAAATCCTCAGTTGAGGTAAATCATCTCTGCGGGGGTGGACTGGAGTAGTTTAGTTAACAACGAACCAGGATAAAAATAACTGTGCAATTTATTTTTATCTGTCAAGTTTTTAAAGCTACACTTATTCAAACCCCCCCTTTCTAAGTGTTTTTCTATCCTTCACACTTGCACTGTCGTCAACTGCCGCACACCAACATCTTACAACTGAATATATCCGAGAAGCTCCGCTTCTCCCCACTTAACTTCAAACCCACACTTGCAACAAACAACTAGAAAGCAACAAGTACCGACAGTCTTTCACACACTTGTCGCGCACAGAGGAATAAACAACATTAGACAACACTAGTCGGACAAACCGACCTGCTCTGATATCACTAATGTAACACCCCAAATCTATCCGATAAATTATACGGAAAATCAGAGTATAAATTCCAAAAAATATCATTTGAGGTATCACATATTAGTCATTTCAAAAACAGTTACGGCTTATTTGCCTTCACATAGATACATAGCACATAAATTTAAAACGATAATCAAATCATTACTAAAAATCACTTTGTTTAAATTCAATAATTAACTCGCAGCGGAATCAACAAACTTCATAAATATTCAAATCAAGTCGTAGCATCATTGCACGGTAACTTTAAGTTACAATTTAAACCAAAACCATATAAAAATTCAGCAAAAGAAATAATAATTAAAATAATCGTTTTATCCTCCGAGTGCTACCTATCAGAGCAAGACACCAACTCGACTAACAGCAACTAAAGACTTCATAAAATCACTTCAAAACTTCCACCGCTATCTTGAGTACCTGTCTGTTTCCCACGGTAAGGGAAACATCATTCAGAAGGGGTGAGATATCAAACAATATAAACAGGGTGATGATAAATAGTATATTCAGGTTCAAATTATAATAATTATCGCTTTGTGGTATAATCGTTACCGTCTAGTTTACTTCACCGTTTCAATCAACAACACAAGTCACAATATCTCACATAAGATCATATTCAAAGTTCACAACAAGTCACACAAATTCACGCATAAAAAACACATAACATCATAATCATACAAATGAAATGCGACTCTAACAAATGCGCATGCATGTGGTACCCAGGGCTTCAGCCCCCATCGCCAATTGCCATATAATAGAGGCATCAAAACAGGCATAAGCCTTCGTCGCTGTTTGCCAATCCAGGCCGTCGCTAAAACATGCAAATCATGAGACACTGATGAAATACAACAAATCAAAAACATCGCAGAACAACGTCGCGAGGCATACGCCTATATCACAAACACGTCGCCAAACATCATCACAAAGGCATTCGCCTACATCGCCAAAATATATCAATAATTATTGATAAACAATCGTCACCTTAAATCCTGCGCTTCGCAATAATTCACAAAAGCTCATCGCAACATCGCAATATATCACACGACAACTCAACAACAATAATTCATCACAAATAATTCACGCAAACATCTCCATACTTCACAAAACTCACAAAAATACGTCACGTCGCAACATCACCTAAAACACCGCAAGCACAACGGTTATCGAATTATTCCCGAACACTCCTAATATTATTCTATATTATTAACTTGTAAAAAATTATAACGATATATAATTATAACTCGACAGAGTTTCCAAAGAGCTCTAAACAACTCTACAATAATCCCTGCAACTCTAAAGTACCCAAAAATCCTCTATTGATAACTCTTACATATAAGAGTAACACTTATGAACCTAATTAGCTAATGGTCTGACTCAAGTAATAATAAAACAACTCTAATGGGTCAAATACCTTCAATTTTAATCTTTACAGTTCATTAGATTTAACTCTAAACATCTCGGAAGCAACTCTGACAACCCTATTGACAACTCTAACAGAATTGAAAATCACTTAAGTTAGCCGAATAATCCAAATATTATCTTAACTCAAAATTCCTAAAAATTATATAAATAATATCAAACTATTATTTTTATTATAATTATTATTACTAACTCACTAGTAAGTATTATATATTACAAACTTGAAATGGATTTCCAATTTACTAACTATCACTTATTATATAATATATGGCAATGGTCTTTTAATACATAGTGCTGCTACCGTAGATATAACTTATATATATATATATCTATCTAATTGTTATCTCTTTCAAAATATGGACAAAGCAGTATGACAATGCTACGGTGCATATATTCCAATTAACTCATACTGCCGCTACAGTGGCATACAATACTTATATATATAATGACGAACTAATATATATATATATATATATATATATATATATATATATATATTAAAAAACTGTATGAATATCGGTACAAAATTGTATGTATCAAATCACTCAAAATTAACATCAATAAAATCAACTAAACATCAATTTTTATCGAAAGAATAATTTTACACAGAATCAAACATACGATAATTTCATACAACCAATCCCCACATACGGTCCATCATATCCCCGTTTATAGAGCAAGAACTCCACCCTTACCTTGTATTCGGAGTTCGCTCTACAATTCGTTCTTCCGGTTGAAATTCCGGTCGAATCCAAGCTTCCGGCTTCGCAAAAATTCTTCTGACGTCCTTCTTCCTGACACAGCTCTCGTATCTCTTTTCTTTTCCTCTTCTCTGCACAAGCACTTCCATGTTCTCTTCTTTTCTCTACAAACCCTTATTTTGTTTTTCTCATGCCAAAACCTAATATTTTCCTTTTACTTCACAATATTATTATTATTCTCACAAACTCCTTAATGGGCCTATATCCACACCTCCAAACTACTTATGTCACCAACCAAGTTAATTAAACAAATACTCCAATAAATTAATAATATCCCTAATATTATTTCTCCGATTAACCGACGAATTTAATCCGACTTTCCATTCAACCGCTCGAGCGATATAATAATTCACTTACATTCCTTAGATTAATTCCGGTAAATTCCCAACTTCGACAATTTCAATTAATTAAATCCTTAATTAATTTAATTAACCAATTAATTAAATTCGGGGCGTTACAGTGCTCGTGGCTCTTATGGAATCGGTAGTACTTGGACTTGTTCGTGTTAGGTTTGGCGGGTGTATGCCAAGGAAAACAGACACCAGCCTGTTTGAATTTAGCATTGGCGCATTCAGACAAGATTTTCTCTCGGGATGCGATGAGGGGCATGTACTTGTGAAACCGATCGGATGGCCCATTGTAGTCCCGGAGGTCATGGGTCCTGTCATCTTTTTTTTGTCTCTCCCTCGACGTGATGTCGAAGGGTCCTCAGATCTTGACGATTTGGCGCTTTCCTGATGTCGGGTGTTGCGGGAGGTGTTGGCCGTCTCCTTCTCCTATAACTGTATGTATGCCTGGGTCTTGAGGAGGTGGGCATCCATGGACAAGGGAGTCTTTATGCCAACAACTTTGGCGAAATTGCTACGCGGGCGCAAACCGCGTTCGAGCAAATATTTCTTCATATTGTCCATCGTGGAGACCTAGACAAATTGTTAGAACAAGATTTGGTTCTACAATACATCTCTGAGTTTTGATGATAACAATATATATGAACAATTTTTGTTATTGTTATGCTAACGTTTGTTATTGTTGAGTACTTAACAAACAAGTTTGATTCTGATGAGAAGGCATGGCCAAAACATCAGAAGCCATCAGGTTATGTTTCTGCGCTACAAAGTTCTGATGAACAGTAGCAACTTCAGAAGCAGAAGCATCTGAAGTCATCACTCTGATAGATGTTCTGAAGACCAAGTGCTCAAAGACTCTGAAGACGTGGTTCTGAAGACTCTGAAGACATGAAGCTCTAAAGACTCAAGTTTATGAAGATAAAAGGATTCTGAAGACCAAGTGCTGAAGACATTGAAGACGCAGTTCTGAAGACTCTAAAGACTTGAAGATCTGAAGAATTCAATGTTCATTCTTTTTCTTCCAACTCATGCTGAGAGCCTCTGAAGTTCAAGAAGAAAAATTTAATTTTACACTGTAGTAAGGAAGTACAAGGTACAGACGAATGTTTCACTCCACTCCAAGAAAAAGGACGGACGTTGCATACTATCTTGTCTACCACTACAAGCAAGCCGCCTACTTTATGCAAAATGCAGAATTTTCCCTCCAACGGTTATATTTCTCTATTGGTTATATAAGGGCTTGAAGACTTAAAGAAGAAGCTAAGGAACTTCAACGAAAAACACTCACTCTGTATAGATTGTTAATAGCTTCATTTTTCCTTTAGTCTTAGCTTTGAAAAAGAGAGTTTACATTATGATTGTGTAGAAGCACTTATATTGTAAACAAACCTGTGATATAAGGTTGTTTGATCGTTCCTTGAGAGACCGGGTGAAGGTCAGTTGTATCAAGAAGTTTAGGGCTAGAGAGTCTTATAGGTTGCTAGTCACACGGGTACCCGTGCAGGTGTTAGTCACAGGAGTTGCCTGTGCAAGTTGTTAGTCACAGGGTTGTCTGTGGTACATTAGTCATTGGTAGTTGGCTCGTGCAATTGTAATCGGTTCGGTTATAGTGGATTAAGTCCTCGCTTGAGAGAGGAAAAATCACCTTGAAAGGGTGGACTGGATTAGCTTGAGAGTTCTCAAGTGATCCAGTATAAAAAAATACCGAGTTATTTCCTTCTTGCATATTTTTGTTATTATCCATAGTAAAGAACTTGTAGTTTCAAGAAAGGGGAATGTTTTTATAAAAAGATTTGTATTTTAAAAACCCTATTCACCCCCCCCCCTCTAGTGTTTTTCACACCTTCAGTTGGCATCAGAGCTCCTGTTCTGAGGAGTGATAAAGAGATTGAATCTTTTTCAAGCACTTAACAGTGTTCAGTACCGATCTAGGCTGTGTGAAAAACAATGTTTAAAACCACAAGAACACCCACCAACAATGTTACTATTGATAATAAGGATAAAGATCACTATAGTTCAAAACCTCTTATGTTTCATGGAGAAAATTTTGACCATTGGAAGGATAGAATTGAAACATACTTCATGGCTTTTGACTTGGATCTATGGGATCTGATAGTTGATGGCTACAGTCATCCAGTAGATGCAAATGGTGTCAAAGTCGCAAGAAGTGCTATGACTGATGACTAGAAGAAGGCTTACAAGAATCACTTCAAAGCCAGGTCAATCTTGTTATATGCTATTTCTCATGATAAGTTTGAGAAGATCATTGATAAAGATACTGCAAAGTCCATATTTGATTCTCTTAAGATGACTCATGAAGGCAACTCTCAAGTTAAGGAGACAAAGGCTTTGGCCCTAATGCATAAATATGAAGCTTTCAAGATGGAAGAAGATGAATTTATGGAAACACTATTTTATAAATTTCAGATTCTTGTCACAGGACTTAAGGTTCTGGATAAAGGTTACTCTACTTTAGATCACGTTAAGAAGATTATCAGAAGTCTGCCTGCAAAATAGAGACCAATGGTAACTCCTTTGAAACTATCAAAGGATCTGAACAACACTAGTCTTGAGGAACTTATAAGTTCTTTAAGAAGTCATGATATTGAGCTTGAAGGAGATGAACCTCAGAAGAGAGGAAAGTTTATGGCTCTAAGATCAAAATCTGTGATGACAAAGGCGTGTCAACCAGAAGAAGATTCAGGAGAAGAATACTCAAGCGAAGATGAGGTGTCTCTGATATCCAGAAGGCCGACTCAACTATGGAAACATAGAAAGAGCAAATTTCAAGCATAAAGAAGATAAAAGGATAGAGGCGGATCATCTGGTCAAAGAAGAACTTTTGAACAAGAAGTTATATGTTATGAGTGCAATGGACTTGGACATTACAGGAGTGATTGTCCAAAACTAAGAAAAGAAGACAAGCTCAAGAAGAAGTTCAAAGCAAAGAAAGGCGTCATGGCAACATGGGATAACTCTGATTCAGAAGAAGAAGAAGAAGAAGGAGATTCTGATGAAGAACAAGGCAAAGTAGCTCTTGTGGCTGGAGTAAGCACATATGAAGTTCTATCAGAGAATGTTCTGACAACATGAAATGAGTCAGACTCTGATACTGAAGAGGAAGGGTTACTTGAAACATACGACAAGAGAAAGGCGTATGTTCCAACATTTGGAACTTAGGCCTGGAGACCTTGTTGGTTTCAGAGGTAATCAATAAGGTATGATTATTGGCTCTGAAACCAAAGAAAATAAGTTTTCGTTGTTAAGGATACTGTAGAAGCTCAAAAAGCTACAAAATCTAAAATACCGAAACACGTGATGTGGAAGAATCTTGTACTTGAATCTGTTTTGATCCTTCTGTTTTCACAGAACAAAAAGAAAAAGATAAAAGAAAATAGAAAATATATATATATATATATATATATATATATATATATAAAACAGTGATCTTGTTCAGAAACCTAAAGGTATCTTTTTAATTGGAATAAATTGGGTGGTCAGAAACAAGCTCATAGAAAAAGAAAAAGTTGAGTTTGATGAGTATGATGGAAGAAGCAAAGTTCCCTTTCGAATTTCAAAGAAGACGAAGATCAGAAGCCATCTACATTCAAAAGCCAGCACAATCAGGATGTGTCACAAGCATCAAAAGCCAGATCATCAGAATGCTTCTAAAAACGAATCAACACACATGCTGAAGAAGGAAAGAGGTAAGTGAAAAGGGTATGATAGAAGTTATTCTCTTAAATTGAAAATTCATATACCACTGTCAACTTATCCTTATCAGAACCTCAGTCATCAGAAGATGTTTTCGGTCAGAAACATCTCTGATCAGATGGGAATCGTTTGATTTTCCAGAATTTGAGTATATCAAATGTGTCACTTAGCATGATTAATACGTGTAACCGTAGTTATACTTATTATTAATCATAACTAATGACACTCGAGTTGTGTGTTTATTTTCTTGGAATATGTTAAAATCATATTACGAATTTCATTAATTTCCCCTTATGATTGTACTATCTTTTGATTTCCCACCTTTTCAAATACTATATGTACATTTACACGCACAACCACACTGTTCACTTCCACACTTTTTAGAAACCCTAAACCTGGTCACTCTCTCAACTGTTCACCGAGTTCTCCCTTCTTCTATACAAAGTTATCATCTTCAACTTCTCCGCAAATATTCCTCCATGGATCATCTACAACAAGAAGCTGCTAAGTTCTCTCAAGAGCATGAACAAGGTCTGAATTGCCCAGGGTCATCATCAACAGTTGTTTCTCCATCCTCAATCGGTTTTCTTTCATCTTTCACTGCCCACGCATATTCATCCAATGCTCATTCCAGTTTGTCAACTAAACCAACCCTAGATGAACATCACATTACAATAAGAGATCTTCAGGTCCACTGCATCACTCCTACTCAAGACCTAACGGTACTTTGTGAACTAATGGTGGATTTCGAGAACTTAGCTGCCAACAACTTTGATTTAATTCAAGAGTTGAATACTCAAGGATGAAAAAGCTACTTCGAAAGATTGCATGGTCCAATCTATGAAGCTCTTGTAAAGGACTTTTGGAGACAAGTTGAGTGTGATGAAAATCACATTGTATCTCATGTCCTAGGCTCCAAGATTGTCATAACTGAAAAATCTATTTCAGATCTTTTGGGGATTAACTATGCAGAAGAGAGAAAGGTCTACAACATGAATGAAAAGTCAAACTATTTAAAAAGAACCATCCATATCACTATCTTCAAGAATTTTTCTCCGGATCAAAAGGAATACAAAGCAGTTGATCTAAATGATAATATGAGGATTTGGCATAAGATCATTCTAGGATGCATAAACCCTATACCTTACTCAAACACCTAACACTATCTCAATACAAATCAAAAGTACATGATGTACTATTTGATGGCTCATAAGAAGATGAATCGTCCCTTCATTTTATTCCATTATTTAAGGGACACTATCTTCAACACCAGAACTACAGATAATGAAAACAATAAGATTCAACCGTATATTCCATTTGGAAGACTTTTGTCTGACATCTTTATGGAAAGTGGTCTAATCAAGTTTCTGACTGAAGAAGTAAGATTCACAGAAGATTTGGTTCAAATAAATGGAGAACACTTCAATACTTACAATTTAAAACACATGTCCTTGCTTAAGAAAATAAGTGTTCCTCCCCTGGTGGTTCCCTCTAACACAATTTTCATGAAAAGAATCCCTGTAAATAAATTTCCCTCTTTCACTCAGAATCAGTACGGAGTTCTGAATCCAAGGGATCACTCCAAAGGAAAAAGGAAACTAGCTTTAGAACACTATGAATGCGAGATGAAGAAGAAGCATGACCAAGGCCAAGCCTCGAAGAACTCTTCAGTAAAGTTTTATCCTGAATCCTCAATTGATGGTTTCATAGCTCCTGCCTCCTCTGGCATGTTCTCTGCTTATGAGAAGTGTGAGCCAATTAATGGAATCTTTGATGAAGTATCCTTCTCTCAATTTGAATCCATTCCCATCTTATCCTATAATTCCATTGCATCATCACTAGTACTAACTCCATCTTCTGAAGCATGTAAATTCACTGCTAATCAAACTGTGTCTGAAACTGGGCTCCTATCTCAAACCTTGAAGGTTAGCAAGGCACCATTCATTCCAACAGAAAGTGTTCTTGATAGTGTCTGTTCTAAACTCTCTCATATATCCATCTTTGAATCCTCTTTAGTTGTACCTTTTGAAACCCCAGTGGAAGAAACTTCATCAAACCTCTCCATTATTGTCTATGAGAAGCCCTCTCCTAAAACCTTGAGTGAATGCATCAATCTATTCAGAAGCAAAGCTTTCAAGAGGATCTCCAAGCTTAAATCAAAAGTTGTTACCAGTATTCATTCTCAAGATTTGGAAAATTCTTGGGTATTGTTTCAAAAGCGGTTATCATCAGAGTTCGAAAGAATAATGGACTTATCTCAGATATCCAAAACTTCTGATGTTCACAAGAAGATTGAAGACGAAGCCAAAAAAGAGAGGATCAGACTCTTTAAACTACTTGCTACCAAGCAAAAGGAAGCTCAAGTTAAGGCTCTTCGAGAAGCTGAATAAGAGAGACTCCACAAAGCTCAATAGGATGCTAAGAAGGCCAAGGAGAAAGAATTAGAAGCCAAAGCTAATGATGCTAAGAATAAGCTAAAGGAAGATGAAGTTGATGTTGTTGTTATCTCTTCTACTGAATCTATTATCACCCGTTTGGAGCAAGATGTTAATGAGATCAGAGAAGAATAGGCTGGATACAAGAGAGAGCAAGAAGTTTTTAAAGAAAAATTCAAGGAACATAAGGAAGTTAATACGAATGTTCAGAGTTTTCTTCAAGAAATTATGGCATCTCTAAAAACATCCTCTGGACCTTCCAAACCATAGATTCTAAGATTGCTTTTACCTTTATATACCAGAACCCTAGGAATCTTATGTGTTTTGCCTTGCATGCCATGTTTCTATTTTAGTTTTCTGCATACACATAATGTTTGATCTATCAAATATTTTGCTTCTGATATTTACTCGCTTCTTATGTCTAATGTCTTATGTTTTTCACAGATAATTTTTTTTGAATATGACAAAAAGGGGAGAATTATGAAGTCATATTTTGATGATTAATAATCAATTCCTGAAATAAAACTGCTTACATTTACTAACCCCATGTTAAACTGTTGCTTTGTGTTAGAAATGTTTTCACTTTTCAGGTAATTCATGCAACTCGGATTGGCATCAGAATGATTGGCGACAGGCTTTGAAATCCTTGAATATAAAAAAATTGAAAATTAGATATTGGAAATCAGACTCTGAAGAGCTCGCTAGCAATCTGACTCCGAGAATGTGATTCTAGAATCAGGATATGCAACAAGACTCAGAGAATCTACAAACCAAGCTCTGAGCTTGTCAAGACTATATCTAAGCAACTAAGCCTTGGAGATTGAAGATGAGGTTTTGGAAAACCTCAATCAGAATCAACATAATGAGACTCTAAAAGACTTCATTTAGGCACTGGAGTTTCTGAAATGGAAATCAGGCTCTGAAATGAATCTATTAGTCAGGCACTGATAATTAGAGTTCTCATGAATCAAGACCTAAAGATAGTATCTGATCTATTGGAACCAGTGGGAGTTACCAAGAAAGGTTCATAATCAGGATATCTAATCTTTACCAAGTCTTTGACTCACGGGGAGTATCTCTACAAAGAATAAGTATTCTTTATATTTTCGATTATGATATGTGTATGATTATGATCGGTCACCATTTCTACCTAATTTCCGTCATGTATTCGGTCTAAATCTGTCGATTCGGTAACACTTTGATCAGAGTTTTATTGTTTTTGTTTAAGTATCTCATGTTTGATTTCTTTTATGTTTACTTTGCATTATGTTTTAATTTAAGTTATTTAGATTCTTTTGATTCCGTTTGGTTGGTTTTGTACATGTCTCAGTTTTGGTTGAAGAGTCTAAAGTGTCAATGCAACAATGGAAGAAGAAGAGAAAGGTTTGAAGATGAAGTAATGAAATACTGGAGTCAAGCACGGCTCGTGCTTCCAAGCACGACCCGTGTCAGATCAATGTCACTTCTCCATACAAAATCCAGGGGGACAACATGGCCGGCCGTGTGGCTGAGCACGGCCCGTGTCAGGATTGCTGGGAGCAAAAACAAAAAAAGAATAAAAGAGCATCACGACCAGTGTTGCTGAGAGCGTGAAAACTTCCAGTTTTAGGGCTTTTTCATTAAATCTTCACTTTGGGGGCACTTTAGACATTCCACTTCGCTGAGATTTGTACCTAGACTATTTAGTTGAGTTTTAGAGAATTATTTTGGGACTTTTTGCATCATACGATAGAAAATCACAGAGGAGAGAAGATAGCTTCATCAAGAGTTTTGGAGACAGAGAGATTCAAGGGTTTCCACCATTGAAGATCAAAGTCACCATTATTTTTGAGTAATGTCTACATTCTTTATTATGTCTTTCTTGAATATTATGAGAGGCTAAACCCCCCAATGCTAGGGGGTGGTCCTGATTTGGTTTATGTAATAATTCTTAATTCTTGATTTCATCAATACATTGGTTTATGTTATTCAGTTAAATTCTGCAATGTTCTTAATGTTTTCTTTATCGGTCAAATAAAGATTAATCTACGGCTAACAATACATGACTGTAGTTGTTAGGGTTTGTGCATAATTTTATTATAGTAGATATCACCTAGGACTGGGGATACCCTATAATTACCACATAATCTTGATCATATAAAATCTTGGTTTCAATTTAGGTTCCTAAGGACTTAGGATTTAGGTTGGAAGACCAAAGGTTTTCTCACTAAGGGCTTAGGAGGAAACACCCTAAGGATGTGGTAACTGAATGTCATGAACTTGTTGAAGAGATCTTAATTCTGAGTGTTACATGCCAAATCAACCACTAACCCTAGCATCTCGTATATTTGATAACAAAAATCAATTTATTTTCTCATTAATTTTTCTTTGCAAGGATTTAATCCACCAAAACCAAAACATTAGTTTTTGTTCAATTGAATTATACTTTAAGAATCTGTATTTCCTACGTAGTCCTTGAGATCGACATTCAGGGAATTTCCCCTATTATTACTACAGAGGCAAAAATAATACACTTGCTATTTTTCCGATCAAGTTTTTGGCGTCGTTGCCGGGGACTGCCAAAATACGAATTTTTTACTTAAGTTCAATAGAAATTTTGTTGCTCTGTGTCATGCACTCGGTTTTTTACCGTACCTTTTGCGGAGAGATACGCGAACTGACTCTTTTCTTTCTGCTTTTGTGTTTTTGAAAATCAGAGAGTCGCCACCGACTTTTATTTTATCCAATTATGGAAAGGTTTATAAAAGAAACAGAAAAAGACCTTTAAGAAATTCTGGGTAAGGGGGTAGGTTATACAAAGGGAAGGTGTTAGCACCCTTTGTATCCATGGTTATCCATGGGCTCTTTAATTTGCTTAGCTCACTTCTTTTGAATCACTTTTCTATTGCCTTGAAATGCTTGTATGTGGTTTCAAATACTTTTGTAAATTGACTTTGTAATGATCCTTGTGCGGATGTATACAAAGTGTTTTATCTTTCGAAAGATGTTTTTGAAAAAAGAACGTTAACTTTGTAATGATCCTCGTTTGGATATATATAAAGTATTGTCTTTTTTGAAAGTTTTATTTTGAAAAACAATGATATATGAGAGATTTGTTTGTTTTAATCTGAGCAAGCAAATTAGGAGGTCTACCCTAAGTTATAAGGTCTTTTCCTATTTCCTTTAAAAAACTATCCTTTTACCGGATATAAATGAAAGTTCGATTTTGCATTTGAAACAGTAGAATTTGATTTTGATTTTGAAAAGAGTAAAAGAGGGATTACCCTAAGAGGTGCAAGTGTGATTGTGTTTTGATTCAGATATTTTATCTTTGAAGTTAGTGATCTAACGATTCAATTTTATCTTTGGCATACACGCAGTTTTATATGTACGGGAATTTAAATGCAGAAATTTAAAATGCGGAAAGTAAATCTACTCTATTACATCGATTTTGCGGGAATGTAAACTACGCTATTTACATGAATTTGACAACCTATACACTTGATCTAGGAATTTAAATTGCAAGAAAATAAAAGAAATATTTTTGGATTTTTTGATGATTAATTTTAATTAAAATTAATGCATGATTAATTTAATTAAAATGAGAAAAATATGGAAATAAAATTTAAACCTAAAAATTAAGTTCAAAATATGTTTAAAATGCTTATTAATTAATTTTAAAACAAAACTAATTTTTTTGGAATTTTTGAAATTGATTTTGAAATTATTAAGTTAATTAATACATAATTATGCAAATAATTATACAAATAATTAAAACTTAAAGAGAAAATTATCCTAAATATGTACAAAATTAGCTTATAATATATAAACTATATTTAATATAAAGAACAAAATTTTTTATGATTTTTTGATTGGTTGAAATAATTAAAAAGCAAATATATAAATATATACTAATTAATTATACAAAATATTTTAATATTTAAGAAAAATAAGATTTTTTTATATCAAAAAATAATAGATTAAATTATAAACCTAAAAATATTTTTGTTATATTTTTTGGATTTTTAAAAGTATTTTTAATTAATTTTACAAGAAAAAACTAAAAAAAATGGAAAATATAAAATAACTGATCAAGTGTGTTATGCTGGTGAGTCCATGGTATGGACTGCCTGTCTGATGCGTTGGATTCATTTTTAGTGGAGATCTATGGTCTAGATTGGAGAGAACATGGTGCACTTGTATTGACCAGTCACGTGGGATCATAAAGACTTTTAATAAGTCAGGTTGGTCCCACTATGCATGCGTGGACGAATAGAAACGAGTGAGAGAGCGCTGATGGTTGACGAGCCAATCAGGGACGCATGCGTGGAGGTCAACAAGTCTCAGTCACTGTTCATCATCTTCTTCACAGCTATGGCAACGGTTTTTTCAAGGGTTTTGGCAACGATTTGGGTCTCCGATTTTCTCCTTCTTTAAACCTGCAAAAACAAGAAAATAAATGGTTGCAAACTACCCAGATAGCCTAATTAAGACCCTCTGAGTTCATTAGTGGCACTAGTTTTTGCTAAAAGTTCCTGGAAGATGCAACTCGAAGCTTCTCAAGTTTGGACAACCAACAATGGTGGAAGGTGTTAGAGGAGTGAAACCTTGCATGAGCTACATTGGATCTACTCTAAATGATGTCAGGAACTCAAATCAAAGATTAGATTAAGTTATTACACGTGAAAATTTGGAAAACAAAAGTTATGAAGTTATGAACATGAAGATGATGATACACGTATTTAAAGCATTATGGGACTTGTTTAGTGTATCAATCTTACTCTATGTGACCCCAAAGGATGATTTGAATGATTATTTTTTATTGAAGTAAGCTAGAAGTTGCAAAACGAAAATTACAAAGTGTTCGATATTTTATGAGAATTTTGTGGTTTCTTTGCTATGCCTTTGCTATCTTTTCGTGTGTTTTCTATTTGTGGAGTATGCTGATTCATTTATAAGCTAGGATGTGCTTAATATCTAAGCCAAGAAGCATTGATGAGTTTTGTTGAAACTTTGATTTTTAAATATTAAAAATCTTTGAAACTTTGACTAAGTATTGCTCTTCTTCACTTCTCTTGCTTTGTACTTCCTTTTGCTGCAGAAAATTGAAGATTCTTTGATGACTCATGCTTAGAAACAAAGCTACATATTATCCTTCCATTTTCCTTTTTTAATTTAATCTTATATGTGATAAAATTAAATCAAAAAAAGAACAAAAATGATGTGGGCTTTGTCTTGGTCGTGGAAGGCCCTTTACATCATGGTAAACATGTTTGGATCATGGAAATTGGGTTTCATTTGGAAGAAACACATTTTTGATCAATGTTGATTTCATGCATTTTCCCAAAATTTAGCCAACTTCAACAAGGTGTAAATCCCTCAATCTTTATCATATGAAGGAGTTCTTTCACTTTTTGGAAACCTCAAAGAGTCCTCAAACCAATGTCTTTGGTCTCAAATCAAAATGATTTTCCATGCTCCTTGTGTATCCTTTTGAAAAAAGTGACTTTTTGTTGACTTTGAAAATGACCTGTAATGTCTTTGTCCATATTTTTCAAATGGTGAATAAAATGACCATGGGACCAATTGCATTTGAAAGATAATTGAATTTCCTTCAAAATAAGCTTTGGTTTGAATTTTTTGGATGAAGGATGAGAGAGTTATGACCAGTCAAAGTTCAGTTGACTTTTTAGGAGAAAACCCTAATTTTGAAACTTAGGGTTTTGTTGATTTTTGATCTTTCCTTGATGAATTATGATCAATAAATGATAAAATGATGAATCCTTTGACAAAATATGGACTTTGACAAAAAATTTCATTTTTGACTGTCTGTTGACTTTTTGGTCAAACGGGTTGTCTGTTGACTGTTTGAGCTGTTGACTGTGCGTCTGAGCGAATTGAAGTTTGAAAATTTGTATGATGGTACTTTGAGATATATGGAAGAAACCCTAGTTAGGGACTACTTGTGTAGGAGACAGTTAAGCGTACCTGATTTTTGTGCAGTGCTGAGTCTCTGCTAATCATGTGATATTCAGAAGACTTCTAGGACAAAAATCTTGGAATTTTGAAATGCAAAAGTTTGATTTGATTGATGGTACAAAACACGGAGAATTGCACTGTCAGCGGTTTGACTGTCAACTGACTGTTTAGAGTGAAACTTCAACAGTCAAAGTTAATATTTTTTGTTGTTTTTGTTTAATGATGAAAATTTATTTACATGAGTGGTTAGTAAAACACAGACATAGTAAATAAATAATAAATACTGTATGCGAGCAAAATTACCAATAATGACCCTGAAAATCATTTAACGCACAGAAAAATAAATATTTAACTGGCAGAAAACACACAAAATATTATCTGGATAATTAAGCAACAGTACGACAAATAGTACGACATTTAATACTGATAGTACAAATATTACATACTACAATGAACAGTACAACGAGTAAACGGTATATTAAGAAATAAGAGATACGACAAACTTTAAGAATGACGATTAATAACCCATGCTACAAACAGTAACATGTAGATGGTTGGGAGTGTCAACATCCCAGGTCCACATTTTTCAGGGCTATGCAGACAGAAGAAAGACATGATTACCACCACGACGGTGATGATCATAAGAAAACACGTTTCCATCCGCTTCGCCATTTTTGTCGGGGAAGAAGAGAGAATGAATATGAAGTGGAAAATTGAGAGATGAGTTAGAATTTGATGTGAGATTTTATGATAAAAAATGAGAGGTATTTATAGAATGAAAAGAAGGATAGAGACGTTGGGGAATGAAGTGATTCCGTACAAAAAAGGAGAATTTGAGTGGTAGTAGGATTTGAAAGAAAGTGTATGGTAGGGTTTGAAAAAAGAGAGATGTATAGAATAAAGTTAGGATTTGATTTTGAAAGAATAGATTTGAAAAGAGATTTTGAAAATAATGGAATATAGTACAAAAATTAGTGGGAAACAAAAGATAATAATAATTTACTTGTTACCAGTACAGTCTGAATCCCCGAACTATGCGCCTGCAAAAGATTTAACTCTGTACCAATTGCATCAGTACTATTTATCTGTAAATGAATCTCAAATAAATAGCGTATGTGAAGTAATAAACAGTAATTGGCGTTTGCGTAAGAATAAATCCAACAGCGAGCCAAAATACCGTATAAGAAAAATTCTAAAAACCAAGTATTCATAAATCAGGATATGAAAATCCAAGATTATATGAAACTCTTAATTTTTAGATTGAAGTTTTCTTGAAAAAAGATGCGGGCAAATTTTGGGGTATAACACTGTGCGACTAAAATTTATTTTCTGAACTTTTTATTTTTTTCTCTGATTCTAATATTTGTCTAATTTGTGTATGCGAGGTAAGGCCTCAGCTGAATTTCTTTTTGACGCAGAAATTAAAAGAACTTTGCACGCAAGGCGTAGACAAGCTCGTCGAGAAAAACTGGAATCTGAAGAAGAGATTGTTTCAGTGCATTCTGGTTTAGATTCTGAAAGTGAACAAGAAGTCATGGATGAGAATCCTCTTCCTCCTGAGAGGCTCCTTGGTGACTATGGTGTTGCAAACACACCGGAGAGAAGACAAACAATTGTCAACCAACCGGTAAATGCTGCCAACTTTCAACTGCACCCGAGCACCATTAATCAGCTTGAAAGGAAACCTTTCACCGGAAAGGTTAACGAAGATGCAAACAAGCATCTGCAGAGATTTCTGACCATGAGCACCACTCTAAAAATTGACGGTCACACAGAAGAAGCAAAGAGGCTTAGGATGTTTCCTTTCACTCTAGCGGAAGAGGCAGAAGAGTGGTTCTATTCTCTACCAGCGGGTAGCAACACATCATGGGAAGAGATGGAAAAGGCTTTCCTGAATGAATATTTTCCAGCGTCAGTCTTTCTACGAAAAAGGTATGAAATTCTGAACTTCAAGCAAAAGGAGGGTGAGTCTTTGGGTGATGCCTATAAAAGGTTCAAGAGGACTCTGGTGGCATGTCCAACACACAATATGGACAAAAATGAACAGATGCAAATGTTTGTCAACGGGCTCAGAATCAAGACAAAGCAGTTGATCGATACAGCAGCTGGAGGCTCAACAAATTTCACAACAGCCTCTGGTATCATCAAGATCATTGAAGCAATAGCTGCAAATGAGCATTTAGAGTTGTATGACAGGTATACGAGCAAACCTGAAGGAGTCATTGATTTGAATCTAGACACCAACAAAATTCGGGTTGAAAATGCTATAGCTGCAGAGGTAGAAAAGAGATTAAAGGCTATGAATATAGGTACTCAACAGGTTGCTCAAGTCCAACAAGCTCAACCTGTAATCTGTGAAATTTGTAATGGCCCTCACCAAACTGTGTGTTGTGTTGCTACTCCCAAGCAAATTGAATAAATCAAATTCTTGAGGCAAAGCAACCCGTATTCTAACACCTATAATCCAGGGTGGAAGAATCATCCCAACTTCGCGTGGAAAGATCAACAACAAAATCCTCAGAAGGCGGAGTGGGAAGTAGCTATTGAGAGATTGGCTGGACAATGCTCTCAGTTTCAAGAAGAGACAAGAAACAACCACAGGAACACCACAGCTTCAATAAAAAATCTGGAAAGTAAAGTGGGGTAAATAGCACAACATCTCACTCTATAGGCACAAGGTACCTTTCCGAGCTCAACTGTGAAAAATCCGAAAGACCAAGAGAAGATTAATGTTGTTACTACAAGAAGTAAGAAAGTGGCAGAATCGGAAACAGAAAAAGAGGAAATAGATGACCCCATGGTAATAAAGGTGGATTTGGAAATAAGAGAAAATCCAAAAGAGCCAGAGGTTGTGGTACCGCCGGGTAAACCATTTGAAGAAAAAAATAAGAAAGCTGTTGAACCGGTGATCAAACTACCTTTCCTTTCGAGAGTGACAAAGAAGGATTTAAAAGAGAAAGACTTTGAGAAGTTTACTGCCTTGTTCAAAAAGCTAGAGGTAAATTTACCCTTCTTCGAAGCACTTGAGCACATGCCCTTGTATAAAAAATTTATGAAGGAGGTAATGGCGAAAAAGAGATCAGTGGAAGGAGAACAAAAAATTGCAACTGAGAAGTGTGGTATAGTCTCATCAGTAAGGAAGATCCCAATCAAGAGGAAAGACCCTGGAGCTGTGGCAATACCATGCACTATCAAAAATAGAATGTTCAAAAAGGTACTCATCGATTCTGGTTCCAGTGTGAGTTTAATGCCATTATCTATTTTCAGAAAGCTTGAATTGGGAGAAGTTAAGGAAAGTAAGAAAAAGTTAAGTTTCGCTGATCATACCAGCAAGAAATCATATGGGGTAGCTGAAGATGTACTAGTTGAGGTTGATAAGTTTGTATTCCCTGTTGACTTCCACATCATGGACATACCGGAAGATGAAGAAACTCCTATCCTTCTTGGGAGACCCTTTTTGTTGACAGGCTGCTGCAACTTTGACATTGAAAAAGGGACATTAACACTGAAATCATTTGATGAAGAAGTTACCTTGAAGATGTTAGGAGTTAAGAAACATAAGACAGGTGTAAATGATCAAACTTCTGTTGATATGGCGGACAGTGAGGAAAAAGACAAAAGGCCTAAACAGCTCCAAGAAAAAGTTTCAAGCATAGCCTCTCGGGTGGAACCAACTTATGTGGCTATCAAAAATCCTAAGAAGGCTAAGGAAGTCAAGAAGAATGTGGGAAGTGAATTGAAGAGAAAAGTTGTCCATGCTTTCCATCTTCACGAGTTCGTGGTTGCAGAAGTGACAAGCAACAAGGTTTGGAAAATGAATTACCCTCCATAATAAAGGGTAATGGACCGTCGAGCCATGCGACATTAAAGGAAGCGCTCAGTGGGAGGCAACCCACGGTTTTAATAATTAATTTCTCTGTTTGTTTATTTTATTTTCAGGAAATAAAAGAGGGCATCTCTAGTGAAAGCTAGGAAGTGATCATTGGAGTGCAATACCCTCTATAAGTAACCTCTCCAAGGCTTGTTCTAAAACATTGAGGACAATGTTTAGCTCAAGTGTGGGAGGGGTTCTTTTCATTCGCTTTTAGTTGTTTTCCATTTTTGTTTTTGTTTGTGTGTTGTGTTGACATTGTGTTGTAGATTGATTTATGGATGCCGAATGAATGATGAATGGTAGTTAGTGGATGAAAGGTGCAACCTGAACCTATTTCCCCGAGGCACCCTGGAAGTTGATGCAGCCGAAAGAAAAGTAACTGTTGGACGCAACATGGTGATACTTGACAAAGAAGATTGTATGGTGTACCTGCACCAGAAAGAAGCCACATGACACGAGGAGTGCTTTGGAACCTGTAATCTTACCCAACACAGTGAGGTTATAAAAAGCCAAACACAACAGATGATCATCATGAGAGTTCATTCATGTATGACTTTATCATTCTGATTTTGCGTATGTTCTATTGACATAGCATAATATGAGGACACACACTGAGGCATTTGTTTGTTTTACCACCTGAGCCTTTCTAGCCATCCTAAATTATATGTTTATCCGTTGTTACCCCAGTTGAGCCATATCCTTTTGTTTGTTATAACCATATTTGTTAACCCGTAGCCAAACACTTCCAACCCTTGCTCGGCATAAATGTTGTGGTTTTCAGAGTTGTGCTAAAATCTAAGTTTGAGGTAGTAATCATCAAAGAAGAGGGCAAGTGTAAAAATAAAAAAAAATGAAAATAAATTTTTTGAGACATATGAATGTATCTCCCGAAAAAAAAAGAGAAAAACTCGCCCGAATGAAAGACTCAGTTACATTAAGCACTCACAGAAGAATTGAGTGAAGCAGAAGAGTCTAAGTCGAATAAACCCCCAGTGTAACAAGCTGAGCACAAAAACGAGGAACACAACATGAAGGTCAAGCACAAAACTTATTGTTTATTTATTTCCTTTTTTATCCCACCGTACCTAAGCCCCGTTACAACCCGAAAAAGACCTCAAAAAGTGTGTGAACTTTGTTTATGTAGCGAAGGTAGAATTTATTCAAAATTAAGAGTTGATATTGCATACATTTATTTCGTGAGTGCAAAACACTTTAACCCTGAGAGATTTGGTGAGAAGTGTGAAAAAGCTTGCAAGTAAAAAGGTACTTTGATGTGGGAGTGTGGTAGAAAGTTCGGTTTGGTGAGCCAGAGGTTCTATCAGAAAGGTAGATGCAAGTTGCGAATAACATCGACAGTGTTGTTGAAAGAAAAATCCAGAGTGACCCCTGTTTGGTCTCTTACATCACTTGAGGACAAGCAATGAGATAAGTTTAGGGTTGTGATCGGTCACCATTTCAACCTAATTTCCGTCATGTATTCGGTCTAAATTTGTCGATTCAGTAACACTTTGATCAGAGTTTTATTGTTTTTGTTTAAGTATCTCATGTTTGATTGCTTTTATGTTTACTTTGCATTATGTTTTAATTTAAGTTATTTAGATTCTTTTGATGTCGTTTGGTTGGTTTTGTACATGTCTCAGTTTTGGGTGAAGAGTCTAAAGTGTCAATGCAACAATGGAAGAATATGAGAAAGGTTTGAAGATGAAGTAATGAAATACTTGAGTCAAGCACGGCCCGTGCTTCCAAGCACGGCCCGTGTCAGATGAATGTCACTTCTCCATACAAAATCCAAGGGGACAACACATTCGGCCGTGTGGCTGAGCATGGCCCGTGTCAGGACTGCTGGGAGCAAAAATAAAAAAAGAATAAAAGAGCAACACAGCCAGTGCTGCTGAGCACGGCCAGTGTTGCTGAGAGCGTGAAAACTTCCAGTTTTAGGGCTTTTTCATTAAATCTTCACTTTGGGGGCACTTTAGACATTCCACTTGGCTGAGATTTGTACCTAGACTATTTAGTTGAGTTTTAGAGAATTATTTTGGGACTTTTTGCATCATACGATAGAAAATCACAGAGGAGAGAAGATAGCTTCATCAAGAGTTTTGGAGACAGAGAGATTCAAGGGTTTCCACCATTGAAGATCAAAGTCACCATTATTTTTGAGTAATGTCTACATTCTTTATTATGTCTTTCTTGAATATTATGAGAGGCTAAAACCCCCAATGCTAGGGGGTGGTCCTGATTTGGTTTATGTAATAATTCTGAATTCTTGATTTCATCAATACATTGGTTTATGTTATTCAGTTAAATTCTGCAATGTTCTTAATTTTTTCTTTATCGGTCAAATAAGGATTAATCTACGGCTAACAATACAGGACTGTAGTTATTACGGTTTGTGCATAATTTGATTATAGTAGATATCACATAGGACTAGGGATACCCTATAATTACCACATAATCTTGATTATATAAAATCTTGGTTTCAATTTAGGTTCCTAAGGACTTAGGATTTAGGTTGGAAGACCAAAGGTTTTCTCACTAAGGGCTTAGGAGGAAACACCCTAAGGATGTGGTAACTGAATGTTATGAACTTGTTGAAGAGATCTTAATTCTGAGTGTTACATGCCAAATCAACAATTCACCCTAGCATCTCGTATATTTGATAACAAAAATCAATTTATTTTCTCATTAATTTTTCTTTGCAAGGATTTAATCCACCAAAACCAAAACATTAGTTTTTGTTCAATTGAATTATACTTTAAGAATCTGTATTTCCTACGCAGTTCTTGAGATCGACATTCGGGGAATTTCCCCTATTATTACTACAGAGGCAAAAATAGTATACTTGCTATTTTTCCGATCAGATTATGTGCAAAATTGTGTCATCAAAATATATAATTTTGTCATCATTAAAAAGAGGGAGATTGTTTGAACAAGATTTGGTACTACAATACGTCTCTGAGTTTTGATGATAACAATATGTATGAACAATTTTGTTATTGTTATGCTAATGTTTGTTATTGTTGAGTATTTAACAAACATGTTTGATTCTGATGAGAAGGCGTGGCCAAAACATCAGAAACCATCAAGTTATGTTTCCATGCTACAAAGTTCTGATGAACAGTAGCAACTTCAGAAGCAGAAGCATCTGAAGTCACCACTCTAATAGACGTTATGAAGAAACTAGTTATGAAGACCAAGTGCTGAAAGACTCTGAAGACTTAAAGCTCTGAAGACTCTGAAGACTCAAGTTTCTGAAGACAAAAGGATTCTGAAGACCAAGTGCTGAAGACGCGGTTCTGAAGACTCTGAAGACTTGAAGCTCTGAAGAATTCAATGTTCATTATTTTTCTTCCAACTCATGCTGAGAGCCTCTGAAGTTCAAGAAGAAAAAGTTAACTTTACACTATAGTACAGAAGTATAAGGTACAAACGAATGTTTTGCTCCATTCCAAGAAAAAGGACGGACGTTGCGTACTATCTTGTCTACCACTACAAGCAAGCTGCCAACTTTCTACAAAATGCAAAATTTGCCCTCCAACGGTTATATTTCTCTATTGGCTATAAAAGGGCTTGAAGACTCAAAGAAGAAGCTAAGGAACTTCAACGAAAAACACTCACTCTGTATAGATTGTTAATAGCTTCATTTTTCCTTTAGTCTTAGCTTTGAAAAAGAGAGTTTACATTCTGCTTGTGTAGAAGCACTTATATTGTAAACAAACTTGTGATCAAAGGTTGTTTGATCGTTCCTTGAGAGACCGAGTGAAGGTCAGTTGTCTCAAGAAGTCTAGGGCTAAAGTCTTAGAGATTGATAGTCACAGGGGTACCTGTGCAGGTGTTAGTCACAGGAGTTGCATGTGCAAGTTGTTAGTCACAGGGTTGTCTGTGCAACGTTAGTCACTGGTAGTTGACCCGTGCGATTGTAATTGGTTTGGTTATAGTGGATTAATTCCTCGCTTGAGAGAGGAAAAATCACCTCGGAAAGGTGGACTGCATTAGCTTGGGAGTGCTCAAGTGAACCAGTATAAAAATACCGAGTTCTTTCCTTCTTGCATCCTTTTGTTATTATAGTAAAGAACTTGTAGTTTCAAGAAAGGGGACTGTTTTTATAAAAAGATTTGTGTTTTAAAAACCCTATTTAAACCCCCATTTCTAGTGTTTTTCACATCTTGAAAGATTATTTATTGAACCTTTGGATGAATACCCGGAGGGACCCGTCTTTCTCTTGCATGATGGCTTCCTGCGACACTTTTGGCTTGAGGTGACATCGAGAAGTTGTGAAGTGGTAGGAGAAGGTCCTCCCCAATTGCCTCCAGGACGTGATAGATCCGTCGAGGAGAATTTTATACCAGGCCATGGCCACTTTCCTCGGAGTGGTGGGGAATAACATTCATTTTATCGCGTCCCTGACGCCATAATAGTCGAGGAGATCATCGATATTCTCTATGTTCTCGTCAGGGTCAGTAGCGCCGTCGTATGTGTCCAAATGGGGAGGTTTCTCCAGTCCCTTGGGTAGCCGAGTGGCCAATATCTCTGAGGATAGAGGACCTCGCGGCTCGTCCTCGTTTGTGGAATTAGGAGAACGAGCGGGGGGATCCTTGACGTTTGTGGTCTCGACGGGGAGACATGCTTCTTGATCGGTCTCTGGGAGGAGTTCGACGAGTTTCAGCCTGGGGATTCTCCTTACTCTTCTTGGATGTGGGGGAAAGCTTATTTTGTCGAGGAGAATTGCGATTACGTTTCTTGGCTAAAGGGATATATGGTTCTCCTCAATTCGAACGGTGCTCTCGTGGTCGAGGAGAAGGACTTCTGGAACGTCTTTGGTGTCTTTATGAGGGAGATATTGACAAACGCGTTTCTTCCAAGGCCCAAATCCTCTCATTTTGATGGAGGATTAGAGAGATGGTCTTGTTGATGGCTTCTAACAAGACGGTCGGAAGGGGGTCGACGTTGGCCATTGTGTTACCTGGCCTTCTCGAATAGAGGGTTTATATAATGCCTGCAACGCTTGGCCATTGGTCCATGTTTTGGGTCGGATCGAGGATTTAGGCCCGAAACACGTGACTGTCAGGATTCTAGGAGTAAACTTAGAAATCCTGGGAGACTGCCCAAAACTAGCCGTTGGTCGGGCAAAGGGATGCTCCTGATTGATAGGGTTGCTTAATGAGCAAGGGTTGTTCCGCTCCTCGTCGAGTCGTCGGGGAGCAGGTTGCCTATTTTGTTGCTGGCGCAGAGGCTGATTTGGTCGAGTGCAGCGAAGGTGAGATGTCCTCGACACGAGGGGAGCGAGTCCGACAGTGGGCAAGGGAGATGGCGTTCCTACTGCCCTTAGGTGATTGGGCCAAGACTATTTGGCCGTCCTGGGAGCAGGAGAAGATTGGGCCATGCCTAGCTATTGGGCCAGTCTAGAACAACTCAAAACCATTTTTGTATGGTACTTGTACAGGTGGTTGCTCTATCGTGATTCATCTATCATTGTCCCTCTTATTTCTGCTAACCTTGGTCCAGTTGTCATCTCTCTCCTCCTCTATTGTAGTCTTGGTCAAGTTTGAGAGAATGCTTATCTCCCGCTGCATATCTAGTTGAGTATGTTTGGGTTTCCACTTCTTGATAATTTTCTTTTGTGGAATTTTTCGTGCATTGATGGCCTGCTTTTTGGCATTTCTCACATAACATTCGTTTCCACTCATGTTCCACTAATTACTTTATGCGCCTCCCTTCTTTGTCCTTGATTATGATCTCTTTAGCTAGTTCTTGAGTGATATCCACCTCTACAAGGATTCTGAAATAGAAAAACACTTAGAAGGGGGGGGGGGTTTGAATAAGTGTGACTTTAAAAACTCTTAAGATAAAAACAATGAACACAATATTTTTATTCTGGTTTGTTGTTAACGAAACTACTCCAGACCACCCCCTTAGAGTGATTTACCTCAACTGAGGATTTAATCCACTAATCAATCTTGATTACAATGGTTGTCCACTTAGAAACACTCTAAGTCTTCTAGAGTATACTCATCACACCTTGATCACTCTAGGAAATCAACACTTAGAAACTTCTAAGTCTTCTAGAGTCTACTGATCTCACTGATCACTCTAGGAACCTTTTACAAATCAATGTAAAATAAATGTTTACAAGAGTATTCAAATGCTTCTTAGAAAGTTATAATCACAACTGTGATATTTCTCTTAAGTTCTAAGCTTAACACTCACTAAATATTACAAAGAATGTGAAGTTGAAGATGAAGCTCGTATGTTTTGATTTCAGCAGCGTTTTGGTATTCTTGCAAGAGTTATTCGTAATTGCTTCTGATCAGAACTTCATATTTATAGGCATTTTGAGAAGATGATCGTTGAATTGCATTTAATGCATTGCGTGACTGGACAACTTTGCATTTAATGTTTTCACTATTTTGTCAACTACCTCGAGCCATGCTTTTCTCTACTTTTACTGACTTTGCCTTTTGTAGCTTCTAACGTTCCTTTCGTCAGTCAGAGATTAGACTTCATAGCCTGTCATCTAGTACTAACTTCTGATCTCAGATTTTGTGAAAATAACGTTTGAATAATCAGAACCAGAGTTATAGCTTGGTGCAGAGCATCTTCTTGTCTTCTGACTTTGAAGTGCTTTAGTGTGATACCATAAGAACTTCAGTGCTTCGGCTTCTGATCTCAAGTTCTTCTGATGCTTCATAGACCATGTTCTGATTCTGCTTGACCGTCTTCTGATGTCTTGCGAGAGCATGTTCTAATGTTGCAATCCTGAACCTTCTGAGTCAGTGCTTCTTAGCGCTGAATTGTGCATACTCCTTATATATTTCCTGAAATGGAAAATGCATTGGATTAGAGTACCACATTGTCTTATACAAAATTCATATACATTGTTATCATCAAAACAAGAATATTGATCAGAACAAATCTTGTTCTAACAGATTCTTGCATATAATGCCCTTAATTTGTTCGATGCGCATTCATTAGTAACCAACAATTTTCCTAAGGCACTCCCTATAAATGCAGAGGTAGATAGGGTAATTTTACCCAGATAGATTGTGTTCTTAGCATGTTTCTCTTCAAGCAGAAATCCAGCTTCCATTGTCTTATTAACATTGCAATGTTATGGATAATGCATAGCCCTTTCATTAGCACTGCATATTTGTCTTTAAATGATTGAAATTTCAAAATGAATTAGCCTCATAATTGTAACACATGTCCATTAATTGCACACAATTCCAATATTTGATCATATATTATTTGACAACATTCATACTTAAATCTCCTCCTAACACATACATAATTAAACCAAAATTTTACATCCGATTCGATATTAACTTCTTTAATTTCAATTTCAATTTCTCCATCCATGATCTCAGGTGCAACAAATTCAATAATCGTCCCATTAGACAAGTTTCGATTACCACTTATTACATTATCCCATAGCTTATTTGATTTTTCCTCTTGAAGTGTAGTGTTGTCGTTTTTTATCTCTGTTTGTAGTTCAGGCGATGGGGTTTTTGGTTTCTCTTCAGCTACTTCATTCTTCTCCAAATTGTTCGCTTTTTTATAGTTTCTTGCTTCTTCTTCTTCTTCTTCTTCTTCTTCTTCTTCTTCTTCTTCTTCTTCTTCTTCTTCTTCTTCTTCTATATAAGTAGTATTTTCTAGTCAATTTGGTATAGATCTCCAACGGTTTAGAGACACCTTCTACCTCGACCGCGCCGCCCGCCCCGTTTTCATCCCAGTTCTCTTGTTTTTTCAAATTACGTTTTTAATGTTAATTTTCTTTGACTCAATTTATATTTTAATATTAATCTATAAATAAATAATTTTAAATCTTAGTATGAAGCATACCGTGTAATCTTCCCAAAATTTGAAACTGTCCCCACCTTAATTGATTAGAACATACAAATTAAAAAATAATAATTTTTGAATAATTTATTTGATTTAAAAAAACAAATATATAAAAAATAATAATTTTGAAAAAAATGAACTTTCTATACAATTTAAAAATAATTTAATTAGCACATCAAAAACTACATTTTTGTATAATTTTTTTGACTCAATTATATTGTAATATTAAATATTAATCCATAAATAAATTTTAAAACCATTATGAAGCGTACTCTGTAATCTTCCCAAAATTTGAACCGCCAAAGACGAATTGAGTTGGCGCGTGAGATACATAGAGCGCGGTTTTCAAATTCAAATCCAATTTCAAAAACTAAATAAAACCCTTCTTCTATCACCGGGCCTCCGTGATAGAAACCCTAGTCGAGTTCCACTGTGAATTTTCGGTTACCGACATCGAAAATGGGCGATCTTGAAAGAATGGGCAGAGAACTCAAATGTCCAATCTGGTACGAATTCAATTGAATTATTTATCCCTCTTTTATTTCTCTCTATTCCTATTCGATTTCTTCACGGTCTTTCTTGATTTCTTCATGCAGTTGGAGTTTACTACACGATGCTGCTTCCCTCACCTGCAATCATCTTTTCTGCAAGTACGTAATTCATTCAATAATCAATTCATTATCCTATTCATTCATTTCTTTTATCATATGTTTTTGCATTTTCAGCTCTTGTATTTTTAAGTCCATGAAATCTGCATCCGCTTGTCCTGTATGCAAAATACCTTTCACTCGTCGAGGTATGTAGATCTCCTCGATCATCAGATCAACACATTTACTTTATTCATTAACCCTAATTTGAATATGCATTTGCATAAATGCACAAACCCTAATTAATTAATTAATTGATTTCAGAGGTTCGCCCTGCTCCTCACATCGACAATTTAGTTGCGATCTACAAAAACATGGAAGCTGCATCTGGAACTAATTTATTCCTCACTCAAAATCCATCTGATACCAAATCACCAGGTTATTATGCCTTTCATTTTATTGCAATCTTTCAAACTTGATCATGTAATTATTTAATTGTTTGTTTGTTTATTTATTTGTTCATTGATATGGATTGTTATACTAAAAACACATTCTCTAACACACTATTCTCAACATGCATTCTAATTCTTGAAAATTCAAGTGTGAATGTAGATCCTTTATAATTTAGTGGGACCGGTGTGAATTTTAACCAATTAAACAGTGATTGCACTTAAAATATCCCTACAGAGTGTCTTTTGTTAATTAGTGGCACACTGTTTTTTTCTTTACTTGTATTGGCATATTAAGTTTTGAACGTCTCTCTTTCAAATGTACTAACTCTTTCATGCTATAGAGGAGGAAAAACAAAGGGAAGGTAATGCTGAGTCTGGTGAAAAAGGAACAAGTCGAACTCAAAAAAATCACATTGAGGAGGAAAAGACCCCAGTGAGAAACAAGTCTAGGAAGAAGCTAAAGCCTGGAAAGAAAAGTCCGGCTGCTAGCCGCGCAAAACCTTCTTTTCCTGCTAAGAAAAGAGTTCAAGTGCCACAAGATATTCTCTCAGAAACCCCACTTAGGGATTTAAAGTCAGGAGGCTCTCTTAGTAGAATTAACAAAGAAGGAACACAAAAGGCTTTCACCAAGGGAAATGCAATGGAAATTCGGAGTGAAAAAGGTGATTGTGTGAAAGAACCATTCTTTTGGTTAAGAGAGGTGCAAGAAGGTGAAATATTAAGTGGGCCCACTGATGAGGATCAAATTATTGAGGGTTCAACGCCGGTTCCTCCTTCATTTAGTGATCTTAAAGATGCTGATGATGAAAGCCCTACAAAACAAGCTCCATCAGTAAGTACATGCTTCATAACAAAACATTTAGCTATCAAACCTTATGAGAAAAGCCTTTTGACATTTAGCTTTCATTATAATGTTTTTAATTTTAGTTTTATTTTTGGGCTTAAATTGAATATTATTATTGAGAAAAACAAAACTTGTTGAAGTCATTAATATTTTTTGTTGTGATTGTTCTGCAGGATGAGGTGCAAAACAAACCATCTGTTAATTTATTTGATAGTGAGATGTTTGAATGGACACAAAAGCCATGCTCCCCTGAATTATTTTCAACTCCGACCAAAATGCAGGTATTGAGAATTGTATCTGCAGTTTTTTCATACATGTTTTAGTTTGTTGCTCATAACCTAGTCATTGAAGTTTAATTAAGTTGTATGTTAACTGCAGGTTGAGGATGCTGTTGATATTGATGAAATTGATGAGGAAATAGTGGCAGCAACTCAAGAGCATCAGTCAAGTGCTGATGCTTACAGTACACAATTTGCAAATCCAAATGGTAATCAATTGGCTAATACATTACCACCAGGTTCCTCTCAGATTAAAAGTTCTGATGATCTAAATGGAAAAAAGAAGTCTACAAAGAGAAGCAGGAAGGCTAGAGAAAAATATAGGCAGGACCATATTAGAGAACTAAATTGCCAAAGTGATGTTATGAATATGGATTCAAATATAACATCAAAAGCCATTGAGGAGCAATCATTGGACCATAAAAGCAAAGCTTTGAACCTGAAAAAGTCTAGTGGAAGGGCCAAAAGGGTGTGTTTTGTTACTAGTGCAGACTCAACATCTCAAAATGCTTGCACAGTCTCTAATATATTAGGAGTTCAAAACAATAATGAAAGAAAGATGGCTAAGAATTCATATGCTTCATCATCTAAACAAGATAATGAGATGCTATGTCCTAAGAAGATTGCTGGAAAAAGTCAGGTGAAAAGATCTGGAAAACAAAGGCTAGATGTTGTGTGTGACCCACCTGAAGATTTAACTTCAATGCAAAACCAATGCAAAGAGCTTGCTGGATCTGCTTCATCTAGTTTAAGTCCACAGACGGATAATAATAACACCACCAATACTAGGAAAAGAAAAAACAGTTTGTCCAAAAAGTCTATGCCCTGCAGTACTGAAAGGAAGAGTACTAAAAAGTCAAAGCCTTCCCCTGAACTTATCTCTAGGGCTAAAGATGATAAAGAAATTAAGCCAGATGATAGCATTAAGGAAGTTACTGATGTCAGCGTACTGAAGGATTCTTTGAAAGAGAAACAATGTCATTCGACAGATCAACCAGTTTTAAGAAAATGTGTCAGCCATGCCAAAGGGTATCAGTGTGCTTTCTGTCTCTCGTCAGAAGAATCAGAGGTAAAATAGTCTGCTTGTTAATCTTGTGTTCATTATAAATCAACTGAAACTTACATTATGCTATTCCAAATACAGGCTTCTGGTGCAATTGTGCACTATTTTGATGGCAAGCCCGTCACTGCTGATTATGAAGGAGGATCTAAAGTCATACATTGTCACAGGAATTGCACAGAATGGTATTGAATTTTTGTTTGAGTTATGTAATTAAGTGGATTTGGATGATTGCTGCTGATTATCCTTCAAATAACTATATAGCCGTCTTGTCTATAATTGATTTAGTCCAGTTGAGTTTTGTAAGTTGTAACTTGTTATATTTTCAATTTGGATTTACAAGTATGTGTTGTACTTATGCATCAGGGCCCCAAATGTATATTTTGAAGGTGATAATGCAATAAATCTCGAAGCTGAAGTAAGTAGAAGTCGGCGAATCAAATGCAGTTTTTGTGGACTTAAAGGAGCTGCACTCGGTTGCTATGAGAAAAGTTGTCGCAGGAGCTTTCATGTCACTTGTGCCAAGTGGACTCCTGAATGTCGATGGGATATGGTACATGATTAAACCAAACTGCATTTAAAACTTCATGGTTAATGCCTCTACTTTTTATTAGACATCTAATCTAATCTAACAAAATTGTACTTTTTTTTTTTCTTCAGGAAAATTTTGTCATGTTATGCCCTCTACATGCTCCCTCCAAGTTACCATATGAAAGTTCAGGATCGCATCACAGGAGCAAAACACTTGCAGCTACCAAAGCTAAAAGCTGTAGCCTCAAACATGACACTACAACCCAGAGTCGGATTTCTCTTGGATCTCACAAGAAAATTGTGCTGTGTTGTTCAGCTCTATCTTTACAGGAGAGGGTAAAATAATTGCATATCATATCTATTCTGAAATTTCATTGTTAAAAAGTAATTTATTTATTACTTATTTATGTTTGAATTTGTAGGATGTTGTTTCCGAATTTGAAAAAGTGTCCAAGTTCACTGTTTCTAAAACTTGGGATTCAAGTGTTACCCATGTAATAGCATCAACAGATGAAAATGGCGCATGCAGAAGGACTCTCAAAGTATTGATGGGTATTCTAGAGGGAAAATGGATTCTCAGCATTGAGTGTAAGTACAGTTTATTTTTTTAATTTTTCTTTCTTTCTTTTTATGTTGTTATTTGTTTCCTAAACTGTATCATAAAATAAAGTCATAGTAAGTCAAATAATTTCATATATATATTTTTTTCGTTTTGTTTGTGCTAAGCAGGGATCAAAGCTTGCATAAGAGAAGCTGGACCTGTTGATGAGGACCTTTATGAAGTTAATGTCGACATCCATGGAATTAAGGATGGTCCCCATCTTGGCCGACTAAGAGTATTGAACAAGGTTAGAGACATTTCACAGTTGCCATGCTATGACTAGTTATTTTTTTAATCACCATGCCTTGTTTTCATTAACTTTATCCAAATTTGTATCTTCTACAAACCATTCTTAATATGTATTAGCTGACCCCTAATATATTCTATGCATAATGATAGAGAATGTGATAACTTTTTTTGCCTGGAAAATTAAATGCAAGTAACTGATATATAGAAGCATATATACGCTGACTTAAAGGAAGCATGGAAAGTGAACAGTGAGAATTTTTGGAAATAGCTGCCTATTTTTATTTACTTTTTGTTATAAGATCGATAGTTGGATGCATATAAATTGAATTAAGCTAGAACAACTGCAGTCTATTTCAATAAATACTTCTTTGTTTGCAGTCTAATGAAGTGGTAAATTTTCTTATGCAGCAACCAAAGCTTTTTGATGGCTACAAGTTCTATTTTGTTGGAGATTTCATCCCATCATACAAAGGCTATCTGCAAGACCTTGTGATTGCTGCTGGAGGGATAATTCTTCATAGAAAACCTGTATCAGATGACCAAAATCCAGTGTCACATATCCGTCCACAGCAAGCCCTCATAATCTACAATCTTGAGGTTTCTGCTAATTGTAATCCGTTGGAAAAGGATGCAATTTTCAGCCAAAGGCGACATGATGCAGAGGTTTTGGCAAGATCTACTGGTTCAGTGGTTGCAAGTAATACATGGATTCTGAACTCCATTGCTGGCTGCAAGCTGCAAAGCCTTGCTTAAGAAAGTTTATTTGTCATTCACATGCATATGATTCCAAATCAGTGTTTTCCTTTTCTTTATTTATTAATGTATATGCAGAGACCCATAATATACCTTTTTAAAGACTAAATATTGAATAAATTTCTGTATGTTATTAGTTTGTCGCAATTCTATGTTTCTTTACTTATGGTTCTTAAAGCATGGCTTATTATATATTTTTTGAAATACAAGTCAGATTCGTTTATTTTTCATCCTGTCAACTGTTGCAAAATTAACTGTGTAGGTATAATTTGGATAAACATCCCAGTTTCTCTAATGTTAATCAAAGACATAGTGTGATGATGACAGTAATTCATTTTTGAAATGATTAAAATGAGTAGGTTAGATTTCTTAAACTTGTTCTTGTCATGGTAGCCATTTCTATTGATCCTAGTCCTATCTTTTCACTTGTTCTTTTTCATAGGTGATTTTTTCTTTTTCTATATTGAAATTCACATTTCATGTCATGTTTTTGTTTGAATATGAAAATACATTCATTTGTAAACACTACTTTATATAAATCAGATTGAGCGGAACAAGATTTCAATACTGGACATGCACAGAGGACAAGAATCTGCTTTATAAAGCAAGTCTTACACCATTAGAAATCTAATTTCAGATAAGTCGACATCCCTATTCTCTTCTGACCATTATTCTACGGTCAAGTTTGTAGGCTAATGGCTCCCTTTCTGCTCATGGTCTAAGAGTATGCTATCTAGACAGTGAAAATAGACAAAGTGGGCTACAAGTGAATAATGGCCTGCTGTACAAGGATGATGCTTTCATAGTGTCCATTATCTTCCCCTGTAAACCACGCTTCACACCTTTGCCTCTTCCACTCACAGATTGAGCTTTTGGCTAAACATATTAAATTTTCTTCTCTGTAAGTTTTGATATTTTCATGCTAAGAGATTCAAGCATATGCTCTAAAGCTGAGAATTCCTCTTTGACATCACTTGTTTCTAGAGTAGTTGTTACCATTTGTTCCTTGAAGCCATGAATCCTGTCAATGCTTGATTGAACTTCTAACCCCATTTTCTCAATTGTAGCATGCGTTTCCCCTTTTTCCTCTTGCATGTCTTTTACTTTCCTCTTCAAAGACCTGTAACCATCAATGGATTTTAAGAGTTGTTCAGAAAGAGCCTTGGTACGCTCTTGAAGGACTATGTTCCCTTCCATTTCAACTCCACTATTACTCTTCTTTTCCTTCTGCTCTGAGCTACATGCATGCAACTTCCCCATCAACATGTCATTCTGAGCTTTTAGATCCCCGATAAGCTCCTCGAGTTCTGTCAATTCTTGAGCCTTTCTAGAAAGTTCAGAAGCCATGATTTGCTTTTCTTTTCCCAAACTCGAACACATCGCTTGAAGACTCTGTCTCGCCACCAAGCTCGCGGTTAGCTCTTTCTTTAGTCTTTCTTTGTCATCTGCAGGTGCATCAGGAGCTTTTTTGTCCTTTGGAATGTTTGGCCTAAGGTCAGTGTTACACCTCCTAAGTTCAGCTCTTTTCTTGGTAGAAGTTTGAACTTTTTGAACCCTTGTCCTAACCTCATCTAAGAGAAACATCATACCATTCACCCTATGAAACTTCCTCTCATCGTTTTCCTTCGTGGTAGCCCCGTTATGATCTTGAATTAGTTTCAACAATAATCTAACATTTGTGGCAAGGCCTAATTGCAAAATGAAACAAAATAATTAAAGACGATTCATCAGTTACGTATATGCCTAACAACGCGGTATGTTTGATTAATTTCTTTGATCATTTTGATTCTAAGATGATGGAACATGTCATAGATTTTCTTAGTAACAAATGTTTGATGATTCATTTTCTATACAAAACTATAAAAAGTTGAATGTGTAACACAAGAAATTACCTTCCATACCAAGTTCTGGTTGTCCATTGTTATTTGGAGTTAATTGGGGAGATGAAAATGCCCGGACATGATCCATCCTATGTCCACAATTGATTAGATTTCAAGAGGGAGAATCAATGATGATAAAAGATATGATATAGTTTTATTTATTTGTTTTTTTTGTTGTTGTTAATTTCCAATGTTAGATGTATTGAGAGATCCAAGAAGAGAGAACTACTTTTGTAGTCTTTCTTCCTTTTCTTCTCTCTCTGGAAAAAGTTGATGTTTATGTTTCTAAAATTCTAATATAGTATTGTGTATTGTGAGGTTAGTTCTAAGAGAGAGAAAATTTTATGTTTTTGTTTCTGAATTTCTAATATAGTATTGTGTATTGTGAGGTTAGTTCGAATGGAAGATAAAATGGTTCAAGGTTGATGCGCAATTATTGCTTAGAGTTTGACTTTTTTAATGGTTGATGCGAAATTAAGGCTCCAAATAAATAAATATATTGTCTTTATTCCTTAAGATAGAAGATTTTTTTCCCACTAAATATATGTAAAAAGGATAAATTCTCATACAATGCCCCTATAATTGAGCCACATATTCAAGTTGTGTGGCTCTAATTTTTTCTTCATTTTTTGGATTAGTGATTTAAGGTTTGGAATATGAGATATATATTCGCTTTTGATTTTGGGTACTTTTTATCTTCTAATTAACTTCTCACCATTTTTAAATCCTAATAAACTTGTCACTATTAAGCTTTGGATATTTTGAACAAAAAAAAGTTGATATACAAGGCCTTGTTTTGCTTAATATACTTGTTTAGCTTGTTGGGGATAGTTCATATCTACTATATCTAGTCCAAAATGCTGACTGCAATGGCATATTAAGAGAAAGTGATGGTTATCTAACTAGGTTGAAACATAGAGATATGCTAAGCACAACTTATAATGAAGAGAGAAAGTGGCTCAGCATTACGCATAATATTTCCCCATTTTACGAGATAACATATGTTATGGGGTGGAATGGAAATTGCTCGGTGAAAAGTGAAGTAGTGTTTTGTTACGGTGGTCTTGAGTTCTGATGTAGTGTAGAGGAGATTGACTTGTTTAACATTGCAACGTTAAGTCAATGAGTAATGAGAAATGATGTGAGAGTGAGAATAAATTTTGAATACATGAGAATGATACACTTTTCTCTTAAGCCCTTGTCACTGTTTTATAAGATGAGAGTTTTCCATATACGCCCTAGTCCAGTTGCTTAGAGGGGAGGAGGTGAAAAACCTTGTTGGGATGTTGTTGTAGTAAAAAAATTGAGATTAAGATATTGATTAACTTAACTCACAAAAGCAAGAGTCGCCACCAAACTTTATTGTTTCCAAAGGAAAGGAAAAATATCGATAAAACCCAACAAAGAAAAGATCTAGATATGTGAGTTGACTATGCAAGGGGAAGATGTTAGCAACCCTCACATCAGTGGTACTCCACACGAACCATTTGAAAATCCGCGTTTTTAGGCTAAAGAGTTAAAGTTTGTAAAAAGATTGATGAGATGAGAAAATAATTGTTTTTTTTTGTGCTCGACAAGACGTTGCATCTTGTGCCTATATACACCTTATTTGCAATAGAGAAATCAGAACATTTGTAGTTCTGCTCAAAAGGAAACACAAAGGTTTGTTTTGTTTGATTTTAATGGAAAAGACATTTTGTCGTCTTTCATCGGAAAACATCAATTGCCATCCACTAGTATGAGTGAGTGTTTATTTGCATCATCTTGATATGGAAAGCTTTACTCAGATTTAGTCAACAAGCATGTCTGGCATTCAAGTGGAAAATATCAACAACTGTAACCACAACTTAAGGGCTTAGGGTTTGCCTCACTACAAGAATTAGACCAATGTTCTTCCTTTCTGAAAAGGTTTTAAAAGAAAAGTACACAAATGGACAAAAAGAAAGTTTGATGATGTTTGTCTTTTTATGGTTTTTGAAAGTGTTTGAATATGCTTAAGTGTTTTAGCATTTATTAAGAAACGTATTTGACGATCACTTGACAAAGTCAAGGTTTATCATGAAAGGTTTTATGTTTGAAAACAATAAGGTTTTGAAAATTGAAGAAGTGGGAGGAGATGAAGAGATTATCCTAAAGCATAAAGATAAAGGACAAGAAATAAAATGTCTCATTGTAAGGTATCCCAAGAAAAAGTTTTTATGTGTGCAAGTGAACTAACCACAAGATGGAGCAAACTTTTGACATTGGTCAAAAAGAGCATTCATTTTCCTTTGGATTTAGCCACAAAAGAAATAAGCAAGCAAGCAAAGGAATATGATCAGATGAATCCAAAGTCTCAGATGAACCAAGTATCAGATGAAATTCAAGACCACAAGTATATCAGATGAACATTAAGATCACAAAGCATCAAATGAGTTCCGAGTTCAAAAGTTCAACTATTTGTCAAGATTGGGGCCAAGTTCTCATATGAAAGTACAAGGTCCATATGAATTATTAAGTTCTCAAACACAATAATCTCCAAGCAAAGGGAATGTCTACCCTAAGTCCAAAAGTCCAAACTCCTCAAGCATGGCTCAATCGGTTGACATACATGATTTTTTGGGTCCCAGGGCAATTTTCACTTGTGACGATCATTTGTCACATATGCCAATCGGTTATCACACATTAAAATCACGTTTTTTTGGGTTTTGCAGTGATAACAATCAGTTGTCATTTTTGACAATTGATTGTTGCTATAACCATGTTGAAAAATAATATTGTTTCTGTCATAACTTTCTACCCGTGTATCAAAATAACGCAATGTTCGAAGCGTTAAAAAGCTAACACATTGAACTATCTCCGGGAAGAAGTTAGGAAATTAATTGGGTTGTGGTTGGGTGCTTATTGTAGTGTTTAAAGGATCGCATAGTTGAACGAATTAGGAAATCATTATATTTCCGTATTGAATTTTTGTTGTTGCCATTGGTTAACTTGAGTTACATGTGATATAATGGAAATCAACTGAGAATATGGTTGATCCAAAATAAGTATTAGCATGAGGCTATGCTTACTTGATATATTTTATTGTTGTGTGAATATATGATCATTGTACGATGTTTTGTGGTGGATTGCATACATGATTTTGTAATGCTCATATGTTCTTGATGCTTGAGTTGAGATGAGTGGTTTTGGTGTGGAAACTACCCTATTGATGTTGTGCAAGAATTGAATGGTTTAATGAGATACCTTTCATGTGTTGTTGAGTCTTTGTGATGATACATACATATGTTCATGCATCAGATGTTGTTGATAAAAGAGGCATGTCATGAATCTCAGTGTTGGGGATGCGTGGTTGTCCCAAGCTCGGTGTTGGGGATTGGAGCTTGTAGTCGATTAGGGCTTGGGGTTCACAGTTTATTGGGACTCGGTTCGTATGAATAACTAAATGTTGAGTCGATATTGCATGCATATTAGTTGTCAATATGTAGGGGATTACATTGCATACTCCAATGTATATGATGATGATGATGATTGTGGATGAATTATGATCATTTATGGATGTGATGTTTTCCTAACATGTACTTATAGTTTGATTACTTTAATCTACTCTGATTGTTTATGCACTTTTATTATTTGAAGGTATTCTCACCCATTCTGTTTGAATGTTGCCTTTACATGGGTATCGTGTAGATACCCAGGAATAATAGTGCTAAGTAAGTAGAAGATAGCTCTTGGAATTACTTCTTTAGTTTTACTGTTTAACTACCAGTACCTTACTCTAATTATGTAAAATCGGGATGGGGAGTAAAATTTATTTTAATTGCTTATTTTTGTTTTGTTGGGCATTAAAATTACACTAGAACCAGAATCAACTAGAACCTTCATGAAACTTTCTTTCATTTATAAAGCAAGGTATTGCAACCGCTCCAGGGTGTTTCTTCTTGATTGGGATCCTCCTTTCTGGCGAGACTCTACCATACTTTTCAGTTACAATATCTGTCTCATCTCCCACTAGTCTCTTCTTAGAAATCACCTCTTTCATAAATTTCTTGTACAAGGTCATATGCTCAAGTGCTTTAAAGAAAGGTAAATTGATCTCTAACTTTTTGAATAGTGTAGCAAGTTTCTCAAAATATTTCTCTTTTGAATCCTTTTTTGCTACTCTAGTTGGAAATGGTAGCTTAATCACTGATTTAGCCTCCTTTTTATTTTTCTCTTTGTCATACCCCAAAATTTGCACATCATATTTCAATATATCTTGACTCATATGATCTTTAGTTAATCAAGCATATGCAAGAATTGGGCACACTTACTTATCTTCTAAGCAATCAACCCACAACTAGGGTTTTATTTCTCTCAAGATCAAATTAAGTTCTGAGACCTCAAATTGATCCCATGGCCTCTCATATGCTTCAAAGGGTCCTCATGCCATTTTTCAATCTCTGATTCATAGGATTGCTCAGTCAACAACTCAGATAGTCAACAGTCGACTAGTTTGACCTAAACGTCAACTGTGGTTAAACCACAGTAAAAATTCCTGATTTTTTATCAACAACCTTATTTTGAAGTATAATTCATCACTTGATAAGGATTGATCATGATTCATCAAGAAAAGATAAAAAATCAGCAAAACCAAAAGTTTCTAAATTAGGGTTTTCATAGGAGAAAGTCAACTGAACTTTGACCAGGCATAACTTTCACATGGAATATCAGAAATTTCCCATCCAAAGCTCAATTTGAAGGAAATTGAAATCTCTACAACTTTGTCTCTCACACGCCAAGGATAAAAATGCACCATTTAAGAGATATGATCCAAGACATTATAGGTCCTTTTAAAAGTCAACCAAAAGTCATCTTTTTCAAATGAAGCATACATGAACATGGAAGATTGAATTGAGATGAAACCAAAAGGAGGATTTAAAGGACATATTGAGCTTTCTAAAATGGTCAAGAACATCTCCATAGGGTTAAAATTGAGATAGATACACATGGTTAAAGTTGGGCAAAATTGAGAAAATGCATGAAGGGCAAAGTGAATAATTTTGATCTTTTGAGCCCATGGGCCTAAGTCTTGGTTCTTAAACTTAATCCTAAACTTATCCACGACCCATAGGACCCTTTTATTTATTTTTATTATTCTTATTTATTTTTATTTTGAATTTAATCACTTAAATTCAATTTAAATTGAATAAAATATTATAAATAATCAAAGATTGGGATGAGATTATTTTTGTGTCAAATATTGAACCTCCAAATCATGGTAAATGATTGGAAATTCGTGGAGATATGATTGGCAAGAGATTGACACAAAAATAGCAAATTTTCAATCAAATTTCTCACCATCAAAACACATGATTTTATTTGATTCTCTCCAAACTTGTAACCCTAAAATCATTCTCTATATATACTCATATTATTCAAGGCACAAGGGGAACGAAAATTAGAGATAGAACAAGGGTTTCAAAAGTCACAAAAATCAAAGAAAGGTGCAAACTCCGTATCACGAACTCAAGCAAGTTTCAGGCCAAACAAATCATCCCATTCCATTCCTAAGGTAATAAAAGGTAGGTTTGAATCAATATCCATGCGTAAATACACCTGAAACACGTATGACACATTCATCATATTCTCATGCATTCTTGATTCTCGTATCTCATCATTTAGCGCGTTATAATCCAAGCTAACAATTTATTTGAGTTCCTAGTATGTTTTAGGGAAGGTTTCGATTGATGGTTGAAAGCTTTAACGTGTGAAACGTTATTTACCATTACTAGGGCAAAAGAAGGTTTTGACTTTGTTTTCCATGTTCCACGCGTTTTCAAGCCAAACTAATGCCACCAATGAATTCATAGCGTGATTTTACATGGATCTGGGCAGCCTTGTTTTTGTTCTATGTTGATTTTTGCAGGTTTTAAAAGTGCAGAATTTTCCATGGGAAAATCCGCAGGAAAAGAGGCAACAAATTCCACAAATAAATCCGCAGGAAGCAAGGAAGATGATGATGAATAGTGGCTGGGAATAAATAATCACACGCGGATGGCTTTGATTCGTGGGTCAACCACGAAGACTTCTCTCCATCTCATTGGATGGTCGTAGATCCCACACGTTCTCTCTCCTCTTGATTCGCTATTCAACGCCTCGTGGGCCCAACTCTGGGTGAGTGTTTGACTTTCCATTATTTTTTATGTTTTAAATATATTATATGCAGTGTATTTTAATAACAGCAAAAGCTTAATGGTACAGCTGGTATAAAGGATGATCACCACTAACCTGCTGAACCTGGGTTCGAACCCAGGTTTTTACAATTATTTTGTGTATTTTCTAGTTCTCTGATCCAGTATACACACTCAACATGCACTCACGAAAGAGCCTTGCCTCATGATCGTTAGATCTCCTGGATACATGATCATGCGCCTCCTAAACGCTGCTCCACCGTGGACCCTCAGGGCACAACCACACAGGATCCAGAGCTAAGTTCCTAATCTTTTTCTTTATTTCTAAATAGTTTTTAATTATATTTTTGTTTTGTTTTACACTAAAAAACTTTTTCTTCTCTTTTAAACTAACTCTTTTTTATTAAAATTTATTTAAATAAACATAATTTAGTTAAAATATTTTTAATTAGGGTTTTAATTTTAATTAAATTATTTTAATTAGGGTTCAATAATTTAGGTTTAACTTTAATAATCCACATTAATTTTTAATCAAATTAGGATTTAGGTTTTTACTAGATTAATTTTGGTATAATTTTAAACCTTAGTCCGTAGGTTTTAACCTTAGGATTTCTTTAACCTTAAGTAACCCTAGAATCCTCAGGTAGGTGTTATCCACTAACGCATTTTTAAGCCTTATAAACCTTTTGGATCACAATAAGTTTTCTTAAATAAACCTTTTAGGTTCAAAATTAGGGTTTGTAAACTTTTAATTAATTAGGGTTTGTAGATGTGTAATGCACTAACATTTTTCTTCTTCATGCCAAATTTTCAGGATTAGCCAAGATCCTCCGACTACGCGCCTTACCAGATCGAAAAGCTAAGTTTCTAATTCTTTTTCTTTAAATATCATTTTATTTTATTTTGCCTTTTTGCCCAAAATAGGGTTTGCCTCAAATAGTCAATGAATCTCTCCTACACTCACCCTTATTTATTTTCCTTTTAAATTTTCAGAATTGATCAAGGTTCGAGGAAGATCAAGGCATTCAAAGATATTTATACTAATTATTGTTCCCTCTTATTTTCTGCCCCTATTTCCCCATCCCCGCAGGTGTTTATTGTAATAGCGTAGGACTTTTATCTTTCTGCCTTTGATTTATGCGTTTTTAAACTGCGTGGTTAGTAACCCTAGGGAGTGAAACCTTTAATTGAATTAGGATAACTAATTACAAGATAAATAATTGAATTTAATCACTTGATTGTGCACCCACACACCTTTAGGGTAACCCTTCTTGTTGCCTTATATTGTTGCCTTGTTGCCTTAATTTTGTTGCCTAAAAATAGTCAAGTCCCTCGATTCCGAGGATACCTAAAGCAAATGTTGCCTTTAAAGTTATTCAAACTCCCTCGAGGTTGCCTTATAAATAATGATTGTCCCTATTGCTAAGGTATCCTCGCATGATGCCTAATTTTTTTTAATGACTATTATATCCTTCCCTTAGACTACCTACCCTCTTTATGGCAGGGACAGTCTTGTGGCGAACGATAATCTCGATGACCCTTCAAAATCCAATGAAAGGACTTCCTAACCTCTTTATGGTATGGATAGCCCTTTCCCATGAAAAGCTAAAAGAACGATTTTTTTTAAACTTAAGGGTAATTGCTTTTTAATTGCTTGCTCAATTCAAATTCAAAAATTCAAAACCTTTTCCCACTTCTTTTCAAAATCAAATTAAAAAAGACTACGCTTATTTACAAGCTAAAGTTCTTATTCAAATTTCTATTCACACCCTACTTTTCAAACAAATTCAAACTTTTTGAAAACAAAGTGAGCTAAGCAATTAAGAGCCCATGGACAACCATGGATACAAAGGGTGCTTTACACCTTCCTTTGTATAACCTACCCCCTGAATTCAAAATTTCTTTTAAATATTTTTTCTGTTTTTTTAGCCTTTCTTTAATTTGGATAAAATAAAAGTCGGTGGCGACTCTTGCTTACCGCGACATTTCTAAAAAGTCAGTTCACCGAATTATAGAACTCGCGATTCTGCTGGGGATATTCTAATTAAGGAGGGGTTACCTTAAAATTTAGGACCACTTTAATTGTTTGATTTATATTCTAAAGGCTGTTTTGGGTATTCTGTTGTGTGAAAGATCCTACACCCGGATCTAGTGTACCTTAGGTATGTGGCAATAGACCATGGAGGCTGTACGACATGTATCGTTATGGTTGAACTGGTGGCTACCGTTAGTGCGACACTTTGGTTTGTCCTGATGGCCCTTGAATATGATCGAGGAGACATTTGGCTACCGCGTGGTGTCATAAGCACTAATTCGCCCTTAGAACCCTAGTTGAACTTGACTTTGGCCTATAGGAAGTAGAGAGATAGCTGACTTTGGATTCTTGACTGAAGTCGGTTGATACTCGATGCTACACTCATTGAGATTGGACTCTAGGGATGCTTTTGGCTGGCCGATCGAGTGCCATGTTGAGACAATGCCCGCGAGAAAGATCAGGGATATGAGCACCATAGAGCCCGGTTACTATTCTAGGACAGGTTGAACCAACTAAACTTCAATGGGGAGGGTACTTACCTACGAACTTCATGCAAGCCCCTAAACATAAGGACACTTGTGTGATTTGCTTGTGTGTGTTACTAACCCTTTGGTTTCTTTGCAGGATTTCCTTGTAGGACTTGTTTGTTCTTATTACCTTACGTTTTGCCTGATGCATTGCATTCGCATAACATCATGACATCATGACATCATAACATTGCATGTTAACTAACCCTTTCAAGGATCTTAGGGATTTAGGGCGCACAATTTCAAGTGCTCTTATCAAGGATTGAATTCCTAATCAAGGGGCAAGAGGATTTACTTTCCTCTGCCCATTTGTCTTCCAAATCAGAGGCATTATACCTATCAAGGGGCAAGAGGATTTATTTTCCTCTAGCCATATACCTTCAAATTCATAGGTATCCCGAATCAGAGGCTATGACCCACTCGATATGGTGAGCTTGATTCCCATAGAAGAACATCCAAGAATCAGAGTTCTTCAAACGAAGATGCGACCAAATCATTCTCTAAACGTGCTAACTATATTCCTTAAAGATCCTTGAAAACATTGCATCTGCATTCATAACATCGCATCACAGGTTTCTACCACAGGTTTCTCACCTCCTCGCTGTTTATTTCAGCATCATGAATCTCGAACAATCAGTTAAGGATCTCCTAGCTCAAAATGCTGAGTTCCAAGTCTTGATTCTGAATTTGTCCAAGGGGCAAGAACAGCTGAAGACCATCCTTACCAAGAAGAAGAAGAAGAGGGGCAAGAAGAATCTGGGAAAAAGCTTAGACCAATCTTGCAACTCAGGGAAGCCGAAGTCTCTGAAGACAGTGACGACGATGAACAAGATGATGATGCTAGTGTCAAAACTGATGCGAAAAGTAACCACGATTCTGCCAAGCCCTCTGAGGAAGAAGAGAACTACTACCATGAGGATGGACATCCTGATGACAAATACAAGCTGCTGGAAGAACGTATGAAAGCCATGGAGATCCAGAAGGTACCTGGATTGGACTTTGAGGAATTAGGACTCATCTCTGGAGTTGTTATCCCTCCGAAATTCAAGATTCCAACTTTTTCAAAATACGATGGAGTCTCTTGTCCTAAGCTGCACTTGAGGTCTTATGTAAGGAAGATTCAACCTCATACTACCCATAAGAAGCTATGGATCCACTTTTTCCAAGAGAGCTTATCTAGAACTCAACTCGAATGGTATTATCAACTGGAGGGTACCAACATCCATACATGGGAAGATTTGGCAACTGCTTTCTATATGCAATACCAATACAATGCCGACCTTGCGCCAATCCTCATGCAACTACAAAATTTGTCTATGGGGCCGAAAGAAAGTTTCAAGGAGTATGCTCAAAAGTGGAGAGACCTGGACAAAAGAGTTCAACCTCCTTTGGCTGACAGAGAGTTGGTTGATATGTTTATGAGCACACTGACCGGCCCTTTCTATAGTCATTTACTGGGAAGTTCATCCTCTGGATTCACTGAACTTGTACTGACTGGGGAACGTGTCGAGAATGGCATCCGAAGTGGCAAGATTCAAGCCGCTATATCCTCATGCGTTACAAAGAAGCATTTCAATGGGAAGTCAGAGTCAAATGATGTATACAATCAGAAAAGGAGTAACCATGACCAATCTGTTGGGGCAGTTCTAATCTCCTCACCGGCACCTCAAAAAGGTCGTCAAAACAAGCAAGACACGCCTAGGCGTCAGTTCACTAAGATCAATATGTCACTGGCTCAAGCATTACAACACCTGTTGAAGTCAGAGTTGATCACTTTAAAGGACCCCCCCTAAGAATCCTAGTACTTCTGCTCGTAGCTATAATCCTAATGTGAGATGTGCATATCACTCCAATAGTCCTGGTCATGATACGAATAGATGCTGGACATTGAGGAACAAGATCCAAGATATGATCGATGTCGGGGAAGTTGAATTTGATCCTCTTGAGACTCCTAACGTAAATTCTAATGCTGTGGATGGCTAAAAGGAGGAACTTTCAGATCATTAGTTTACCTTTCATTTGATAATTTCTATTCTGTTCGTTTAAACATTCGACTTATGATAGACATTATCTGTTTTAATAATCATCATCAGTGCATTGCATATGTTTGTCTTGAATAAATTATTTCGCTATCACTCATTTTAAATTATGTCTTTACTTTGCATATGTTTTGTGATATTCAACTCCTGCTAAGACTATAAGCCTTTTGAGGGAGGATGACGAAGACGATGCCGCAACCTCATACACTGATGCTTTTGAACAGACTATGTTAACGATGTACAGGCATTGTTTCTATTCCTAAACAGTGGAGATATAAGGATGTTAATCCCTTGTAAACTCTTTTGAGCCTAAGGAGTAGAATTTTTCTTTCACATGCAATTTAAAACCCTTAATCATAACCTGGGGCAGGGTAGTTACTCAGTTAACTCAATTATACTAGCCGTTGTTTACGCAAATAATGATGGGTTCCCGTGACCATTAAGTCAGGCAGTCAATATCCATCAAAAGGAAAAGAAAAAAATTGTTAAGTCAAAACCTATGAAGGAGACTTATCGAAAATTGAAACATCCCGCTGACTGTAATGTCAAAATAAACAGTTCAGGCAAAAGTTAGGGATAACAAAGTCAAAAAAAAAAACACCAAAAGAGGTTGTTATAAATCCTCGACAAAAAGGAATATTACAAAAAAGGATGACTGCCTGTCCAAACAAACCTCTGGTACTTTAACCTTCATCAAATATCAATGTTACAACTTCAAGATTTGCTAAGGCTTAAACGCAGAGTTAACTGAGCATAGGATCGAAGAACATCACGAAGATTGGGATGGGTCTAAATAAATTTTTGAGCCATTATCCTTTGTTTCTTAAACCGTGAACCAAGCCACGTTACAACCCTTAAAAGTCCCAACTGAAGCATGGTTAGTTCGAAAGCATACTGTCACCAAAAAGGTATCCTGACTCCTTAAGGTTTACCACAAATGTCGAGTTGATATTTCGTTTTTACAAACATCACATTTTTATAAACATCACGCTTTTTACATCTTCTGTTTTAATGCTTTCAAAAAATCAAGACAGACATATGCACTGCATCTCATGAATTCATTATTAAACATATTTTGCTACATAATTTCGAATGTTAGCATCAGGAAGAATTTGCACATGGTACAACTAATGACTGAAAGTTATCCCGGCAGACAAAACCACTTCAGCATCAACATCTCTTACAATTGACTCAAATAAAAGTCAACAAATACAAGGGGCATGACATGCTTTGTTCAAACAATCTGGGGCATGCGCCCAAGTGGGTCTGAAGATACTTCCCGGTTAGTCAGGGGCATCACCTTAAGCTTATGAGTACTAGGGGCGTCATCCATAATACACATCTCATAAAGTCCTCGTCAGGGGAATCTCTTCAAACTCCCTACTAGCAAGGGGCAAATCTATACGAGTCCCGTTGACACTTCGACCAATACTCATTGGCAGGTCCCAATCAATACGAATCCAGGTGTCATACCCCAAAATTTGCCCGATCAAATCTACGTTCGTTAATCCATCAAGGTTCAAAATTAAGAGTCATAGGGTTTGACATCCCTATTGTCAAACTCGCTCTCTTATAAACCAGGTTGAATTAAAACAAAGGCGTAATTAACAGGTGTTTAAGGCCCAAACGTTGGGCCCAATTATTACAAGGGTTGTATCATTTTCGGGGTATTTTGGGGTTTACTAATATTTGTCTTGATTATTATTATTCTTATCGACTAACTATTAGTATTTAGCATTATTAATTTTTATTAATATTAGGATTAGTATTAGGTAGTATTAGGCTTTAATTAATTAGGTTTATTATTTTTAACTAATTATATATTATTAGAATTAGTATTAATATTACTATTTAGGGTTAATATCTATTGATTAGTATTATGATTAGTTAGGATTATTATTATTATGAGGTTGTTAAAATAAATAAAAAAAATCAAAAAAATATGATTTCAACCCATATTCCAATCAAATCTAGATATTCCAAGGCCATATTTTTGGTCCAATTCGGTGTATGGCTTGATTGGAGAGAAATTAGCTAAATTTAGACCAAAAAAAATGATTGGAATCAAAACATTCTTCTTTCAATCAAGAGATTAATCAGCCAAAGGAGTGGATTTTGGAGCAAGTTTTTTAACCTAATTAAATCTATTATAAGGAGACAAGGAGGGCAGACGAAAAGGAGAGGGGATTGCTGCCTCAAACAAAAGGAAAAAACCGAACCAATTCTTAAAGAAAACTCAAGGAGAAGCAAAAATTGTTTTTGGAGAGAGTGACCGATTCAAGGTGTTTTGAGAGTTCATACGTGTTCCTGGGATCTCATTGAACGTGTTCCATTTATTCCCCAAAGTCCCAGCGCCCAGAATAGCCCTCCATAGCTCACGATTTGGGTGTTTCTTTCAAGAGTCGATTCCGTTAATTCACCAATCATAATCATGTTTTGAATGTATATATTGGTTTGTTATGATGCACTGAATCTTTCTGGATTGTTAATTTGACCGTTGCACGCATATACAACGTATCACCATGTTAGGGTTTACTCCTTTTAAATTAGGGATTCTTGATTTAGGAGGAATCGGGACTTAACTCAGGTGTTATTGCGTTCGTATAGACAAGACGACCGCAACCATGGTCTTGGTTTGGATTTTTGGTGTGTGTATGTGGTTTTGTGATTGCAGGTTAAGTTCGCTACGGATGGGGTCGCCGCAAATTCATGGCCGATTCGTAGCAAATGAAAACGTGAATTGCAGGTCCCAAGCTTGAAGATGAAGGCACTTGGCTATTGGCTCGTTCAAAACGCGCGCCTTATTTCATTTAAACAACATGTTTTAAAATATAATGATTTTCGTTCACGTGGTTTACAGCTGAAGCAATTGGTAGGGATGGTAAGTGCGCTGGTGTTCTCCCAAGGGCTCGCGGGTTCGATCCCCAGCCCCGTTGTTATTTTTTCAACAATTGTTTACCACAGGTTACATGCACCTCACGTGAGATGGCTCACAATACACCCCCAACCAATAGCCCTTGGATGATTATGGAAATAGATCTAATGCACACAGGGTTGAAGGCATACCATGCACCTTCACAAGGGAGCCACATATGATCAAAATCAGGTTTCTCTTATTTTTTTATATATATTATTTACATGGTATTTATATAACTCTTTAATTATCTTAACATATTAATGTATATATAATTTAATTTTTAAATTAGGAATAGGATAAAATAAGGGTTAGGTTAACGATTAGGGTTTAGAATTATTTAGGATCATCCCGATTATTCGATTATGTCGATTATTCGACTTAATTGATTTAATTAAATTTAATTGTTATAAAAACCATAAGAACCCTAGAAAGATTATCATGTATTAGGGTTTGCCCAATCCCACTGCCCATTTGGCAAAACATTTACCCTTAATTAATTCTCTTCTCGACCCGACTAAACCTATTAGTCGCATTAGACAAGAGATAAAAAACATAAAATTTATTAAAATACATTTTATTTGCTGCCCGCGACGATCGAATCTATCGGTTAGAGTAACCAACAATACCCCATTAATCCGTTAACTATAATGATCAAACCTATTGATCATCGTAACTAACGGTGACATATTAAATCAGGGTTGTACGCCCAAACATTCAAAACACACTAAACCACGACACTACAGATTTCATCTCTTCAATACTGCGATTTTCAAATCTACGACAAGGTAATTCAAAATACCTCCGAACTTCGCATTTCAAAAACTACGATAGGCCATTCAAAAAGCCTTCAAACACCTCCATAATCAATTCTAAGGCGTACAACCCTGTGCCCGACCTAAGTTGACTCTGATTCTCCATAAGGAGATACGTAGGCACTTGGATAACCAAGGTGAGTCCCCCTCCCTAAAATCTCAATTCACCTAAAATCTCAATTTTGCCCTTTTCACTTCTTTAGCTATTATCCTAAATATTTTAGCCATAAGCCTTAACCTTAGATACAAACCTTAGGAAAGGGTTGAGGATGCCTAACACCTTTCCTCGACCTGATTATAATAATCTTACCCCGATCTCTTAACTGCATAGGGTTTCCTATTCGCCCTGGTAGAATAGGCGGCGACTCTAAAAGCTTAATTTTTAGGGCAGGTTGCTACACCAGGAATGGCAGTTAATATAATACTGGGGGAAATGTTCAAGACATCCATGTCTTCCCGTAAATCATATCCCATAAAAGCGTTCTTCAAGAAGCGATCTTCGAATAAGTTCTCCTCTAAATCCACCATCTCCATAAAGATTAGCACTCACAATTGAGCTGAGTCAGATGGAACATCGAAGACTCTATTCATCTCTCTTATCCCAAGTCGGGTACATCAAGATCAACCATTCAAATTGATTCTCTCCCCAAGCAGAAGTCAAAGATCCCTAGCTTAGTATCCTCGAGCATGGAGCGGGAGTTCCTACTAAAGCAAAAGACTTATACTTTGTATTCTTCACAACAGTCAAGGATTTATTTTCCTCTAGACGATGCTACGATCTACTGTCATCATTGACAACATTTTGCATACATACATCATTCATAATCAATCATTACATAACTACATACCATGCATCATGACATTGCATGCTGCTAACTTTGTTTTTCAGGTAAGTTCCTAAGTGGACGAATGTCATCAAACAACTTATCAACTCTAACAAGCAAATTTTCTTCTCGGAAAGCAATCTAGACGAATATTCATTCTGATAATCATTCATATCAAACTCTCATCACATTAGTCCCCTGGCAGTGAAACATCATATTAGCCCCCTGGCAATGATATGTTACATCAGTCCCGTGGCAGTAACCAAATCTACTCCTATCATGTTAGTCCCCTGACGATGATATACAACTACAGCTTATTACATTGGTCTACGAGCAGTATTAAGTTATCACCCTATCATGTTAGTCCCCCGGGAATGATATATCTATATCAGTTCCCTGGTGTCGCACGCTCGCGAAAAATGAACAGAGTCGCCACCAATATATTTATCCCATAAGGGAAAGGAATATCAGACAACCTGGCAAAGGAAGGAACAGGGTCTTGCGACCAGAGAATCTAGGTGCGGGAGTTGGTTACGCGAGGGGAAGGTGCTAGCACCCCTCACGCCCATCGTATTCGATGGTATCCACCTATGTTTGTTTCTATCTAAAGGGTGTGTACTATGTCTATGTGAATGAATGCAAAATGTAGGGAAAATAAAGAATTGTACTCGCACGGGCCCTACCCCGCTGCCTACGTATCCTTTTCAGGAATCAGAGTTACCGTAGCTCGGCTAAAGATTTTCTGTTTGTTTTTGTGTTTTTTAGTTGGGCGGCGTTAACGCTCGCGCTCTTGCATAAGGGATCGCCTAGGATGCAATGGAGCGGAGATAACGGTGCCCTTAGGAAGAAGAAAGAGATTGGTTTGTGTCTTTTAGGGTAGATGAGTGGTGAACAGTTCCCACTACCGGGCCACTCACCACTTTCTCTACTTTGCTTTAGTCTGAACCATTGTTAGATGTTTTAAAGTGTTTTTGGTTGTGTATTTTTTAAGGGAATTTACTTCACGATTCGAATCACATAAAATGCATAATGATCGAGAAGCAGATTAGGGAATGAATCCCACTCACTTCCATCCCATTATGTAATGTTTGAGAAACAGATTAGAGAATGAATCTCACTCATTTCTCTCCCATTAATTAATGTTTGAGAAACAAATTAGGGAATGAATCCCACTCATTTCTCTCCCATTAAGTAGTGACCGAGAAGCAGATTAGGGAATGAATCCCACTCGTTTCTATGCCACTAAGCGATTGAGAAATAGATTAGGGAATGAATCCCACTCATTTCTCGATCCCTTGCTTAATGTGATTCGCATCTTCCTTTTATTAATGTTTTAAAGAGTTGAAAAGAAAAAGAATGAAATAGGGAACTAGATCTAACATTCTAATCTATGTTATGAATTACTCCTAATAGAAATAAGGAAGAAGAGTTGTTTAAGCATTTCACAATATGTTGAAAAATGTTCACAAAAGGAAAAGAATTTAAAATCTAAACTATTCAAGAAAATATTCACAAGCAATTACATTTTTATTCATGTTAGACACTAATTTCAAGAATTAAACTAAGACTATTTATTATTTATTTTTTATGGTTTATCAACCAATTAAAAGTCAAAGAAACCACACAATTAAAATTTCAATTAAAAGGAAATAATATTCTAAGATCTAATTGGTTAGGAAAGATTTTTTGTTGTTGTTTTTATTTAGTAAAGTCAATCAATATGTAAAAAGAAAAAAGAAAAATCAGTTTTAATTGTTTTTATATTAACAGCAAGGGGGGTGCACAAGTAATTTCTGAATGAACTGAAATTAGTTAAAGCTAAACAGGGCTTAAAGACTGGGGGTGTGGGAGGTAGTCTGGCGCCAAGGCCCAGCTCAGTAAACGCGTATGCATTAGTAGAACAAGGGTGCAATCCAGAAAGACCCTAGGCCCAGTTGCGAATGGTCACATTTCACTCTTATTTCCATTTTATTTTGTGTTTCATTTATTCAATAGCATATGGTTTTATTATTTATGGAATGTGACATTTCAGAAAGCATGTGAATATGATATCAACTGATCAAGCTCACTTAATATTGGAAAAGGACAAAAACGCAATAGACCAATCACACACAGCCACCTCACCATCAAATGATTATAATAAAACAAAAATTATCAAAAGAAATGGGAACTTGGACCATGGCATGGATGCCACGTCAGTCGACGGATAACAGTTACACGTGAATCAGTAGCGACGGAGATTCCCTCGCCGATCACCTTCTCCGGCCACTCCGGCGGCGGAGGCACCTTGAAATTTCCAGAAATCGACCGGACCACCACCATTCCGCTCGCATTCTCACGTAGATCATAGATCTGTCGTTATCTTCCACCAATCCCTACCCTAACAATCAAACCGAGGGTAACTCTAAAACCCTATTCAAGCACAACTTCACAAAAACTCAAGCTAAGCATATTAATCCACGTTTGAATGCGTCAGGAGCAAGGTTATAGTATCAAAACGCTATGAAACGCCATCTAACACCATGAATCTTAAGCTACTAAGGAACTGCAAGAAACTCATGCATACTCATCGGAACGCAAGCTGTTAGAACAAGATTTGTTCTGATCAATTATCTTAGTTTTGATGATAACAATAATATGAATTTTGCTTAAGATAATATGGTACTCTAATCAAATGCAATTTCCCTTTCAGGAAATATATAAAGAGTACGCATAATTCAGCGCTCAGAAGCTTTGTCTCAAATGGTTCAGCATGCAACATCAGAACATGGTCTGGCAAGACATCAGAAGATGGTCGAAGCAGAATCAGAACATGGGTCTATGGAAGCATCAGAAGAACAAGAGAACAGAAGCACTGAAGTTCTGATGGTATCACGCTCAGAAGCACTTCAAGGTCAGAAGATCAGAAGATGCTATGCACCAAGCTGTTTGACTCTGATGATATTCAAACGTTGTATTCACAAACATCAGATCAGAAGAAAGTACAAGTGGCAAGCTACGCTGACTGACAAAAGGAACGTTAAAAGCTACTAAAGGCTACGTCAGTAGACACAGCGTGAACAAGGCTCGAGGTAGTTGACAAAAGCGTATAACATTAAATGCGATGCTGTACGGAACACGCAAAGCATTAAATGCATTCAACGGTCATCTTCTCCAACGCCTATAAATATGAAGTTCTGATGAGAAGCAAGGTTAACGAATTCTACATCTATTCTGTGAATATCAACTTGCTGAAACGCTGTTCAAATCTAAACTCAGAATCTTCATCTTCATCAAAGCTCACTACATTGCTGTTGTAATATATTAGTGAGATTAAGCTTAAACGATTAAGAGAAATATCACAGTTGTGATTATCGCTTTTAAGAAGCATTTGTAATACTCTTAGAATTACATTAAGTTGTAAGGAACTAGAGTGATCGTGTTGATCAGAATACTCTAGGAAAAGTCTTAGGAGTGAACTAAGCAGATTGTAACTAGAGTGATCGTGTTGATCAGTAGACTCTAGAAAAGTCTTAGAGGGTATCTAAGCAGTTGTTCCTGGAGTGATCAGTGTGTGATCAGAAGACTCTGGAAGACTTAGTTGCGGACTAAGTGGAAAACCATTGTAATCCGTGCGATTAGTGGATTAAATCCTCAGTTGAGGTAAATCATCTCTGCGGGGGTGGACTGGAGTAGTTTAGTTAACAACGAACCAGGATAAAAATAACTGTGCAATTTATTTTTATCTGTCAAGTTTTTAAAGCTACACTTATTCAAACCCCCCCTTTCTAAGTGTTTTTCTATCCTTCAATTGGTATCAGAGCGCCGGTTCTAAGGTGCAAGCACTTAACCGTGTTTAGAAAAGATTCAGGAAGAGAAAAACGCTTCAGTAAAAGATGGTTGATGAAAGTGAAAAGTCTACACCTACACCTGCATCTACATCTGGCTCTGCTGAGCAATACAACGGTAACAATGGTTATACTAGACCGCCGGTATTTGATGGTGAAAACTTTGAATACTGGAAAGATAAACTGGAAAGTTACTTTCTGGGTCTAGATGGTGATCTATGGGATCTTCTGATGGATGGTTACAAACATCCAGTAAATGCCAGTGGCGTAAAGCTGTCAAGGCAAGAAATGAATGATGATCAGAAGAAGCTTTTCAGGAATCATCATAAATGCAGAACTGTTTTGCTGAATGCTATCTCTCATGCTGAGTATGAGAAGATATCTAACAGGGAAACGGCCTATGACATATATGAGTCCTTGAAAATGACTCATGAAGGAAATGCTCAAGTCAAGGAAACTAAAGCTCTAGCTTTAATCCAGAAGTATGAAGCCTTCAAGATGGAGGATGATGAAGACATTGAAAAGATGTTTTCAAGATTTCAAACTCTTACTGCTGGATTGAGAGTTCTTGACAAGGGATACACCAAGGCTGATCACGTAAAGAAGATCATCAGAAGCTTACCCAGAAGATGGGGTCCTATGGTGACTGCATTCAAGATTGCAAAGAATCTGAATGAAGTTTCTCTGGAAGAGCTTATCAGCGCCTTGAGAAGTCATGAAATAGAGCTGGACGCAAATGAGCCTCAAAAGAAAGGTAAGTCTATTGCATTAAAATCCAATATCAAGAAATGCACTAACGCTTTTCAGGCTAGAGAAGAAGATCCTGAAGAATCAGAATCTGAAGAAGAAGATGAACTGTCCCTGATCTCCAGAAGGCTAAATCAACTCTGGAAGACCAAGCAAAGGAAGTTCAGAGGCTTCAGAAGTTCAAGGAAATTTGAACGTGGAGAATCTTCTGATGAAAGAAGATTTGACAAGAAGAAGGTCATGTGCTATGAATGCAATGAGCCTGGACACTACAAGAATGAATGTCCAAATCTTCAGAAGGAAAATCCCAAGAAGAAGTTTCATAAGAAGAAAAGTCTTATGGCAACCTGGGATGAGTCAGAAGATGATTCAGAAGATGAGCAGGCCAACTGTGCGCTGATGGCGACAGAAGATGACGGATCAGAATCTACATCAGAATCAGATTCTGAAGAGGTATTTTCTGAACTTACTAGAGATGAGTTAGTTTCCGGTCTAACTGAACTTCTGGAACTCAAGTCTCAGATGAGTCTCAAATACAAAAAGCTGAAAAAGCTATTTGAATTTGAAACAAAGAAGCTTGAGTTGGAAAATTCTGAATTAAAAGAAAAACTTTTAAAATTATCCAATAATGTTGGATCTCCTTCTGATTCAGAAAAATCCACTCCTAGTCTAAACCATATTCTGAAAGAATATGATTTAAGTTTCAGGAAGTTCTTGTCTAGAAGTATTGGCAGAAGTCAGCTAGCTTCTATGATATATGCTGTGTCTGGAAACAAAAGAGTTGGCATTGGTTTTGAGGGTGAAACCCCATACAAACTTGAACCTGTTGATGAAATGAAAATTACATACAAGCCATTGTATGATCAGTTCAAGTATGGCCACTCCCATGATATTAGGCACACTTCACATGCTCAAAGTTTTCACATAACACACACCAAAAAGCATGTGACAAAACCTAGGAAATATCATGAAACTCACATTAAAAATTATCATGCTGTTCCTCCTATTGCTTATAATGTTAAACCCAAGTTCAATCAGAACTTGAGGAGAACTAACAAGAAAGGACCCAAGAAAATGTGGGTACCTAAGGATAAGATTATTCCTATTGCAGATATCCTTGACTGCAAAAAGGACAAAGCACAACATGTCATGGTACCTGGACTCTGGATGCTCGCGATACATGACAGGAAGAAGGTCTATGTTCCAAGACCTGGTGCTTAAGTCTGGAGGAGAAGTCAAGTTTGGAGGAGATCAGAAGGGCAAGATAATTGGCTCTGGAACTATAAAGTCTGGTAACTCTCCTTCCATTTCTAATGTACTTCTTGTAGAAGGATTAACACATAACCTCTTATCTATCAGTCAATTGAGTGACAATGGTTATGATATAATCTTTAATCAAGAGTCTTGCAAGGCTGTAAATCAGAAGGATGGCTCAATCCTATTTACAGGCAAGAGGAAGAACAACATTTATAAGACAGATCTGCAAGATCTTATGAGTCAGAAGGTGACTTGTCTTATGTCTGTTTCTGAAGAGCAGTGGGTCTGGCACAGAAGATTAGGTCATGCTAGTTTGAGAAAGATTTCTCAGATTAACAAACTGAATCTGGTCAGAGGACTCCCTAATCTGAAATTCAAATCAGATGCTCTTTGTGAAGCATGTCAGAAGGGCAAGTTCTCCAAACCTGCATTCAAGTCCAAGAATGTTGTTTCTACCTCAAGGCCATTAGAACTCTTGCACATTGATCTGTTTGGCCCAGTCAAAACAACATCTGTCAGAGGGAAGAAATATGGATTAGTCATCGTAGATGATTATAGCCGCTGGACATGGGTAAAATTCTTGAAACACAAGGATGAGACTCATTCAGTGTTCTTTGATTTCTGCATTCAGATTCAATCTGAAAAAGAGTGTAAAATCATAAAGGTCAGAAGTGATCATGGTGGTGAATTTGAGAACAGATCCTTTGAAGAGTTCTTCAAAGAAAATGGTATTGCCCATGATTTCTCTTGTCCTAGAACTCCACAGCAAAATGGGGTTGTAGAACGAAAGAATAGGACTCTGCAAGAAATGGCCAGAACCATGATCAATGAAACCAATATGGCTAAGCATTTCTGGGCAGAAGCAATAAACACTGCATGCTATATTCAGAATAGAATCTCTATCAGACCTATTCTAAATAAGACTCCTTATGAATTGTGGAAGAATAGAAAGCCCAACATTTCATATTTCCATCCTTTTGGATGTGTATGCTTTATTCTGAACACTAAAGATCATCTTGGTAAGTTTGATTCCAAAGCACAAAAATGTTTCCTTCTTGGATATTCTGAACGCTCAAAAGGCTACAGAGTATACAATACTGAAACATTGGTTGTAGAAGAATCAATCAATATCAGGTTTGATGATAAGCTTGGTTCTGAAAAACCAAAGCAGTTTGATAATTTTGCAGATTGTGATATTGACATATCAGAAGTTGTTGAGCCAAGAAGCAACGCATCAGAAGCAGAGCTTCTCAGAAGCAAAGAACCAGAAGATCAAGTATCAGCTTCTCTGGAGAATCTAAGCATTTCTGAAGAACCATCTGTCAGAAGATCATCCAGACTCATCTCTGGTCATTCAGAAGATGTCATTCTTGGAAAGAAGGATGATCCAATCAGAACAAGAGCATTCCTTAAGAACAATGCAGACTGTCAATTAGGTCTTGTATCTTTGATCGAGCCAACTTCTGTTGATCATGCTCTAGAAGATCCAGACTGGATAATTGCTATGCAAGAAGAACTAAATCAGTTTACAAGGAATGATGTTTGGGATCTTGTTCCTAGACCAGATGGATTCAATGTAATTGGTACAAAATGGGTCTTCAGAAACAAGCTCAGTGAGAAAGGTGAAGTGGTAAGGAACAAAGCCAGACTGGTGGCTCAGGGTTATAGTCAGCAAGAAGGGATTGATTATACAGAAACCTTTGCACCAGTGGCCAGGTTAGAATCTATTCGTCTATTAATTTCTTTTGCCACTCAACATGACATCACTCTCTATCAAATGGATGTTAAGAGTGCCTTCTTAAATGGTTATATAGATGAAGAAGTTTATGTCCATCAACCTCCTGGTTTTGAAGACTCTATGTCTCCTAATCATGTTTTTAAACTTAAGAAATCATTGTATGGATTGAAACAGGCTCCCAGAGCTTGGTATGAACGCTTAAGTTCTTTCCTTCTGGATAATGGTTTCACTAGAGGAAAAGTGGACACTACTCTCTTTTGTAAAACCTTTAAAAGGGATATTTTAATTTGTCAAATATATGTAGATGATATTATTTTTGGAACATCTAATGCTACACTTGGAAAGGAGTTTGCTGAGTCTATGCAGGCTGAGTTTGAAATGAGCATGATGGGAGAACTCAAGTATTTCCTTGGAATACAAATAAATCAAACATCAGAAGGAACGTATGTTCACCAAACCAAGTATGTGAAGGAACTTCTGAAGAAGTTTAATCTTCTAGACTGCAAAGAAGCCAAAACTCCTATGCATCCAACATGCATCCTAGGTAAGGATGAGGTAAGTAAGAAGGTAGATCAGAAGTTATACAGAGGTATGATTGGATCTCTTCTATATCTGACTGCTTCTAGACCTGACATTCTGTTCAGTGTTTGTTTGTGTGCTAGATTCCAATCAGATCCTAGAGAATCTCATTTAATTGCTGTTAAGAGAATTCTAAGGTATCTGAAAGGTACTACTAATGTTGGCTTAGTTTACAGAAAATCTAAAGAATACAACTTAGTAGGATTCTGCGATGCTGATTATGCTGGAGACAGAATTGAAAGAAAAAGTACTTCAGGAAGTTGCCAATTTCTTGGAAGTCATTTGATCTCCTGGTACAGCAAGAAGCAAGCAACTATTGCTCTATCAACAACAGAAGCAGAATATGTCGCTGCTGCTGGTTGTAGTACACAGATGCTCTGGATGAAGAGTCAGTTAGAAGATTATCAGATATTTGAGAGTAACATTCCTATATTCTGTGATAATATGATCGGAAAATAGCAAGTGTACTACTTTTGTTACCGATGTAGTTATTAAAATGGAGTTGAATCCAAGTATCGATCACAAGGACTGCGAATAACGTATAAGCCAGTACTAAATTTCAATTGAACAAAAAGCTATTGTTGGGTTTTTGATTTGCTTGATGAAACTACTAACTGTTTATAATTAAAAACGATAAGTAAATGATGATTTGGTTCACAAATGATAAGGCATGCTAAGGTTGATGTATAAATCTTATGTAACCCCTTGAAAACACCGTTGTTCATGAAAAGATGTGACCACAATTGAGTATCAATTCTATAAAATAGTTTTCCCTAATTCCTTAGTGGAGAACTTCTTAATACTTAAAAGTCAATTTCAATTCCTCAATAATTGATTTTAGTATTAAGGCATTATGCATCGTGTTCTAGAATGGATGATCACTATGGTGAAATCCTTATTCCTAAGCGATTTACCGGTAATGTTTTGATTCAAAACGCATTAGAGTGGTGTGTCAAGCCTAACCCTAATCATAGATCAACAAAATATTTTCCAATACAATGAAGCATTAAAATCTTTGAATCATAAACTCAAATTATAAAGACATCAAATTCATCACAACGGTTTTAACAAGTCATTACATGAAAAGATTTAGGGACATCACCCTAGCATGAAATAGTTTAGCTACTCATAATGTTTAAGAAAATAACAAGAGTAATTGAAGTCATTACAAGAAATTAGTGGTTGATATGATCTCCAATCGCGAGTGCTCTTGAAGATCTTCTTCCAAAACCCTTGACTCTTCTTTCTCTGTAATTCTCTATGCTCAATGATCCAAGATGCCTCAATCCTTCTTCCCGTTAGGTTTTAGTAGTGTTGGCTCACATCCCCAGTATCCGAAAGGTCCGAAATACCCTTAATGAGTTCAAGGCTTTCAAAATCTCAAAAGTTGGAGATCTGCCCGCGCCTGCCAACACGGGCCGTGTGCAGGAACACGGGTGCCCGTGTTGGTCAACTGCTCCTTTGTCAAAAATTCACTTTCTGCTCATCTTTTCACACGGACCGTGTGCAGGAACACGGGTGCCCGTGTGAAACCTCTGCCTAGCCTTCAAGATGGCTTTTCCATCCACTTTTTGACACGGGCCGTGTGCATGCACACGGGTGCCCGTGTTGACCTCAACTTTGGCTCTTTTGGCTTCTTTCTCCGCTCGTGCTCGCCATAAGTTTCTACCTCTCCCGTGCATCAACCTGGCCACACACAAACTAACAACCAACGCATAAAACGGCACTTGAATAATACTCAAAACACACTAGCCTGCAACAACATCACACAATCGAAAAACAAGAAACTTACTTGAAAAACATATGACAATGCCACTTAGTATTACCAAGATTGCGAATTTCGGTCGGAAAAAGATGCGGAAACTTACTAGAAATGGTGACCGATCACAACCCCACACTTATCTCATTGCTTGTCCTCAAGCGATGTATCGAGGCAAAATAGAGGTCACCACGAGATTCTTTTCTCCACAACACAATCAGGTTTTTCGCAAGATTCCTTCACTTAGCAATCGAGTTTCTGATTTCCCTCTTCAAACTATCAACTGCATTCTCACTTTCGAGCACGTTTTCACCTGCAAGCTTTTCACACTCTCACCAAATCTCTCCGGGTTAAAGTGTCTACACTCACAGTATCAAGGCATGCATATTACTTTCAACTTTGAATAAATTCTCAAATCACTACACACACGGATTGCACACACTTCATGAGGTCTTAGGGTTGTATCGTGGCTTGGGTTTGGTGGGTAAACAAGAAACGGGATAACAAATGGTTTGGTGCTCGGCATTTATATTGGATTCACTTCTCTACTCAAACTGATTTGAATCGTAAAAGTGGGGTTTGGACCTTATCCGGTCTTTCTCAAAAGTGGGCAAAGGTAAAGATTATTCTTGCTTTGAATTTTTAAAACCTCTTCTTTTTTTTTTCACAAGATCCATATTCATCTTTTCTCTCTTTTTTTTTTCTTTTGAGATCTCATTTTTCTTGCCCTTTTTCAATAGTTTACAACCCCACACTTAGATCCTTTAGTGTCCTTCAAGTGATTTAACATGAATGTCGAGTGATAACATGAACAATGAGAATGCGGGTGGTAAAAAGAATAACAACAATGAACAAAACACGCAATACGGCTCAAAAGGGGGTGACGATGGATATGATGCATACGGGATGGCTAGAAAGGCTCGGGGTTACAAAAAAAAAACTTGCCTCAGTGTGCGCTTTCGTAGTGTGCTTGTGTTATGAGAACGTACGCAAAATCAAAGTGAATAGTGCCATACCTGACTGGACTCTCATGTGGAATTATGAATTTGGCTCTGAAATCTCACCGGGTCGGTTAAGCTTGCATGCTTCAAGGTGCTCTTGGTGTCCTGCAGTTTCCTTTCATCTAAAGTCTACCATACTCCTCTCTTGGTTCAGTGTCGACTTCTTGCGTCCTACCTTCTTTTCTTTGATTGTGTCAGCTTCCGTGGTGCCTGCGGAGATCAAGTGTGGAATGTGTTGTTCAACCACTAACTATTAGTTCGCTCCCTTCCGACTTGTATCCATTATCTGGTAACACCATTATTTCACTGCACCACACAAACTTGAACGAAACACACTTAAAAATAAAAGTAAGAGAATTAAAGCATAATCAAATTAAACAAACTACACTATGACTTCAAAACGGAAAGCAAAGCAATAAAATGACAAAAGAACCTCCCCCACACCTGAACAAAACATTGTCCTCAATGTTTTAATTCCAGATAGCGAGGGTGAACTCACAGAGGGTATTGTGACTCCAGCTGCCGCTTCCTAGCTTTCACCAGAGAGACCCCCTCTTTTTTTTTGAAAACAAAACAAAAAGTAAACTGCATTATTAAAACCGTGGGTTGCCTCCCACAAAGCGCTTCGTTTAACGTCGCATGGCTCGACGATCCATTCCCTTCTATTATGGGGGATACTTCCTCTTCCACACCATTTTGCTTGTCCTTTCCGCAACCCAGAACTCATCTAGATTTAAAGGATGGAACACTTTGTGCCTCAAGTCACTTTCAACTTCCATCTCCTTACCTTGATGTTCCTTTTTCTTTCTTTCCTTGATTTCTTTATTGGACTTTGGAGTTTTTATATGAGATGCTGCCACCTGAGAGATTATGCTTGAGACCTTTTTTGGGGTTGGTTCCGATCTTTTGCTTTTGCCTACTATGTGGATCATTCCAACTGAAGATTGATTATCTCCACTTTCACCTTGCTTCTTGGTATCTAACACTTTCAAAGTTATTTCTTCATCAAAAGATTTCAAAGTCAGAGTACCTTTTTCAATATCGACATTGCACCGACTAGTGCGCAAGAAAGGTCGACCCAGAATAATAGGGGTCTCTTCATCTTCAGGGATATCCATTATTTCAAAATCAACTGGAAAAACAAATTTGTCAATTTCTACCAATACATCTTCTGCCACCCCATATGACCTCTTCATGGTGTGATCTGCAAATTTCAACTCTGTTCCTCTTTCACTCACCTTTTCAATACCGAGCTTTTTGAAGATAGATAACGGCATTAAGCTCACACTAGCACCCGAATCAATTAGAACCTTCATGAAAGTTCTGTTTTTTATCGTGCACGGTATTGCAACTGATCCAGGATCTTTCTGCTTGATTGGTATTCTCTTCTCTGGTGAGATTGCACAACATTTCTCCTTCTTAACTACCCCTTCACCCCTTGTTGGTTTCTTTTTAGATATCACTTCCTTCATGAATTTCCTGTACATTGGCATTTTCTCGAGTGCGTCAAAGAATGGAATATTGATCTCTAACTTTTTGAAGTATGTGGCAAACTTCTCAAAGTCTTTCTCTTTTTGGTCCTTCTTTGCTACTCGAGAAGGATACGACAACTTAATCAATGGTGTCGGCTCTTTTCTTCTTTTCTCTTCAGTTGGCTTCACGGGTTGTATCACCTCCTCTGGCACTTTCTTATTTTCACGCACTTCAAGATCTACTTCGATGATATCATCATACTCAATTTCATTTTTTTCTTCTGGTTTTAATCTCCTCAGACTTCTTGTTGAGATGACATTCACATTCTGATGCTCCCTTGGGTTTGTAACAGTTGCACTTGGTAAGGCACCTTGTGGTTGAGCATTGGCGAGTTGTTGTGCTATCTGACTCATTTGAATCTCCAGATTTTGGATTGTAGCTCCTGTGTTCCTAAGAGTGCTCCTTGTTTCCTCTTGGAATTGAGAATTGTGAGCGGCCATCTTTTCAAAAGCAATTTCCCAATCTGCTTTCTTTGGTACCTGTTGTTGACCTTGAGTTTGGAACTGTTGCGGATGGTGCTGGAATTGTTGTTGATATGGAGTTTGTTGTTGTGGAGGTCTGTACTGTTGTGTCTGAGCTGGAACTTGGAACTGAGTTGATCCTTGCTTCTGAAAGTTTCCTTGTTGATCCTTCCATGCAAAGTTAGGATGATTTTTCCATCCTGGATTATATGTATTGGCATAAGGATTGTTTTGCCTTAACATATGAATCTGTTCCACCTGTTCTTGTGTTGGCACACAATGCATAGCAAAGTGCGGTCCACCACATATTTCACAAAGAACCGCTTTAACTGGTTCCACCTGTGCCACTGTCTGAGTTCCAATATTCATCTTTTTTAACCTTCTCTCTACCTCTGCAGCAATCTGATCCTCCATCTTAACAACCTGCTCTGGCAGCTTCAAATCAATCTTACCCTCCGGTTGGCTCACTGTTCGATCATACAACTCGAGATGCTCATTAGCAGCGATTGCCTCTATAATTCTTTTGATAACAGTAGCTGTAGAAAAATTGGTTGAACCACCAGCAGCAGTATCAATAAGCTGCTTTGTCTTCAGTCGTAAACCATTCACGAAATTCTGCATTTGTTCGGTAGCGTCCATGTTATGAGTAGGACATGCAGTCAGACATCTTTTGAACCTCCTGTATGCATCCCCCAATGATTCCCCCTCTTTTTGTTTGAAATTGACAATATCGTATCTTTTTCGGATAAACACCGAAGCAGGAAAATATTCATTGAGGAATGCTGTTTCCATCTCTTGCCATGTCGTGATACTTGCAGCCGGAAGTGAGTAAAACCACTCTTCTGCATCATCAGTAAGTGTAAATGGGAACATCACAAGTCTCTTGGCCTCCTCTGAATGACCTTCAATCTTCAACGAAGTTGTAGTAGTGAGGAATCTCTGAAGATGCTTATTTGCATCCTCGTTTATTCTTCCGGAGAAAGGCTTGCCCTCCAACTAGCGAATGGTGGATGGATGTAGCTGGAAATGTGCCACATTCACTGGTTGATTAACAATAGTCATCCGGTTGGGATGAGCATTTGCCCCTCCATAGTCCCCTAACAATCTCTCCGCAGGAGGTTGATTTCCAGCCATGTTAACTGGTTCCTGATCTACCTCCTTGTCAAAGTCAGAGTCGCTGTGCTCCGAATGCACAGACACTTCGTCGTCGCTTTCCTGATGTGGAACACTAAGACTTGCACTTGGTACTGCCAGTCTTTCAATTCTCGCCTTGCGGCGTCTCTCGTGCAGAGCTCTTTCTGGTTCTGTGTCAAAGGAAAATTTAGCTGAGGTCTGACCTCGCATAAACAGTTAGACAACAGTTAGAACAGATACAAAACTGCAATGAAATTAAAATAACAGATAAAAATAAAATTTTGGTCGCAGAGCAACAAAATTTCAATTGACTTAAAGTTCGGCTTATAGTTTGGCAGTCCCCGGCAACGGCGCCAAAAACTTGATCGGAAAATAGCAAGTGTACTACTTTTGTTACCGATGTAGTTATTAAAATGGAGTTGAATCCAAGTATCGATCACAAGGACTGCGAATAACGTATAAGCCAGTACTAAATTTCAATTGAACAAAAAGCTATTGTTGGGTTTTTGATTTGCTTGATGAAACTACTAACTGTTTATAATTAAAAACGATAAGTAAATGATGATTTGGTTCACAAATGATAAGGCATGCTAAGGTTGATGTATAAATCTTATGTAACCCCTTGAAAACACCGTTGTTCATGAAAAGATGTGACCACAATTGAGTATCAATTCTATAAAATAGTTTTCCCTAATTCCTTAGTGGAGAACTTCTTAATACTTAAAAGTCAATTTCAATTCCTCAATAATTGATTTTAGTATTAAGGCATTATGCATCGTGTTCTAGAATGGATGATCACTATGGTGAAATCCTTATTCCTAAGCGATTTACCGGTAATGTTTTGATTCAAAACGCATTAGAGTGGTGTGTCAAGCCTAACCCTAATCATAGATCAACAAAATATTTTCCAATACAATGAAGCATTAAAATCTTTGAATCATAAACTCAAATTATAAAGACATCAAATTCATCACAACGGTTTTAACAAGTCATTACATGAAAAGATTTAGGGACATCACCCTAGCATGAAATAGTTTAGCTACTCATAATGTTTAAGAAAATAACAAGAGTAATTGAAGTCATTACAAGAAATTAGTGGTTGATATGATCTCCAATCGCGAGTGCTCTTGAAGATCTTCTTCCAAAACCCTTGACTCTTCTTTCTCTGTAATTCTCTATGCTCAATGATCCAAGATGCCTCAATCCTTCTTCCCGTTAGGTTTTAGTAGTGTTGGCTCACATCCCCAGTATCCGAAAGGTCCGAAATACCCTTAATGAGTTCAAGGCTTTCAAAATCTCAAAAGTTGGAGATCTGCCCGCGCCTGCCAACACGGGCCGTGTGCAGGAACACGGGTGCCCGTGTTGGTCAACTGCTCCTTTGTCAAAAATTCACTTTCTGCTCATCTTTTCACACGGACCGTGTGCAGGAACACGGGTGCCCGTGTGAAACCTCTGCCTAGCCTTCAAGATGGCTTTTCCATCCACTTTTTGACACGGGCCGTGTGCATGCACACGGGTGCCCGTGTTGACCTCAACTTTGGCTCTTTTGGCTTCTTTCTCCGCTCGTGCTCGCCATAAGTTTCTACCTCTCCCGTGCATCAACCTGGCCACACACAAACTAACAACCAACGCATAAAACGGCACTTGAATAATACTCAAAACACACTAGCCTGCAACAACATCACACAATCGAAAAACAAGAAACTTACTTGAAAAACATATGACAATGCCACTTAGTATTACCAAGATTGCGAATTTCGGTCGGAAAAAGATGCGGAAACTTACTAGAAATGGTGACCGATCACAACCCCACACTTATCTCATTGCTTGTCCTCAAGCGATGTATCGAGGCAAAATAGAGGTCACCACGAGATTCTTTTCTCCACAACACAATCAGGTTTTTCGCAAGATTCCTTCACTTAGCAATCGAGTTTCTGATTTCCCTCTTCAAACTATCAACTGCATTCTCACTTTCGAGCACGTTTTCACCTGCAAGCTTTTCACACTCTCACCAAATCTCTCCGGGTTAAAGTGTCTACACTCACAGTATCAAGGCATGCATATTACTTTCAACTTTGAATAAATTCTCAAATCACTACACACACGGATTGCACACACTTCATGAGGTCTTAGGGTTGTATCGTGGCTTGGGTTTGGTGGGTAAACAAGAAACGGGATAACAAATGGTTTGGTGCTCGGCATTTATATTGGATTCACTTCTCTACTCAAACTGATTTGAATCGTAAAAGTGGGGTTTGGACCTTATCCGGTCTTTCTCAAAAGTGGGCAAAGGTAAAGATTATTCTTGCTTTGAATTTTTAAAACCTCTTCTTTTTTTTTTCACAAGATCCATATTCATCTTTTCTCTCTTTTTTTTTTCTTTTGAGATCTCATTTTTCTTGCCCTTTTTCAATAGTTTACAACCCCACACTTAGATCCTTTAGTGTCCTTCAAGTGATTTAACATGAATGTCGAGTGATAACATGAACAATGAGAATGCGGGTGGTAAAAAGAATAACAACAATGAACAAAACACGCAATACGGCTCAAAAGGGGGTGACGATGGATATGATGCATACGGGATGGCTAGAAAGGCTCGGGGTTACAAAAAAAAAACTTGCCTCAGTGTGCGCTTTCGTAGTGTGCTTGTGTTATGAGAACGTACGCAAAATCAAAGTGAATAGTGCCATACCTGACTGGACTCTCATGTGGAATTATGAATTTGGCTCTGAAATCTCACCGGGTCGGTTAAGCTTGCATGCTTCAAGGTGCTCTTGGTGTCCTGCAGTTTCCTTTCATCTAAAGTCTACCATACTCCTCTCTTGGCAAGACATCAGAAGATGGTCGAAGCAGAATCAGAACATGGTCTGGCAAGACATCAGAAGATGGTCGAAGCAGAATCAGAACATGGGTCTATGAAAGCATCAGAAGAACATGAGATCAGAAGCACTGAAGATCAGAAGATGGTATCACGCAACAGAAGCACTTCAAGATCAGAAGATCAAAAGATGCTATGCACCAAGCTGTTTTGACTCTGATGATATTCAAACGTCGTATTCACAAACATCAGATCAGAAGGAAGTACAGGTGGCAGACTACGCTGACTGACAAAAGGAACGTTAAAGCTACTAAAGGCAACGTCAGTAGACACAGCGTGAACAAGGCTCGAGGTAGTTGACAAAAGCGTATAACATTAAATGCAATGCTGTACGGAACACGCAAAGCATTAAATGCACTCAACGGTCATCTTCTCAACGCCTATAAATATGAAGTTCTGATGAGAAGCAAGGTTACGAATTCTTAACAACTCTGAACGAAAATAAACTTGCTGAAACGCTATTCAAATCAAAGCTCAGAATCTTCATCAAAGCTCACTACATTGCTGTTGTAATATTTTAGTGAGATTAAGCTTAAACGATAAGAGAAATATCACAGTTGTGATTATCGCTTTTAAGAAGCATTTGTAAACTCTTGAATAGATTACATTAAGTTGTAAGGAACTAGAGTGATCGTGTTGATCAGAATACTCTAGGAAAGTCTTAGGAGTGAACTAAGCAGATTGTAACTAGAGTGATCGTGTTGATCAGTAGACTCTAGAAAAGTCTTAGAGGGTATCTAAGCAGTTGTTCCTGGAGTGATCAAGTTGTGATCAGAAGACTCTGGAAGACTTAGTTGCTGACTAAGTGGAGAACCATTGTAATCCGTGCGATTAGTGGATTAAATCCTCAGGTTGAGGTAAATCATCTCTGCGGGGGTGGACTGGAGTAGCTTCGTTAACAGCGAACCAGGATAAAAATAATTGTGCAATTTATTTTTATCGTCCAAGATTTAAAGTCACACTTATTCAATCCCCCCCTTTCTAAGTGTTTTTCTATCCTTCAATTGGCATCAGAGCGCCGGTTCTAAGGTGCAAGCACTTAACCGTGTTTAGAAAAGATTCAGGAAGAGAAAAACGCTTCGGTAAAAGATGGTTGATGAAAGTGAAAAGTCTACACCTACACCTGCATCTACATATGGCTCTGCTGAGCAATACAACGGTAACAATGGTTATACTAGACCGCCGGTATTTGATGGTGAAAACTTTGAATACTGGAAAGATAAACTAGAAAGTTACTTTCTGGGTCTAGATGGTGATCTATGGGATCTTCTGATGGATGGTTACAAACATCCAGTAAATGCCAGTGGCGCAAAGCTGTCAAGGCAAGAAATGAATGATGATCAAAAGAAGCTTTTCAGGAATCATCATAAATGCAGAACTGTTTTGCTGAATGCTATCTCTCATGCTGAGTATGAGAAGATATCTAACAGGGAAACGGCCTATGACATATATGAGTCCTTGAAAATGACTCATGAGGGAAATGCTCAAGTCAAGGAGACTAAAGCTCTAGCTTTAATCCAGAAGTATGAAGCCTTCAAGATGGAGGATGATGAAGACATTGAAAAGATGTTTTCGAGATTTCAAACTCTGACTGCTGGATTGAGAGTTCTTGACAAAGGATACACCAAGGCTGATCATGTAAAGAAGATCATCAGAAGCTTACCCAGAAGATGGGGTCCTATGGTGACTGCATTCAAGATTGCAAAGAATTTGAATGAAGTTTCTCTGGAAGAGCTGATCAGTGCCTTGAGAAGCCATGAGATTGAGCTGGATGCAAATGAGCCTCAAAAGAAAGGTAAGTCTATTGCATTAAAATCTAATATCAAGAAATGCACTAACGCTTTTCAGGCTAGAGAAGAAGATCCTGAAGAATATGAATCTGAAGAAGAAGATGAACTGTCCCTGATCTCCAGAAGGCTAAATCAACTCTGGAAGACCAAGCAAAGGAAGTTCAGAGGCTTCAGAAGTTCAAGGAAATTTGAACGTGGAGAATCTTCTGATGAAAGAAGATTTGACAAGAAGAAGGTCATGTGCTATGAATGCAATGAGCCTGGACACTACAAGAATGAATGTCCAAATCTTCAGAAGGAAAGTCCCAAGAAAAAGTTTCATAAGAAGAAAGGTCTTATGGCAACCTGGGATGAGTCAGAAGATGATTCAGAAGATGAGCAGGCCAACTGTGCGCTGATGGCGACAGAAGATGACGGATCAGAATCTACATCAGAATCAGATTCTGAAGAGGTATTTTCTGAACTTACTAGAGATGAGTTAGTTTCCGGTCTAACTGAACTTCTGGAACTCAAGTCTCAGGTTAGTCTCAAATACAAAAAGCTGAAAAAGCAATTTGAATTTGAAACAAAGAAGCTTGAGTTGGAGAATTCTGAATTAAAAGAAAAACTTTTAAAATTATCCAATGATGTTGGATCTCCTTCTGATTCAGAAAAATCCACTCCCAGTCTAAACCATATTCTGAAAGAATATGATTTAAGTTTCAGGAAGTTCTTATCTAGAAGTATTGGCAGAAGTCAGCTAGCTTCTATGATATATGCTGTGTCTGGAAACAAAAGAGTCGGCATTGGTTTTGAGGGTGAAATCCCATACAAACTTGAACCTGTTGATGAGATGAAAATCACATACAAGCCATTGTATGATCAGTTCAAGTATGGCCACTCTCATGATATTAGGCACACTTCACATGCACAAAGTTTTCACATTACACACACTAAGAAGCATGTGACACAACCTAGGAAATATCATGAAACTCACATTAAGAATTATCATGTTGTTCCTCCTATTGCTTACAATGTCAAATCCAAGTTCAATCAGAACTTGAGAAAATCTAACAAGAAAGGACCCAAAAAGATGTGGGTACCTAAGGATAAGATTATTCCTATTGCAGATATCCTTGGCTGCAAGAAGGACAAAGCACAACATGTCATGGTACCTGGACTCTGGATGCTCACGACACATGACAGGAAGAAGGTCTATGTTCCAAGACCTGGTGCTTAAGTCTGGAGGAGAAGTCAAGTTCGGAGGAGATCAGAAGGGCAAGATAATTGGCTCTGGAACTATAAAGTCTGGTAACTCTCCTTCCATTTCTAATGTACTTCTTGTAGAAGGATTAACTCATAACCTTTTATCTATCAGTCAATTAAGTGACAATGGTTATGATATAATCTTCAATCAAAAGTCTTGCAAGGCTGTAAATCAGAAGGATGGCTCAATCCTATTTACAGGCAAGAGGAAGAACAACATTTATAAGACAGATCTGCAAGATCTTATGAGTCAGAAGGTGACTTGTCTTATGTCTGTTTCTGAAGAGCAGTGGGTCTGGCACAGGAGATTAGGTCATGCTAGTTTGAGAAAGATCTCTCAGATTAACAAACTGAATCTTGTCAGAGGACTCCCTAATCTGAAATTCCAATCAGATGCTCTTTGTGAAGCATGTCAGAAGGGCAAGTTCTCCAAACCTGCATTCAAGTCTAAGAATGTTGTTTCTACCTCAAGGCCTTTAGAACTCTTGCACATTGATCTGTTTGGACCAGTCAAAACAGCATCTGTCAGAGGAAAGAAATATGGATTAGTCATCGTAGATGATTATAGCCGCTGGACGTGGGTAAAATTCTTGAAACACAAGGATGAGACTCATTCAGTGTTCTTTGATTTCTGCATTCAGATTCAATCTGAAAAAGAGTGTAAAATCATAAAGGTCAGAAGTGATCATGGTGGTGAATTTGAGAACAAATCCTTTGAGGAATTCTTCAAAGAAAATGGTATTGCCCATGATTTCTCTTGTCCTAGAACTCCACAGCAAAATGGGGTTGTAGAACGAAAGAATAGGACTCTGCAAGAAATGGCCAGAACCATGATCAATGAAACCAATATGGCTAAGCATTTCTGGGCAGAAGCAATAAACACTGCATGCTATATTCAGAATAGAATCTCTATCAGACCTATTCTAAATAAGACTCCCTATGAATTGTGGAAGAATAGAAAGCCCAACATTTCATATTTCCATCCTTTTGGATGTGTATGCTTTATTCTGAACACTAAAGATCATCTTGGTAAGTTTGATTCCAAAGCACAAAAATGTTTCCTTCTTGGATATTCTGAACGCTCAAAAGGCTACAGAGTATACAATACTGAAACATTGGTTGTAGAAGAATCAATCAATATCAGGTTTGATGATAAGCTTGGTTCTGAAAAACCAAAGCAGTTTGATAATTTTGCAGATTGTGATATTGACATATCAGAAGTTGTTGAGCCAAGAAGCAACGCATCAGAAGCAGAACCTCTCAGAAGCAAAGAATCGGAAGATCAAGTATCAGCTTCTCTGGAGGATCTAAGCATATCTGAAGAACCATCTGACAGAAGATCATCCAGACTCATCTCTGGTCATTCAGAAGATGTCATTCTTGGAAAGAAGGATGATCCAATCAGAACAAGAGCATTCCTTAAGAACAATGCAGACTGTCAATTAGGTCTTGTTTCTTTGATCGAGCCAACATCTGTTGATCATGCTCTAGAAGATCCAGACTGGATAATTGCTATGCAAGAAGAACTGAATCAGTTTACAAGGAATGATATTTGGGATCTTGTTCCTAGACCAGATGGATTTAATATAATCGGGACAAAATAAATCTTCAGAAACAAGCCCAGAATGAGAAGATAAGATACTCTTATATATAAGTATCTTCTGAAACGAAAGTACTTTTATAAGAAGTTCTGGTTGAAATCAATTAGAAATTGTGATTCAGTTATTACTAACGTTTTATTGTCTAAGTTGATTCAGAATCTCTTTAAAAGCAAGACAGCTATAACTGGCTATCCAGATGGTAAACACGTGCTCACTATTTCTGGACAAGCGTGCGTGCAGTTGAAGGGACGTCTACTTAGGTAACTGTGCAAATCACATCTTTTGTCATTATTATCTCTCCTCAAGTCACGTAACATTAAATGCTTTTCATCATTTACTCTCTTTCAGTTTTCTTTTTATACTCTTCAAACGTTTCTTTTCCCTCTCATATTTCTCTCTCTCTGCATTCGGTTTCTTTTTCGTCTCTCTCTCTTTTCATATCATAAACCCTAGCAGTTTCCAATATCTGAAAATTCATCATGAATCCATCGTCAAGCTCTGGGAATCAAGACAATGATAGGAAACAAAAGAGAAAGGCATCTGCTGAACAAGAAACCAAACCTAAAAGAGTTAGGATCTCCTATGACCCTCTCAAAGTGTATCAACCCCTTGACGGTTCCCCTCAATCAACCCCCTCTTCAAAGACCTCCACCACCTCTTCCTCCTCATTCATCCTCTCAGAACCACCTTCTTCACCATCTGATATCTCCTCTCCTTCAACCTTTCCATCCGATATTTCTTCACCTCTCTCACACCCTTTTCCCACCAGAACACCTAATCCCTATAGTGTTGTTCGTCCAGACTTCAGATTCACCATAATCCCTCCAACCCCTTCTACTCAATCCTCTCTGGAGCGTTTACATTCTGATGTAAACGGCTGGTTGGAGATCCTGGGTGCTGCCTACCTTAACCATCTGGATATGTATGCTATGAGCAACCTCTGGGATACCTTTCTTCAGGACTTTCTGGTGAAGGCTACTGACACTAAGAGAAGGATATTGTCTGAAGCTCCTGGTCCTCGTGGTCGTCAGTTGGAAGTGGGTGAAAGCAGCCACCACTGTCTCATCAGGAACAGAAGCGTTCTTGAAGAGAAGATACCTGCAGATGAGTTGGAAGAAGAAAATCTCTGCAGAGATATCGTGGTGTGGAAACCCCGGTCTTCTGTGCTCTGGTTTCCTGTGCTGACTGGAGATTTTCAGTGGTTGTTCAACTGGTTCAGAATGAACCCTTCTGAAAAAGCACCTCTCATGGTCTTTCCAGTAGTGGTTTATCGTGCTGAAGTTGCTGGTCCTACTCCTCCAACAAACCTAGCAGCTATTCTTCAAGCATTGGAAGATGGAACTTCTGAGCTGCCTGAACCAGAATATGCCAAGGCTCCTTCTGAGTCAGACTCAGATGAGGAAATGGAATATGCACAAGCTGAAGATCTTCCAGAAGATCACCCTGCTGAGATTGCTGTCCCTCTGGGCAGAAATACTGGTGCTTCTTCTTCTGGTGAAACCTCAGCTCTGATGGAGACCTTGGAAACTCTTCATCAGAATCAAGCTATGCTGGCTTCTCGTTTGGACGCGCAAGAAGCAGCCAATGCTGAGTTTCGTTCCTTCATGACAAGGCAAGCTACAAGCACTGACGGGATTCATGATGTTCTGGCGCGGATTTTGCGTAGGCTAGGATCTTAGTCTTTTGGTCTTTGTAGTTTCCTTTCCTTGTTGCATCTGTTTTCCTGCATTCCTGCCTTGTAATCCTTTTTAATTATCAATGAAAAACGTTTCTTTGCTTCTACTTTCCAGCGTTTTCTTTTGTCGTTTTATACATCTGAATCTTTTTAAATATTCTTTTTGATGTTATGACAAAAAGGGGGAGAAGATAAATGATAAATGATTTGATTAAATCTATCAGTTGCTGGGTAAAGAGGCTCCCACACATTCACTAACAAGAACTGCAAGTTCTATATGGTTTAAATGTTTTGCAGGTACAGAGAAGTGAAGTGAATCTTCAGAAGCAAACACTAGAAGCAAAACCATAAGAAGCGTTATTCTGTAAAAGGAATAAGCTCTTGGAAACTGAAGCAAGCTGAGTGCTGTCAAGCTTCAGAGATCAGAAGCAAGAAAGAAGAATGAATCAGAAGCACTGATAATAGAATTTGAATATCATTGTCTATCCTGTTCTGACAAAATTCTATTTGCTCTGATACATATAATGTTATGGCTCTGATACATTATTTGCTCTGATACATTATTTCAGCCTATATGGCTCTGATACATATAATGTGTTCAAACATACATTTTATGTTCTAACTCGTTCATGCTGACTTTTGTCGTTTAGTTTTTGTTCTGTAACATTTCAGGATGTAGAGATGCTCTGATGATGCTCTGGTACATTCAACAATGTTCTGATACAAATCTAGCATGAAGTGATGATGGTAGACATTCAAAGTTCTGAAGCTATCCGAGGGAAGCAGAAATCAGAAGATGTGAATGTTCTAAAAGATCCAGAAAATTCAAGTTCTGAAGCTGTCCTGAATGGAAGCAGAAGTCAGAAGCTGTGAATGTTCTGAAGATCAAAGAAATTCAAGTTCTGAAGCTGTCCACGATGGAAGCAGGAATCAGAAGCTGTGAGTGTTCTAAGGATCTAAAGAAATTCAAGTTCTGAAGCTGTCCAATGGAAGCAGAAGTCAGAAGCTATGAATTCTCTGAAGGCAGAAGCTTATATGATCGTCTCTACCGAAATAATCAGGGAAGTCTTTTATTAAAGTTCTTCGAGTATTTATTTCAGGGGGAGATTATTTATCTCAGGGGGAGATTGTTAATCTCAGGGGGAGACATATTCATATGCTTATGCTATAGCTGTGTAATTTGTCTTTTGCCGTCTACTCTTTCTGATCGCAAATTCATATCATTTATATATGTTTTTGTCATCATCAAAAAGGGGGAGATTGTTAGAACAAGATTTGTTCTTATCAATTATCTTAGTTTTGATGATAACAATAATATGAATTTTGCTTAAGATAATATGGTACTCTAATCCAATGCAATTTCCCTTTCAGGAAATATATAAAGAGTACGCATAATTCAGCGCTCAGAAGTTGTGTCTCAAATGGTTCAGCATGCAACATCAGAACATGGTCTGGCAAGACATCAGAAGATGGTCGAAGCAGAATCAGAACATGGGTCTATGAAAGCATCAGAAGAACATGAGATCAGAAGCACTGAAGATCAGAAGATGGTATCACGCAACAGAAGCACTTCAAGATCAGAAGATCAGAAGATGCTATGCACCAAGCTGTTTTGACTCTGATGATATTCAAACGTCGTATTCACAAACATCAGATCAGAAGGAAGTACAGGTGGCAGACTACGCTGACTGACAAAAGGAACGTTAAAGCTACTAAAGGCAACGTCAGTAGACACAGCGTGAACAAGGCTCGAGGTAGTTGACAAAAGCGTATAACATTAAATGCAATGCTGTACGGAACACGCAAAGCATTAAATGCACTCAACGGTCATCTTCTCAACGCCTATAAATATGAAGTTCTGATGAGAAGCAAGGTTACGAATTCTTAACAACTCTGAACGAAAATAAACTTGCTGAAACGCTATTCAAATCAAAGCTCAGAATCTTCATCAAAGCTCACTACATTGCTGTTGTAATATTTTAGTGAGATTAAGCTTAAACGATAAGAGAAATATCACAGTTGTGATTATCGCTTTTAAGAAGCATTTGTAAACTCTTGAATAGATTACATTAAGTTGTAAGGAACTAGAGTGATCGTGTTGATCAGAATACTCTAGGAAAGTCTTAGGAGTGAACTAAGCAGATTGTAACTAGAGTGATCGTGTTGATCAGTAGACTCTAGAAAAGTCTTAGAGGGTATCTAAGCAGTTGTTCCTGGAGTGATCAAGTTGTGATCAGAAGACTCTGGAAGACTTAGTTGCTGACTAAGTGGAGAACCATTGTAATCCGTGCGATTAGTGGATTAAATCCTCAGGTTGAGGTAAATCATCTCTGCGGGGGTGGACTGGAGTAGCTTCGTTAACAGCGAACCAGGATAAAAATAATTGTGCAATTTATTTTTATCGTCCAAGATTTAAAGTCACACTTATTCAATCCCCCCCTTTCTAAGTGTTTTTCTATCCTTCAGAGCCATCATCGTGAATTGATATTGGAACCCTACAGTACCAAAGATTATTGGTAACTGCGTTGAGGGTTGGAGCATAGCCCCGCTGGGGACGAGATGAACTTGCTCGACCTTCCTTACATCCTAAGCTGCTTGTGGAATCACGAGTTTTGAGAGACCGCTCTTCGTCTGCCATATGGAAGAGGGATAAGGACTTTTTCAGGTGCTTCGTGCTTACCAGTACTGATGAATTATACTCTGGAACTTTCACGTGGGATGATGATGACTTATGTGACACATCATGAACCAAGATGGTGGCTAGAACCTGCAACCTGCACAGAAAACAACGTTTGGATGCAAATGGTGCCCCTTAGAGCACTTTTATGTTTATGTAACATCATGTTTCGTTTTGATTTTGTGATTATTGCCCCCACGCTTTCAATGCAATGTTTAATAACGAATTAAATCACATTCCGCATGCGAAAAAGAAAGAAAGAAAGCTTTTGCATCAAAAGATCATTTTATTGATGGAATGCCTGTGAATAGGCTTCTGTACAGGGAAGCAACTCCTAAATGAGGTAGTTGCGAAAAAGAAAATAAAATGCAAAGAGTAAAATGGCAAAGAGAAATGCTCGGATTTCCATTAAAATTGATATTGCTACAGTTCCCATATCCTCGATCCTCTCAATGCTTTGCTTCAGAAGGGTAATGGTTGGATTGATCCGTCTGTTCTGCCAAGGGCGTATAGTGGTCTTTGTGAAGGATATTCAGACTGCAGCCTCTCGCTTTTGATCCCTAACTTTTGCCTGGATCGCCCTTTCGGGTTTTCAATCCAGCGGGATACCCCCTTTTGCCTAAGTCGCCCTTTCGGGTTTTCAACTTAGCGGGTTATTCTCTTTTTTTTGTTTTATCCCTAATTTTTGCCCAAACCCTTTTGGTTTGCCGGGATGCCCTTATTTTTGCCTAGGTACGTCGACCTAGCGGGTCTTTTATGCGTAGTATTTTTTGACTGAGTCTGAATTGACTGGAAGCGGAACGTCTTCCCCATCCATCTTTGTCAGGATTAAAGCACCACCTGAAAATGCTTTCTTCACAATGTATGGTCCCTCATAGTTGGGAGTCCATTTGCCCCTTGGATCAGTGTGAATTGGCAAGATCTTCCTTACGACTAGGTCACCTGTGTGGAATTCTCGAGGCCGAATTTTCTTGTCATACGCTTTCTTGATCCTTTTTTGGTACAACTGGCCATGGCAGATAGCAGATAAGCGTTTCTCCTCAATTAGATTGAGATGATCAAGCCTCGTTTGAACCTATTCAGTTTCATCGAGTTTGGCGTCCATCAAGACTCTCAACGAAGGAATTTCCACTTCGACAGGTAGTACGGCCTCCATACCGTAGACAAGAGAGAAGGGAGTTGCCCCAGTTGAAGTACGAACCGAAGTTCTATAGCCATGCAACGCAAATGGCAACATCTCATTCCAATCTTTATACGTTCTAACCATCTTCTGGACAATCTTCTTTATATTCTTGTTAGCAGCTTCGACTGCGCCATTCATCTTCGGCCGGTAGGGTGATGAATTGTGGTGTTCAATCTTGAACTCTTCGCACAACTCTGCCATCATCTTGTTATTAAGATTGGACCCGTTATCAGTGATGATCTTGTTTGGAACCCCATATCGGCATATGATCTCCTTCTTGATGAAGCGAGTAACGACTTGCTTGGTTACGTTCTTGTAAGAAGCAGCTTCAACCCATTTGGTGAAATAGTCGATAGCAACAAGAATAAATCTGTGTCCATTTGAAGCTTGTGGCTCTATCCGTCCGATCATGTCTATGCCCCACATAGCAAAGGGCCAAGGCGATGTCAGGACATTCAGAGGAGTCGGAGGAACATGAATTCTGTCAGCATACACTTGACATTTGTGACATTTCTTCACGTACACATAACAATCAATTTCAATCGTCATCCAATAATATCCTGCTCGCAAGATCTTTTTGGCCATAGAATGTCCACTGGAATGAGTTCCGAAAGATCCTTCATGAATTTCCCGCATGATCAATTCTGCTTCGTGTCTATCCACGCATCTGAGCAAAACTGAATCATAGTTTCTTTTGTACAGGACGTCTCCTGACAAGAAGAATTTGGATGCTAACCTTCGAAGCGTTCGCTTATCACCAATCGTAGCATCTTCGGGATACTCTTGCTTCTCAACATACCTTTTGATGTCGTAATACCATGGCTTTTCATCATACACATCTTCAGTAGTGAGACAATGGGCAGGGAATGCATGGGCAGGCTCTTTGTAACGGAGGATCGTTATGTCTGGCACTTCCTTAGGGGAGCTAACTCTGAACATGGCCGCCAAAGTAGCCAAAGCATCTGCCAATTGATTTTCCTCTCGGGGGATGTGATTGAAAGTGATTTCCTCGAAAGCAGGCAGCAACTCCAAAATATAATCCTTATAAGGAACTAAATTGGGGTGTCGTGTTTCCCAATCACCTCTCACTTGATGTATAACCAAGGCAGAATCCCCATACACCTCAAGGATCTTGATCCTCATATCAATGGCCGCTTCGAGACCCATTATGCAAGCTTCGTATTCTACGACATTGTTTGTGCAATCAAAGCATATTCTAGCTGTGAAAGGGATGTGAGTTTGACGAGGAGAAGTCAAAACTGCCCCAATACCATGGCCCATAGCATTTGATGCACCATCGAACGTGAGAGTCCATCGCTCTCCTGGTTCGGGTCCTTCATTATCATCTAATTTCATGATATCTTCATCAGGAAAGTCAAACTTCATCGACTGATACTCTTCTAATGGCTGATGAGCAAGATGATCTGCAAGGACACTTCCTTTGATGGCCTTCTGCGTGACATACTGGATGTCATATTCTGATAAAAGCATTTGCCATCGGGCTAGTCTTCCTGTAAGAGCCGGCTTTTCAAAGATGTACTTTATCGGGTCCATTTTGGAGATCAATAGAGTAGTGTGAGTCAACATATACTGCCTCAGTCGGCGAGCAGCCCATACCAAAGCACAGCAAGTTTTCTCGAGTAGTGAGTAGCGGGATTCACAATCGGTAAACTTTTTGCTCAGGTAATAAATGGCGCACTCTTTTCGACCAGACTCGTCATGTTGGCCCAACACACACCCCATAGATCCTTCAAGCACAGTTAAGTACATAAGAAGCGGCCTCCCAGGAACCGGAGGCATGAGAATTGGTGGCTCTTGGAGATACTGCTTGATCTTTTCGAAGGCTTCCTGACAATGATCATCCCAACGGATATCTTGATTTTTGCGCAGCAGTTTGAAGATGGGTTCACAGGTGTCAGTGAGATGAGAAATGAACCTGGCTATGTAATTCAATCTCCCAAGGAACCCTCGGACCTCTTTTTCATTCTTTGGTGCTGGCATATTCTGTATTGCTCTTACTTTGTCAGGGTCGACCTCAATCCCTCGTTGACTCACAATGAATCCAAGTAACTTTCCAGATCGCACTCCAAAAGTGCACTTATTTGGATTAAGCCTCAACTTGAATTTTCGCAAACGAGCAAACAATTTCTCAAGGTATACCAAATGTTCCTCCTCAGTTTGGGATTTTGCAATCATATCATCGACGTATACCTCAATCTCCTTATGGATCATATCATGGAAAAGAGTCACCATAGCTCGTTGATATGTTGCACCAACATTCTTAAGACCAAAAGGCATCACCTTATAACAATACGTACCCCACGGTGTGGTAAAAGTAGTCTTGGTCATATCTTCAGGAGCCATTTTTATTTGATTATAGCCAGAAAAACCATCCATGAAGGAGAACACCGAATACTGAGCAGTGTTGTCGACTAGCACATCAATATGAGGCAGAGGGAAATCATCCTTCGGACTTGCCCTATTCAAATCTCGGTAGTCAACACACATGCGTACCTTTCCGTCCTTCTTAGGAACGGGTACTATGTTTGCAATCCAAGGAGGATACTCACACACAGATAAGAAACCAGCCTTCAACTGTTTTTCAACTTCTTCCTTGATTTTCAAAGCCATATCAGGTTGAGTTCTTCGTGGTTTTTGTTTTACAGGCGGACATTCTGGTTTGAGAGGTAGCCTGTGCATAACTATATCCGTGTCTAAACCAGGCATGTCTTCATATGACCAGGCGAAGATATCAACATACTCTCGAAGCAACTCAATCAACCTTCTCTTTACATCACTTTCCAAAGCGGCGCCTATCTTGACTTCTCTCTTTGCTTCTTCTGTACCGAGGTTGATGATTTCTATGGCTTCTTGATGTGGCTGAATCGATTTCTCTTCTTGTCTCAAAAGTCTTGCCAATTCCTCGGGGACTTCACAATCTTCCCCACTATCCTCGTCAGCTTGGTCAATTGGATTCTCAAGGATATCAGGACGTGGAACTGTAACATTATCATTTTTGATGGAGTTCGAGCCAGATCTGCACGATGGATGATTTATGCCTTAGAATGCAACACATAAAAAGGAAAAAGGGAAGCTTTGCCATTTTTGAAAAAGTTTTTAAAGTAAAAACAAAAAATGAAAGAAATGGAATAGTAATTGCATGCGAAGATATGATTTTCATTCAATATTAAACAAACTGAAACAACATGGGGGGCCCTTCTTTATACAAGTGGTCAAAATGCTTAGGGCGAAGCATATGACTTATCGAAACAAGAAAATTACATCTCCATGAAAGTGACTCTAGGGATGTCCAAGATAGTCCAATTGTTGAGTTCCTGTCCAGGCGCAGCATGGCAAATGAATTTGGAGAGATCTTCTTCATCATCATCGTCCACGGCGAGAACCTGACTTCCAGAATTGGTGCTTGCACTGACGAACACTTGATAAATGGGGGGAATCACCTTCTTTCCAGGAATTATGCTGAGCTGAGTAGAGGAAGATGGCTGATACCCAAGGCCATACTTGTCTCGCTTCTCATGAACATCAATCAGCTTGCCCCAGGCACTATGGGGAGTACCATCTTTTAAGAAGGCCTTAGCATCATTTAAAGACGAGAGGGGTGCTCCGAGTTCTTTCTTATTCTCAACCACGGGGAGTTTATCAACCGACACAATCTCTAAGGCTTGAAAAGGTGTCTCTTGTATCTCTCCCTCCACTTTAACATAACGGTATGATGCCAGATTATTGACAATCAAATCCTCTTCACCAGTGATCACAACAATCTTGTCATTCACAACAAATTTCAAACACTGATGGAGGGTAGATGTCACAGCCCCAGCAGCATGGATCCAAGGACGACCCAAGAGGCAAGTGTATGAAGGACTTATATCCATGACATAGAAGGCAATATAGAACATGTGAGGGCCAATCAAAACAGGCAGATCAATTTCCCCTTCTACGGACCTTCTAGAGCCATCAAACGCTCTGACACTCATAGTGCATGGTCTCATCATAATCCCATCCATACCCAGCTTAAACAAAGTGGTCTTGGGCATCACATTAAGAGAAGAACCGGTATCAATCAGAACTCGAGACAACACAGCATCCAGACACTTGACGGAGATATGCAACGCTTTGTTGTGTGCTCTACCCTCAGGTGGAAGCTCATCATCAGAAAAACCCAAACAATTACCAGCAGCAATGTTGGTCACGACCCCTTCAAACTGAGGCACGGTAATGTCTTGAGTTACGTGGGCGGAAGCCAGAACTTTCATTAGAGCATCACGATGAGCTTCAGAATGCACCAAGAGAGACAGGATGGAGATCTTGGCTTGGGTCTGATCAAGTTGGTCAATCACTTTGTAGTCACTTTTCTTAATGATTTTCAATAGTTGCTCGGCATCTTGTGCATTACGTGTCACAGGAGGATCAACAGCAACTTGCTTTCCTTTTGCTTGTGTACTAGTCTCTTTATTGGTCTCTTTAGGAGGCGGAGGAGGGGCAGCAAAGATCCGCCCACTGCGGGTAATGCCACTAGTGCCAGTAATGTTAGTGATGCTAGAATTACCCACTGGAGGACAATCATATTTCTTCCCTCGAATATACACAGCATTATAACTCCAAGGAACAGCTTTAGAATTACTCACAGGAGAGGGAACGAGAGATGAGGTGGGAGAGGTCAGAGAGGCACCTGGTACCTGAATAACCAACGGAGTTCTCGGAGCTTGAATAAACAGAGGAGTACTCGGAGCATGAATGACCAAAGAAGTGTCCTGAGTCTTTGATACCTCAGCAGGATAGTAAGGGATCTCTAAAGTGGCCACATCTTCACCAGGGATAACCCTTTCTACCCTAAGAACGCCTTCATCCATTAGTTTCTGGATTTCTTCTTTCAACCTAGTGCATTCCTCAGGGTTAGAAGAACATTGCAAACAGTAGTCATGTAGTTCACACAAAACCTTTTGTTGCATAAGATACTCTCTGACAACTGCTAGCGGCATCCTAACCTCATTAACATCATTTACCAGGGTCTGATCATCACATATCTCGATAGCATTGGTCGTACCAGCATGAGGAGGCATAGGATTATTCTGCACATTAGGACCAGTAGGAGCGAACGAGATAAGTTTGTCGTCAAGGAGATCCTGAACCTTCAACTTGAATGCTCTACACTTTTCAATAGTATGGCCTGGGGCCCCTGAATGAAATTCACATCGAGCATTAACATCATAACCAGGAGGGAGAGGACTAGGTGGAGGCCCCAGTTCACGGAGTTGTACCAATTGGCCAGCAAGCAACTGAGGGAGGAGTTGGGCATATGACATCGGAACCGGATCAATACGCCTATCTTGGAATCTTGTTCTTTGTGGGCCCCTTTGACCTTGAGGCCTAGGGTTCTGTTGACGAGTCTGAGGAGCAGCAGTCTGTTGTTGTGGTATGAAAGGCTGTTGGGGTGCCATCCATGGTTGTGGAAGAGCAGCACCATATGCCTGAGGGACATATGGACCAGGAACAGCATAAGGCATCGGATAATAAGGAGGCGGAACAGCAGAATATGCAGGAGCTCGGCTTTGGTCAACAGAAGCGGTGCTAGTCTCACCTTCCTTCTTCTTCACAAACCCAGAATACGGCTTTTTACCATTACCACCTGAGGTGCTAGGATTAGTAACACCTTGAATGGTACCGGCTTTGACACAGTTCTCAACCCTCTCACCAATGATGACCATATCCGAAAAGGAAGGAGAAGTATTACTAACCATGTGCTGAAGATACGGCCCTTTTAGAGTTCCCATAAACAAATCAATCAATTCTCGGTCCAATAAGGGAGGTTGAACTCGAGCAGCAAGTTCACGCCATCTCTGGGCGTATTCTTTAAAGGACTCTTCAGATTTCTGTGACATGTTCTGCAGCTGGGCACGGCTAGGAGCCATAGCAGTATTGTAGCGGTATTGTTTCAAGAAGGCATCAACAAGTTCTCCCCAAGTACTAACATTAGACCTCTCGAGTTTCATATACCACTCCAACGGGGCTCCAGTGAGACTATCCTGAAAGAAATGCATCAGTAGTGGTTCGTTCTCAGCGTGAGCGGCCATCTTACGGCAGTAGGAACGAATGTGAGTCTCTGGGCAGGTAACTCCTTTGTACTTATCAAAATCTGGCACCTTGAACTTCGGGGGAATAACAATCCCGGGTACCAAGCACATAGCAGCAGTGTCGAAACTCGAAGTTTTAGCAACCTCAATGGCCTTAAGGCGTTCCTCGAGGGCTTGGTACATCTTAGCAGTTTCGGTCAACTCAGCAGTAAGATCATGTTCGAGATCAATAACCTCATGGTGGTCATCCACTACCTTTGGTATCCCCTCAACAGGAATCTCCTTAGTTTTCACCCCTCCGTCAGCAGAATTGGTAGGAGTATCTTTGATCAGCCCAGCAACGCTCTTTCTGAGCTCTTCCTGTCCTTGGACAACGACATGGAGAGTCTCCATAAGTTGGGTCATTCTTTCCCCCATAACATCCATATCCCTACGGAGGGCAGCTTGATTCTGTTCAAATTGTTCCATGATTCTCTCGTTACTCCTGGTGCGGTAAGGATGTAAGAAAGTCAGCTTCGTCGTCGGAAAAGAAATCTGTGCTGAAAGGGACCCCAATTAGTTTCTTGCATAATAACCTGAAAATGCAATGTGATAATGTGAATGCATGAGTGCATGTGTGCGTATGACGTGATGTGCCGTTTTCAGAGTATCCAAGATTTAATATTGATCCAGAATAGCTAACAACGTGACAAAAGATAAGTATCAAGAGAAACTAGTTCTTTTTCATTCATAACAGAAATTTAAACTTGGGCAAGCCATACATCAACAAGATAGTTCAACAAATAAAAGACCCCATCCAACAAGTCTGGTGGTGGTCGAGGCATACAAACTCAAACATCAATCCATCTGAACATAAAACAGAGGTCCTCCTTGTCTGAAGTGCTCGTCACTCCACTTCTTAGTTTCATCAAACAGTTTCTTGGTTGCTTCTCGATCTCTTCCTTTAAGAAGGCTTTGAATCACCTCATCTTTGCGAAACAAATGCCCATCCAACTTCTTGCAGCATTCCCTAAGTTCGTCACACCCTTTACATTCTGGGAGATAATCTTTCTCAGGTGCATTCTCCATATTTGCCATTTGATTTCTGAGCTTGACATTCTCTTCTGTTAGTCGTGCGGAGCGGAGGTGACTTCCTTTCAGCTGTGTCTCGACTGCTATTCTCTGAGTAGTCTCATCTTCCAGTTTCTTTTTCATAGTCCTCAGCTGGTATTTAGTCTCTTTTTCTAACTGGAGCTTATAGGCCTTCAAGTCTTCTCTGTACTCTTGCTTGAGCTTCTCTTCTGCCTCCTTTATGGCCCTTTTTATGATTTTCTCGTTATCCTCGACAACGATAGCGGTAGCTTTTTCACCCCTTTCAGTTCTAGTCCTCTTTTGAACTCTGGAGGATCCTCCTTTCAACATTTTAACCTCATGTGCTAATTCAGCCCTTTTCTGATTCACCAAGAAGTACTCTATCTTAGCATCTTCCCCCTTCTCACGCAACCGGATGTTTTCCACATGTACCTGGGTATAGTCTTCAGCTGGCACGGTGGCAGTTAAAACTTCAGGTGGTTGTTCATACAATGGTTTAACCTTCGGGAAAGGCAACAGGCGCTCCTTGACTCTATCTTTTACCCAATCAGTGTAGGCTTGTTTAGCAATGGCATTCTTCCCTCCTAAGGAAGTTCGGTCATCTGTATGAATACTATTCCAGGCGCTCCTTAATTTTTCTAGACCCTCTGGATCAGCCCCTTTCTTAAAGCAAACGGATTCAAATATTTCCTTGTCTAACGGCTTGTCCTTTAGTGCAAAACCCAACTGGCGCAGCGCTAGCCTCGGATTGTAATTGATAACTCCCTTCGTTCCTATGAGGGGGACGTTGTCAAAACTACCACATCTAGTAATAACTTCCTCTATCCCTTTCCCAAGGTGATACCAAACGATGTCATTCGCTGTAAGCCCCATGATCCTTTGAGGCCATTTCTGTGAGTCTCTTGTGGTGACAAACGGTCCACTTTTAGGCAAGTGTGAAGTGAACCACTCGTACAACAATGGTAAACAGCCTCCAACTGCTCCCTTCGTCCCATACCTGGAATGAACAGCATAATAAGTATCTGCCAAGAGAGTAGGCACGGGGTTTTGATCCATAAAGAGGCAAATGGCAGTGAGATTGACGAAATTCGGGATATTCGGGAACAACACCAAACCATAGATCATAACAGCTAAGAGAGCATTGAATTCTTTCCATTTCTTCTCAATAGCCAGGGCATCAGCTTTTCTCATCAGAAATTTAACATAGAATCCGTGGGTTCCACCATTAGGCTTCCAGTTATCTGTAACATCTTTCATGCTCAAATAAAGAGCACCAGCAATTCGGTCCATTTTCGGTTTCTCAGGTACACATATAAAAGGAATCCTGTGTTGAACCTTAATCTTGAGGATATCAGCATATTCTTCAAGGGTTGGTGCCAGTTGGTAATCAGGAAAGGTGAAACACCGTAACTCAGGATCGTAGAACTGGAGAAGTGTGTATAGAGCCCATTCATCAACCCGAGAAGTTAACATGTGTAGGATATGACCATATGTCTTCCTGAACTCATCCAAGTTTTGCCCAGTAACTGAAGTACTCAAACGAATCAGAGGCGTTATATCCTCACGGAAGAAACTGCAGGTGAAGGTGCGCCTAGTAACCTCTTTGGTAACTGTCACGTTGTTAGCCATTTCACGTGAAGAAGATAATAACCTTGGATACCCTGAAAAAAAATGGCATGCACATGAGAAATAATAATACTTCTTTTCTTTCTTTTTCTTTTCTTTTTTCTTTTTTTTTTACATATCTTTTCTTTTCTTTTCTTTTCTTTTCTCTTTTTTTTTGAAAGGTAAACATGCCATGATGTAAATGATGCAATGGAGGTTTCCCCACATAGGAGAAGTGTGTGTGGCCTCTGGATGAGATCGGACGTTGCAGGATCAAAGGTCCGGCATAGGCACAGTGAAACCATAAGAACACAAGTCACCAACAGAACGGTCACCAACGGTACCTGTCATGTATATCCCACCCCACTCACAGGTGTAGTCTAGGTCAGGGTAGGTCAATGGCTTCCAGCGTTATCAATTCTCCTGAAATACCATCATTGTCGCAAATACATGCCAACAACGGTATTCCATTTGAACCTCGACTGGTCGTGGGTCTCATGATCGCAATCAACAGAACCTGACATTCTGTTGGCGTCATGACTATCCACTCTATCCTAGGTATCCTATGTGTCACTCTGGCCTGGGTGTTGGGCCTTTTACCTCATAGAACATCCCACCCAACCTGCAAAACAGAACAGAAGACCCCAAGGAACACAAAATATAATCCATATGCATGATGTGCAAGCAGAAATAAACATGATATGCAAGCAGAAAATAAACAGGACATGTGAAACATAAAACAAGTACATAAAATAAATAAATGCACGTATAAAAAAACATAGCACACCCAGTAAGTAAACAAACAAACGGATAGGCTAGGATCGACTCACTAAGGATGGACCCGCAATAGGTCTAGCAACGTCCCCAGCAGAGTCGCCAGCTGTCGCACGCTCGCGAAAAATGAACAGAGTCGCCACCAATATATTTATCCCATAAGGGAAAGGAATATCAGACAACCTGGCAAAGGAGGGAACAGGGTCTTGCGACCAGAGAATCTAGGTGCGGGAGTCGGTTACGCGAGGGGAAGATGCTAGCACCCCTCACGCCCATCGTATTCGATGGTATCCACCTATGTTTGTTTCTATCTAAAGGGTGTGTACTATGTCTATGTGAATGAATGCAAAATGTAGGGAAAATAAAGAATTGTACTCGCACGGGCCCTACCCCGCTGCCTACGTATCCTTTTCAGGAATCAGAGTTACCGTAGCTCGGCTAAAGATTTTCTGTTTGTTTTTGTGTTTTTTAGTTGGGCGGCGTTAACGCTCGCGCTCTTGCATAAGGGATCGCCTAGGATGCAATGGAGCGGAGATAACGGTGCCCTTAGGAAGAAGAAAGAGATTGGTTTGTGTCTTTTAGGGTAGATGAGTGGTGAACAGTTCCCACTACCGGGCCACTCACCACTTTCTCTACTTTGCTTTAGTCTGAACCATTGTTAGATGTTTTAAAGTGTTTTTGGTTGTGTATTTTTTAAGGGAATTTACTTCACGATTCGAATCACATAAAATGCATAATGATCGAGAAGCAGATTAGGGAATGAATCCCACTCACTTCCATCCCATTATGTAATGTTTGAGAAACAGATTAGAGAATGAATCTCACTCATTTCTCTCCCATTAATTAATGTTTGAGAAACAAATTAGGGAATGAATCCCACTCATTTCTCTCCCATTAAGTAGTGACCGAGAAACAGATTAGGGAATGAATCCCACTCGTTTCTATGCCACTAAGCGATTGAGAAATAGATCAGGGAATGAATCCCACTCATTTCTCGATCCCTTGCTTAATGTGATTCGCATCTTCCTTTTATTAATGTTTTAAAGAGTTGAAAAGAAAAAGAATGAAATAGGGAACTAGATCTAACATTCTAATCTATGTTATGAATTACTCCTAATAGAAATAAGGAAGAAGAGTTGTTTAAGCATTTCACAATATGTTGAAAAATGTTCACAAAAGGAAAAGAATTTAAAATCTAAACTATTCAAGAAAATATTCACAAGCAATTACATTTTTATTCATGTTAGACACTAATTTCAAGAATTAAACTAAGACTATTTATTATTTATTTTTTATGGTTTATCAACCAATTAAAAGTCAAAGAAACCACACAATTAAAATTTCAATTAAAAGGAAATAATATTCTAAGATCTAATTGGTTAGGAAAGATTTTTTGTTGTTGTTTTTATTTAGTAAAGTCAATCAATATGTAAAAAGAAAAAAGAAAAATCAGTTTTAATTGTTTTTATATTAACAGCAAGGGGGGTGCACAAGTAATTTCTGAATGAACTGAAATTAGTTAAAGCTAAACAGGGCTTAAAGACTGGGGGTGTGGGAGGTAGTCTGGCGCCAAGGCCCAGCTCAGTAAACGCGTATGCATTAGTAGAACAAGGGTGCAATCCAGAAAGACCCTAGGCCCAGTTGCGAATGGTCACATTTCACTCTTATTTCCATTTTATTTTGTGTTTCATTTATTCAATAGCATATGGTTTTATTATTTATGGAATGTGACATTTCAGAAAGCATGTGAATATGATATCAACTGATCAAGCTCACTTAATATTGGAAAAGGACAAAAACGCAATAGACCAATCACACACAGCCACCTCACCATCAAATGATTATAATAAAACAAAAATTATCAAAAGAAATGGGAACTTGGACCATGGCATGGATGCCACGTCAGCCGACGGATAACAGTTACACGTGAATCAGTAGCGACGGAGATTCCCTCGCCGATCACCTTCTCCGGCCACTCCGGCGGCGGAGGCACCTTGAAATTTCCAGAAATCGACCGGACCACCACCATTCCGCTCGCATTCTCACGTAGATCATAGATCTGTCGTTATCTTCCACCAATCCCTACCCTAACAATCAAACCGAGGGTAAATCTAAAACCCTATTCAAGCACAACTTCACAAAAACTCAAGCTAAGCATATTAATCCACGTTTGAATGCGTCAGGAGCAAGATTATAGTATCAAAACGCTATGAAACGCCATCTAACACCATGAATCTTAAGCTACTAAGGAACTGCAAGAAACTCATGCATACTCATCGGAACGCAAGCCATATATGATACAGTTTAACATGCATCTCTATCATCTTTAGAGAGTTTGAGGCTTACTTGAAATATCTTGAGCTAAGGATGAGAGCTTTCACGAATCCAAATCCACTTCTATGCGCTTAGATGATACGATCCACTTCAAGAAGCTACCGGCATTGTCGTGAGCTTTGCTTGGCGCGTTCTCAGCAACCGATTGGCGGAGATGATGAAGTTGTTCAGTGCTGCATTGATGGCGGAAGAAGCTTGTGTTTGTTGCTGAAGTTTGAATTGGGAAAAAGGTGGCCGGAGTTTGTTATGGAGGTTGGTTAGGGCGGTCGGAGTTAGTTACGGCTGCGAGTGGCGGTGGAATGAATGAATGAAGAGAGTGAGGGAGAATGTGGAGAATGACTCGTGAGTGATGGGAGAGAGTTTAGTGTGAGAGGAAAATGAATCGTGAGAGAACAAAGTGAGGGTTGTATAGGTTTTTATGGGGCAAGAGTGGAAGGAGTGGTGAGGTTTCCATGAGTGTGGGACCTGTGAATAAGCATCTTGCAGCATAGTTTTTTTGTTTTCTCGATGTGGGACACTTAGCTTGCAGCATGATTCCTTTGGTTTTCTTTAGTGTGGGACTTGGTTTGGTGTGTGTTGTAGTGCAATGCTTAGTGAACAAGTATACCTCATGGAGTAAGTCTTATGCATGCTTTTGTAAGCTGAGTCTTTGCATGGCTATGTGTGGCAATGTGTTGGTGTTGTGGAATGGCTCTGGGCACTATGCTGCAGCAACAATGGTTGTGACAAAATCATGTTCATGCCCCTACTTTGAATGTTGATATCTCAAGCTATAAAGCACCGATCCTTCCAAACTCGAATGCATCATGAAGAGGGCATGTGATTAGGGAACTTCGGTATTTGAGAGTCATGGAGATGAGGTTTATACATGAAGTGGGGGGCTTGCAAACATGCTGGTTCAACACACTTGAGTGCCTGGGTGTGTGGCTTGAATTCGTGCCCTGGCCTTGGCAGAAATGCAGTTAGGTAGAGGAGCGACTTTGTAGCCTTGTAACTTGCCCCATGCATCTCCAAAATTGTTGATACTAGTCTCAGTAGATAGAGGACATGGCAAAGAGTGACATAGAATCAAGCTTGTCCAAGATAGTGACTTGTGGATGAAGAAAGAGGCATTGACATTTGGCCCACCATGTGTTTGCTGAAATGCATGCGTGTGCCTTAAGAATCTGCCTTGGCTGCCTGCAGGATTTGGTCAGGGTTGGGGCACCACTTTGAGGACTTGCATCTCACTCAATTTTTGTCCAATTGCACCCATTCTTGTTTCAATGGATAGAGAGGATGGCAAGGGAAAGAATGACACCAAGTTTGCATTCATGGCATTTTTGTAGGGCTCAAAAAATGGCTGGAGATTTGGCATGCCATGTGTTTGTGAAAATACCAGGTCGTGACCTGACTTGTGACCTGAAATGTGACTTGATTCAAATGAGTTTCCAGCAACTTCACACCACTTTAACTCTTCATACAAGCTTCAAATGAAAAATTGTCCAACTACAAAGTTGTTCTCCTCCATGAGAGGAATAACTTTGATGTTGGAAATTTTTCCAGAAAATGCCATTTGACACGTGTAATCCAGTGCTGAAGTGGACTGCTCAACAAGATTCCAAAACACCCAAATTTTTTCTAAGTGTTGGAATTTTGCCTTTTTACTATTTTTTCCCAACTTTTTGCTGAACTCCCGATTTTATCCATTCTTCGACTTTTCTTGATTAATTTTCCACCACAAGTCAATATTTGAATAATTCTTCTGATTTTGACCCCAAAAGTCAACTGTTCCGATTTTTCCGACTATTGATGAAATTCCCGATTAAATCTCCTCCAGTCGATTACAGTCAAACAAACACATCCACCTAGTCAATATGAGAACTTTTCCACACATAGAAGCCATTCTTGATTAAATGTCGACCAGAAAGTCAACTGGTTGACTTTGGCCAAAGAAAACCTGATTTAAGGAACCAGATGACTTGCAGGCTTGTACCTTTCAATCAATGCCTTTAATTGAGATTGAGAAAAACCCTAAGCCAGGAGGGCTTCAAATGAACAGGGATCCACATGATTATACCTCAGTCTCCTTATTCTATGATCACCATTCTTTGCAATGGAGCTTTTTCTTGATAACCCTTTGAATAGCACCAATGATATGAATGCATGGATATGGATCATGACCTAAGTGATGCATGTACATGAATGCAAAGCCTGAGCCAGTTAGAAGTTAAAGGGTAGGACAAATTTGGGGTATGACACCTGGCAGTAATCAAAATTCTTCTCATCATGTTAGTCCCCTGGCGGTGATCAATTGACCCTTATCATATTAGTCCCCTGCCAATGATATCTACATCAGTTCTTAGGCAGTAATCAAGATTTTTCCAAGATCTAATTCAGTTACTACGAACGGTGCTGACACGATCAACATTCGAAGATCTAATTCTATCATCACGAACGGTGTAGACACGATCAACTTTCCAAAGTCTAATTCAGTTACTACGAACGGTGCTGACACGACAAAAGATCTAATGCAGTTACTACGAACGGTGCTGACACGATCAACCTTCCAAGATCCAATTCCATCATCACGAACGGTGTGGACACGATCAATTTTCTAAGATCTAATTCAGTTACTACGAACGGTGCTGACACGATCAAAGTAAGAGACATACTTAATCATAACATTCAATTCAGAAAAGAACATGACAATGGAGTCACGACAATGAAGTCACGACAAAGGAGTCACGACAATGGAGTCACGACAAAGGAGTCACGACAATGAAGTCACGACAATGAAGTCACAACAATGGAGTCACGACGATGGAGTCACGACAATAGAGTCACGACAATTCAGAAACAGACATGACAGTTGAATCATGACAATGGAGTCATGGCAATAGAGTCACATATCTAATCCCGGTATTCAGTTTAGAAACAATCACGACAATGGAGTCATGAAAATAGAGTCACTACAATCAATTCACTTCATACTCCCAACATCCAGATGGCATCTGTAAGCCCATCTTCGATAAACTTTCTGTCAACGCCCGGATGGCATCTTTAAGCCCATCTCCAACAAACACTTCTCAATACTTTGAGCTCGGATATAGTCTAATGGACGACTCATTATGACTATCATATTATCAACATCCGGATGGCATCTTTAAGCCTATCTCCAGCAAAAAATCCCTACATTCTCAAGGGCAAATTCCTTGGTATTCTAGTGTTCAATCCTCTTCCACCTTCAAATTCCGACAGGCACACAAGCCAATCTACATCCTTAAGTGTAAGAAGATTGAACAGGGGCAGCTGTCATACCCCAAAATTTTCCCATCATATTTCAATATATCTTGACTCATATGATCTTCAGTTAATCAAGCATATGCAAGAATTGGGCACACTTACTTATCTCCTAAGCAATCAACCCACAATTAGTGTTTTATTTCTCTCGAGAACAAATCAAGTTCTGAGACCTCAAATGGATCCCATGGCCTCTCATACGCTTCAAAGGGTCCTCATGCCATTTTTCAAGCTCTGATTCATAGGATTGCTCAGTCAACAACTCAGATAGTCAATAGTCGGCTGGTTTGACCTAAACGTCAGCTGTGGTTAAACCACAGTAAAAATTCCTGATTTTTTGTCAACAACCTTATTTTGAAGTATCATTCATCACTTGATCAAGGATTGATCATGATTCATCAAGAAAAGATAAAAAATCAGCAAAACCAAAAGTTTCTAAATTAGGGTTTTCATAGGAGAAAGTCAACTGAACTTTGACCATGCATAACTTTCACATGGAACATCAGAAATTTCCCATCCAAAGCTAAATTTGAAGGAAATTGAATTCTCTACAACTTTGTCTCTCACATGCCAAGGCTAAAAATGCACCATTTAAGAGATATGATCCAAGACATTATAGGTCCTTTTAAAAGTCAACCAAAAGTCATCTTTTTCAAATGAAGCATACATGAACATGGAAGATTGAATTGAGATGAAACCAAAAGGAGGATTTAAAGGACATATTGAGCTTTCTAAAATGGTAAAGAACATCTCCATAGGGTTAAAATCGAGAGAGATACACATGGTTAAAGTTGGGCAAAATTGAGAAAATGCATGAAGTGCAAAGTGAATAATTTTGATCTTTTGAGCCCATGGGCCTAAGTCTTGGTTCTTAAACTTAATCCTAAACTTATCCACGACCCATAGCCCCCTTCTATTTATTTTTATTATTCTTATTTATTTTTATTTTGAATTTAATCACTTAAATTCAATTTAAATTTAATAAAATATTAGAAATAATCAAAGATTGGGATGAGATTATTTTTGTGTCAAATATTGAACCTCCAAATCATGGTAAATGATTGGAAATTCGTGGAGATATGGTTGGCAAGAGATTGACACAAAAATAGCAAATTTTCAATCAAATTTCAATCAAATTTCTCACCATCAAAACACATGATTTTATTTGATTCTCTCCAAACTTGTAACCCTAAAATCATTCTCTATATATACTCATATTATTCAAGGCACAAGGGGAACGAAAATTGGAGATAGAACAAGGGTTTCAAAAGTCACAAAATCAAAGAAAGGTGCAAACTCCGTATCACGAACTCGAGCAAGTTTCAGGCCAAACAAATTGTCCCATTCCATTCCTAAGGTAATAAAAGGTAGGTTTGAATCAATATCCATGTGTAAACACACCTGAAACACGTATGACACATTCATCATATTCTCATGCATTCTTGATTCTCGTATCTCATCATTTAGCGCGTTATAATCCAAGCTAACAATTTATTTGAGTTCCTAGTATGTTTTAGGGAGGGTTTCGATTGATGGTTGAAAGCTTTAACGTGTGAAATGTTATTTACCATTACTAGGGCAAAAGAAGGTTTTGACTTCGTTTTCCATATTCCACGCGTTTTCAATCCAAACTAATGCCACCAATGAATTCAGAGCGTGATTTTACATGGATATGGGCAGCCTTGTTTTTGTTCTATGTTGATTTTTGCAGGTTTTAAAAGTGCAGAATTTTCCATGGGAAAATCCGCAGGAAAAGAGGCAACAAATTCCACAAATAAATCCGCAGGAAGCAAGGAAGATGATGATGAGTAGTGGCCGGGAATAAATAATCACACGCGTATGGCTTTGATTCGTGGGTCAACCACGAAGACTTCTCTCCATCTCATTGGATGGCCGTAGATCCCACACGTTCTCTCTTCTCTTGATTCGCTATTCAACGCCTCGTGGGCCCAACTCTGGCTGAGTGTTTGACTTTCCATTATTTTTTATGTTTTAAATATATTATATGCAGTGTATTTTAATAACAACAAAAGCGTAATGGTACAACTGGTATAAAGGATGATCACCACTAACCTGCTGAACCTGGGTTCGAACCCAGGTTTTTACAAATTTTTTGTGTATTTTCTAGTTCTCTGATCCAGTATACACACTCAGCATGCACTCACGAAAGAGCCTTGCCTCATGACCGTTAGATCTCCTGGATACATGATCATGCGCCTCCTAAATGCTGCTCCACCGTGGACCCTCAGGGCACAACCACACAGGATCCAGAGCTAAGTTCTTTATCTTTTTATTTATTTCTAAATAGTTTTAATTATATTTTTGTTTTGTTTTACACTAAAAAACTTTTTCTTCTCTTTTAAACTAACTCTTTTTTATTAAAATTTATTTAAATAAACATAATTTAGTTAAAATATTTTTAATTAGGGTTTTAATTTTAATTAAATTATTTTAATTAGGGTTCAATAATTTAGGTTTAACTTTAATAATCCACATTAATTTTTAATCAAATTAGGATTTAGGTTTTTACTAGATTAATTTTGGTATAATTTTAAACCTTAGTCCGTAGGTTTTAACCTTAGGATTTCTTTAACCTTAAGTAACCCTAGAATCCTCAGGTAGGTGTTATCCACTAACGCATTTTTAAGCCTTATAAACCTTTTGGGTCACAATAAGTTTTCTTAAATAAACCTTTTAGGTTCAGGATTAGGGTTTGCAAACTTTTTAGGGTTTGTAGATTTTTAATCAATTAGGGTTTGTAGATGTGTAATGCACTAACATTTTTCTTCTTCATGCCAAATTTTCAGGATTAGCCAGGATCCTCCGACTACGCGCCTTACCAGATCGAAAAGCTAAGTTTCTAATTCTTTTTCTTTAAATATCATTTTATTTTATTTTGCCTTTTTGCCCAAAATAGGGTTTGCCTCAAATAGTCAATGAATCTCTCCTACACTCACCCTTATTTATTTTCCTTTTAAATTTTCAGAATTGATCAAGGTTCGAGGAAGATCAAGGCATTCAAAGATATTTATACTAATTATTGTTCCCTCTTATTTTCTGCCCCTATTTCCCCTTCCCCGCAGGTGTTTATTGTAATAGCGTAGGACTTTTATCTTTCTGCCTTTGATTTCTGCATTTTTAAACTGTGTGGTTAGTAAACCTAGGGAGTGCAACCTTGAATTGAATTAGGATAACTAATTACAAGATAAATAATTGAATTTAATCACTTGATTGTGCACCCACACACCTTTATAGGGTAACCCTTCTTGTTGCCTTATATTGTTGCCTTAGTTTTGTTGCCTAAAAATAGTCAAGTCCCTCGATTCCGAGGATACCTAAAGCAAATGTTGCCTTTAAAGTTATTCAAACTCCCTCGAGGTTGCCTTATAAATAATGATTGTCCCTATTGCTAAGGTATCCTCGCATGATGCCTAAAAAAATTTTAATGACTATTATATCCTTCCCTTAGACTACCTACCCTCTTTATGGCAGGGACAGTCTTGTGGCGAACGATAATCTCGATGACCCTTCAAAATCCAATGAAAGGACTTCCTACCCTCTTTATGGTATGGATAGCCCTTTCCCATGAAAAGCTAAAAGAACGATTTTTTTTAAACTTAAGGGTAATTGCTTTTTAATTGCTTGCTCAATTCAAATTCAAAAATTCAAAACCTTTTCCCACTTCTTTTCAAAATCAAATTCAAAAAGACTACGCTTATTTACAAGCTAAAGTTCTTATTCAAATCTCTATTCACACCATACTTTTCAAACAAATTCAAACTTTTTGAAAACAAAGTGAGCTAAGCAATTAAGAGCCCATGGACAACCATGGATACAAAGGGTGCTTTACACCTTCCCTTTGTATAACCTACCCCCCGAACTCAAAATTTCTTTTAAAGGTTTTTTTTCTGTTCTTTTAGCCTTTCTTTAATTTGGATAAAATAAAAGTCGGTGGCGACTCTTGCTTACCGCGACATTTCTAACAAGTCAGTTCACCGAATTACACTCTTCAATTGGCTTTGCCGGTGGCACAACTTCTTTGAGCTTTTGCTTATTTTCCCTCACTTCTAAATCCACTTCTATGACTAATTTGTCATGTGTTGTCTTTTCTTCTTTATATTCTGACACTTTCTGACTTCTTGTTGTGATAGCATTGACATTCTCTTGATTTTTCGGATTTGTCACAGTTGAGCTCAGAAGAGTACCTTGTGCATGTAGAGTTAGATGCTGTGCTATTTGACCCACTTGAACTTCCAGGTTTTTGATTGAAGTTGTGGTGTTCCTTTGGTTGTTTCTTGTCTCTTCTTGAAACTGAGAACAACGTGCAACCATTTTCTCGATAGCTACTTCCCATTCTGCCTTCTCAGGAGCTTGTTGTGTCTGATCTTTCTAGGAGAAGTTTGGACGATTCTTCACACCAGATTATAGGTGTTATAATAAGGATTGTTATGCTTCAAGAACTTAGTTTCTTCAATATGTTGAGGAGTTACAAAGCAGTACATAGTTTGGTGAGGGCCATTACAAATCTCACAGCTGACAGTTTAAGCCGGTTGAACTCGAGCCACCTTTTGTATACCTATATTCATAGCCATCAATTTATTTTCAACTTTCACATCTATTGCATCTTCAACCCTAATTTTATTGGTTTCCAGCTTCAGATCAATTGCTCCCTCAGGTTTTCTATTACACCTTTCATACAACTCCAAATGTTCATTTGTAGATATTGCTTCAATGATCTTCTTGATACCGGTGGTTATTGAGAAATTAGTTGAGCCACCGGCTGTTGTATCAATCAACTGCTTTGTCTTTATTTTAATCCCATTGACAAACATCTGCATCTATTCAGTCTGATCCATATTATGAGTTGGGCCATAAGGGTCCTTTTCAGAATTTCATACCTTTTTCATTGAAATACCGATGCTGGAAAATACTCATTCAAGAAAGCCTTTTCTATCTCTTCCCATGATGTGATACTGCCTACTGGGAGAGAATAAAACCACTCTTCTGCTTCCTCAGCTAAGGTAAATAGGAACATTCTTAGCTTATTCGCTTCTTCAGTATAACCATCAATTTTCAAAGTAGTGCTCATGGTGAAAAATCTCTGCAGGTGCTTGTTTGCATCTCCATTAACCTTTCTGGTGAAAGGTTTTCCTTCAAGCTGATTGATGATGCTTGGATGCAATTGAAAATTAGGAACATTCACTGATTGTTTGATGATTGTTAGTCTACCACTGGTGTATTTGCAGCGCTATAATTGCCAAGGAGACTCTCTCGAGGTTCCCTAATCACCGTCCCTGTCTCTGACTCTATATCTGATTTTGAACCTGTATCTGAATGACCAGAATGATGAGAAATTTCTTCCTCTTTTTCTAGCCCTGGAATAAGCGGTTCTTTGTTTGATTCTTCCAGTCTTGCTTGCTTAGCTTGTCAGAGCCTAGCGTGTAAGGATCTTTTTGGGTCCGCGTCAAAAGGTAAATCAACTGAGGACTTTCCTCACATACAAAGATTAGAACATATTAGTGGAAATTGATTAAAATAAAAATAATAAAGCTAAAAATAAAATTTTAGTTGACGAGTAACAACATTTTAATTGAACTAAAAAACTCTATATTTCGGTAGGTGCATGTATGTTTTGGAAATGTGTGACATCTGATCAGTAAAATAGCAAGTGTACTATTTTTCCTCTGTAGCAATAAAGAGGAAACTCCCCGAATGTCGATCTCAAGGACTACGTATCAGTATAGAGCTCATTTCGTGTTCAATTAAACAAAAACTTAAATTGGAGTTTTGTTGGGATATTGGTAATAAGGAATACGTAAAATAAAGCAAAATATAAAAGTGGCTTTTTAACAAGTATGGGTAATATGGCAGAGTAGGTGTGTGACCTAACGATGAAATTTTTAAATCACGAATAATTTGGTTACTATAGGGTATCTCTATTTAAAGGTGATATCTACTATTGTCTAATTGTACAAAAACCTTAACAGATGTAAATCAGGGACACCCCCTAGCATTGGGGGGTTTAGCTACTCATGCTGTTCAAAGAAAAAAAAATATAATAGATACATTACAAGAATTAAGATGAAAGTTGTTCTTAAATTTCTTTCGTTCATGAAAACCTTCTTCTCTCCCAAACTCTTGTTTTCTCTAATCTTCAATCGTGTATTCTCCTCTGGCAAAAAAGTCCTCTAATTCTTCTTCATAACTCATTTAAATATAACACATTCACTTAAGTCTGTTGGAAATACCAAAACCACCCTCGCAGGCCCAATACTGAACTAATTCATAAAAATATTGAAATCAGCGTCGCAACCCAACACGGGCCATGTCAGGCAACACGGGCACCCTTGTTGGGTCTTTGTCTAGTTATTTTTCTTTTATAGTCCCAGAGCGTGCAACACAGCCCGTGTCAGATGACACGGCCACCTGTGTTGCACCACTGCCTTTCCATCTTTTTGAACTCGCCCCAGGTCTTCCTCCTGACACGACCCGTGTCAGGTGACACAGCCACCCGTGTCAGGCCTCCTGAAGCATTTTTTTGAACTTCATCGAAAACTTCGAATTTTGCATTGATTTGTCCTGACTTATTCACTTGAGCCTAAAAATAATAAAACACACAACCAACACATAAAATGAAGGAGAAAGCAATGAAACACTTGACAGAATAAAGCAAAGACGACTATAATCAATGGTAAAAAGACGTATAAAAACCACTGATCAACATCCTATGTGAAAAATATTTGATTTTGTTATATTCATTTTGGGGAAATACGGTGTTACTTTAGTGGTATCAGAGCCTAGTTGGTATGTCCGACCAGGTTGTCTAATTTTGTTTATTCCTTAGTACGCGACATGTGTGTGAAAGACTGTCAGTGCTTGCTTGATTTTCTAACTACTTGTCTGCAGAAGTAGGTTTTAAATAACTAGGGGAGAAGCTTTTGCTTCTCTAATATGTTTTAGTTGTGTCATGTTGGTCTCGTGTGCTACTGATCGTAAAAGTGCAAGTCTTGTTGCGATGGTCTTGTTTCATGACCCTGAAGAGAGTAAGGATTCAATATTCTTGTCTGATGGCGATGGTGTTGTTTCATGACTCCGAAGAGACTACGAAACATGCAACAAGACAGATTCACTGAGAATCCGGGTTTTTCCTCACAGTCTGGTACAAGTAAAAAATAAGGGCAATATCACCATTGGTAGTCCCTTAACTAGCCAACGAGATAGAAAAACATGCAGGCTCACAGCCAACGACAAACAAGTACAGTTCCACGACTTACGACTTATGGCGGCCATGCTGCTTACCTCAGGCAAGTCTTACGCGCACTAAAAGATCTCCAATATGTTAACGGCTAGTGGAGAAACTCCCTAAAAGATCTCCACATGCACATTGCAACGGTATCAAGTGTTCTTGCGATTTACCCCCTAATAGCCTAGGCCTACTCCGATTCAAGCATATGCAAACACAATCATGCCACACAAGCAAGAGTCTACGAACGTTCAACCGAAACGAACGAGAACAACAATAATCATGCCACAATATAATCCACACAATTGCATTTCTCAAGCATACATGCATACAATTAGGATAATGATCATATCATAGCATACCATACATCCCAAAAGGTTACTAAGGCATAGTATTCAATCATAATAAGGAAGGTTATTGGATTATCTTTCACACCGCATCTGACGGGGATGCGTTTCGAGTTACCAATCTCAAGTTATGCTAAATTTAGTGTTATTACACTTTGCTGCCAGGAGGAGTTCACAACGCGAACTTCTATTCGCTACAGCGAACCCAAATAGTAGTAAAACTCTCTTCAGCGCAAGCAAGCTTGCTACAGTGAACTGCCAGCAAAGCCCCGATTCGCTACAGCGAACAGTAGCGAGCTCTAGCGAATAAATCAAAGATTTACTCCCAGGCTTTCGCTACTAGTTCGCTATGTGAACTCTGCAGCATTCAGAAAAACCAGAAAACGCAAAGTACACAACCAGTCCCCAAAATCCCAAATTTCCAACATGCACTCACCATGAACATCATATTATACGAAATTGGGTTAATTGCATACAATATTGCATCAATTGTAGCATAATCATGCACTAGGGAGGATCATAGGACAATTATATCACATAATCTCACTAACCCTTGTCCCCAAACATACAATTTCATAAACCCAATTCCTACTCAAGTTCCTATCTATGAGACTCACCTTGGAATAATAGAGATTAAGATGAAGCTCATGCTGCCATTGAACTCGTCTCTTGGTCAAAACTTCACCTCCTTCTTTATCAAATCCGTAACCACACTCATACCCATATTCAGCATGAATCACCAATTTTCAAACTCGATTTTCTCCTTCAATAAAACACTTCCAGGAACTAATTAATATATCAAATTGAAGGGAATTTCCGGTAGAATCCAAAACTTCAAGAATTACCTCATTTGGAGTTGTGAGCAGAAAGTTATGGCTGATTTAGTGGAGGCTGTCCATGAGTTGCGAAAATGGAGAAGATGGAGATGAATATGAGTTTCTATTCCTTCTCTCTCTCTCTCTCTCTCTCTCTCTATCTCTCTCTCTCTCTCTCTCTCTCTCTCTCTCTCTCTCTCTCTCTCTCTCTCCCACTCATAAAATATGGTCCATAAGCCAAACAAACCCTTAAGTTCATGCAAATAGAATCCAATATCCCTTATGCCCTCCAACTAATCCATATTTACCACTTTTCCATTGGTTACATTCCAACTAATCCATACTTACCCTTACATTCCTCCTTTAGATAACATCACTACTCTTCTTGAGTGTTGTTCCACTCGAGGAAATATAATCCGCTAATACACTTGGGTTCTACCGTTCATGGTCAGAAACTCAAATCCTCACGCAACACATCCCTTTAGTCAATTCGTCTTGACATACTTGATAAAAGGTCCTTCCGAGGTCCTAGACCTCCACTATGCTACACTAGATTTCCTTAACTTCAGAAATCCTAATAATCCACTCACGTTGAATATCCACCCTTCAATCTCTGATGTGCTCGCCCTTGTTCAACACACGTTACTAATTCCCTCAGCTCCTTGAACCACTTCCCATTCAAGAATTCTTGCCACAATGTTCCTTTTCTGCGGTGACACTTTGAATTACCATTCACACGAGTCCATACAACGTCACCCAGATGATTGCCAAATTCCTTGGTCTTAACTCCTAAATTCCGATGCTCGGGATGGTTGTTCCAAGTTTACCTTTACTCATACTATCAAGGCTCCTTACTTCGATCCTCATTTTGGTCTTAGAGGTAACAATCGTCACTCCAAGCCACAATGGTGTAATATTCCACAACTATAGCCTTGATATTCAATAACTTTGCACAAGGTCCCTGTAATACGGTGAACTGACTTTATTCAAAATGTCGCGGATAGCAAGAGTCGCCACCGACTTTTATTTTATCCAAATTAATGAAAGGCTAAAAGAACAAAAAAAACCTTTTAAAAGAAAACTGAGTTCGGGGGGTAGTTTATACAAAGGGAAGGTGTAAGGCACCCTTTGCATCCATGGTTTTCCACGGGCTCTTAATTGCTTTGCTCTTTTTATTTTCAAAAGTTTAGAAATGTAGTGTCATACCCTAATTTTGACCCCCCCTGAGATGTCACATTTCCAGACTTTTCATCATATTCAAAACAGATACTCAGAGTAGTCACTTATTCATTTGGTATTTAATCGAGGATGTTCAAGGACAAAAGAGCACATGCAAAGGATCAATCAATAAAAGGAATAGTCTCCAATACAATCATAGGACTCAAAATCTTCATTCTATTCACCTATGATTGATTAGACACCAGTCATCAAGACTCAGGTTTGCTCAGTTCACCAGACTAGGGTTTTGAGCCCGTCAAGGATTAAAATCAGGGACCACATTTGGGAAACCCTAAGGATCTTTAAGACATCTATCAAATGGTTCAATCATCTTCAAATGATTCATATTACAATACCCATAGGACATTACACTTCAATTCAGGATCTACAGTCATCAGTTTCATCTGGTCGACAATTAGGGTTTCAGACCTAATTCACTTGCATAGTTGACTTTTAATCAAGACATGGGTCCACAAATTAAAACATGGCTCAAGAACTTCTATTACCTCAATATAATCCATTCATATCATTCATTTGGGGAGGAGAGCTTGATTCAACACAAAAGTCCAAAATTTCACTTCATCTGGAAAAAGTCAACTGTACAAGATCACCTTTGACTTTTAGGGTTTTTGGTCAAACCATGACTTTTAAGGACCAATATCATCAATATATGATTATTTAAGTCATTTGGCTAAAGAAAATCAAGAAAATTCATCAAGGATCAAAAAGTCAACAAAAGTCAAACTAAGTGCATTTTGACCTAGTTCATGGATCTCAAAATTTCACCTACACAACTCAAAAAACTTCCAACATGAAAGTTATAGATCTCATGAAATAAAACAACTTCTTACAATGCAAATTTTTTCAAGAGATCAATCATTTGAGAGATTTAGGCTTTGGAAGTTATAGGTCATGAAAACAGAGAAAAAATTCTAAGTGTTTTTAACCTAGTTTTCTTCCAACTTCAGGCCCATTTTTCACAAATTTCCCAAATGATTTTGAAGAAACCCCAAACTAATGAATTGAAGTAGATGTTTAGGGCTTTCCAAATTGTGCTAAACCTTCTCCAAATTCATTTTGAGCTAGGAGTTATGATGGTCCAAAGTCAGGCCCATGGAGTAAAATTTCAAGACATGACCAACTTTGGTTTTGACCAAATTATGCAAATGCCTACACTAATTGGTGCCTCTAAACTTCAGAAACATTATGAGGGATAGGATGGAATCATTTACATCATTTCACAAATATTTGAAGAGAATATTCCAAAACCAAAACATATGATTATGTAATCATTACATTTGTGAATTTATGGAAAATGGTGATTCATCAATTGGAATCTTTTCTAAGCCAATTATAACTCTCCTCTGCATCAGAATTGTCCCCTAAGATCACAAGAGATCAATGGATGGGGAGCTAGCTTGAAAATGCAATGATCACATCTTGATATTCTTTGAAATTTCTTCATGCCTAAGAAACCAAAACTACTTCACTAAGAAAGCTCTCTACATCCAAATGCTCTGAACCTTTTGCCTTTAAATAGAAGAGCCCTCCTCAGTATTCAACACACCAAAGCAACTCTACTTCTTACTTTCTCTTTCTCTCCCTCATGCTTATGGTTTTCAAAAGTTCTTTTGCAAGAAGAATCGATTTCTTCAAACCAGAGCTCTTCTTTTGAAAGTAAGCATTCTAACATCTCAAGGAGGTTCATTAGAAGTGATCCAAGCACCTGGATCACTTCTGTAAGTGGAGGAGCACCATAGTCACTTCCATTTTGAAGCTCGAGCAGTTGGAGGTCTGTAGCACAATTTAGGAGGTGTCAAGCAAGTCCAAGCATCCAAATAGGTTCCTTAGGGTGTAGTGAAGCTATCCAGATGGTCGCAGCTCATCTGTAAGTACAGAATCCTCAACCTCCATGTTCACTTGAAGCTCAAATCGAGGGAGTCGAGCAGGGCAATTCTGAAGCATTCAAGTTGCAATAAGCATTCAGTTAGCATCACTGAGTCCCCAGGAAGCTTTTAGGATCATTCAGCCATAGCCAGAAGTTCTCCACCATAGCCATCGACCTCCATTTTCAGAGGTATTTTTATAAACTCTAACACTCATATTTAAGTACTCTTCTTGATATATCTCGATACCAATTTGTTCAGCATCATCAGAGGATTAAAAACCCTCTATCATCATTCATTTATTCATCTTCTTCATCATTTAATTTTAAAATTAGGGTTTATTTGTTCTTCGTGTTCATACTGAAATTCGTTAGTTACACTTAGAATAAATGAATTCTGAAATCATGATCATGTTCCTCGTCCAAAAACGAGCCAAATTGATGTTTACATTATACCATTTGGTTGAGAAACTAGAGAGTTAGAAATTTAAATTCTCACGAGCTCAAGGAAGAAGATGACAATGGTGGCGCGCAAATTTGAATCTCCTAGGCATTTTTAAAATAAAACTAATTCAGTGTGGTTATATTGCAAACTGAGCGCGTAGCTCAGTTGGCAAGGTTTTGTGAAAAGGTTTTAAGGGCGTGGGTTCGAGCCTTGCTAGGGCCAAAACCAATTTTTTTACCACTTTTCTTCTCTAATTTCTTCATAACTTAAACCATTTAATTCACCTATCAAAATAATTCATTTTAATTTCATTTTTCACACACTTGTCAATTAATATATCTATTTTATGAACAATAAAAAAAATCACAAAAATATTATTTATTTCATGTGTTTTTAATAGGTTTAAAATGGTGTATTTTTAGTGTTTTTTTTAATACTTCAAATATATGTTTTCATTTGTTTTTAACCTAATTATTATATGAATAATTTTATGATAAAACCCTCAGTCATTTAGGTCATATTTAAGTATAGATTTTACCTTTACTTTAATTAAGTTGACTTTTGTCAATTTTCAAAACTTGTTTTCAAACTTCGAATAAACAGATAGTAAAGGTTTTCAGACGACAAAACCTTGTATCATTTCGAATCATTTTCAACTGTTCTTTTCATAAACAGTAAATCATTTCTTAGTCTGATTTTCACAACTGTATTTACAAAATCTTCTCATCTGTTTTCAAAACATTCCTCTGGTATTTGAAGGGCATAATTCTCGGTGAAACTCTTCAGATACCTATGTGACCTAAGGTCCATCTTCACTTCTTCTGTTTTCAAAAACCTTTAACTGTTTATAATAAATATTCAACTGTTATCAATAAAACAACAAAATTGCTGGTGAGGCTTTGTATATACTTCTTCAAAGGCCTCCACTCCATCCAGGTTAGGCTTTATAGCTTTCAATTTATAAGCTTTCATTTAAATTATTGTCAAATATAAACTATATATATACTGTTTAGAACTACATCTGAGTGCAACCTTATGACAGTTAAACTATATATATATTATAGGAATATGGTCTAGGATTGAGAATGTCTTCCCGGTGAAGGCTCTTTCCTAATTAGAGATCTTTAGTTCAAACCCTCAAGATGAATTATTCCCGGTGAAACATCTTGAAAAAGCCTTAGAACCCAAACTAGGACACATCCACCCAAGAGGAATTATTCCCGGTGAAACCTCTTACCCATTTGCTTAGAGCCAAAATAAGTTCAAAACTACATAGCTTTCTCTTGTGCTATAACAAGGACCCTCGATGACCCTTGATTAGCCTCCTCTTGGGCTTTGTACAATGACCCACAGGCTTCTTAAAAGCATTCCCAGCTTCCTCTTGAGCTTGTATACAAGGACCCATCAGGTTTCTTATAAACATAGGAACAGGTCTTTAGTCACCTTTTAGCCTACCATGGCGAGTTTCTTCCACTCTTCAAACCAGACTTTAAACAAGCTAAGATTGTCTCAATCTCAGTATTGAGTTCACCTTTTGGAATGAGAGACATGGACAATCTCTGTCACCTTTATCCTCCAATCTTCAACATAATTTTCCTTAGCAGAGTCTAGGTTCTGTAACTGTTTATCCTTAGTCAGTGTCAGCCTTAATCTTGGGCTTTAAACAAGAAGTCTCAAATAGTTAATCATTCTGCCATCATCAAAAATCCCTGGAAAGGGTCAGCCTCCATTCATTCCTACATTTTTAACAAAACCCCTGGAAAGGGTTAGCCTCCAAAATCACTCCTTTAAATCCAAATTCCCTGGAAAGGGTTAGATTCCAAAAATTAAACTTTCAAAAGATAATCTCACCAGCTGAGTCAAAACCCCTGGAAAGGGTTAGCCTCCAAAATCAGTCCTCTAAAGTCATAATTCCCTAGAAAGGGTTAGCTTTCAAAATTTAGCTTTTAAAAGACAAATTCCCCAGTAGAGTCCATCTTCAAACTTGGGTCTTTCATCCATCAATTCCTGTTTAACAAAAGCACAATCCTCAGTAGGGTCAACCTCTAGGATAATCCTCAATAGAGTCAAAATCCCCTCTGAGTCAAAGATCCCACACTGGTAGATCTTTCCCACTTTAAAAAGCCAGCCTCAACCTTGGGCTTTGTACAAGGCACATACCCCCCTTAGAGTCAAAACCCTTATAGGTATTCCGCTAGAGAGTCAACCATAACCTTGGGCTTTGTACAAGGCAGATAATAGAGTCTCCCCAGTAAGTCTTTCACCTTCAAGTAGCCACAACCTTGGGCTTTGTACAAGGCATATAAACCATATTCCCTGTGTCAAAAGATTTCTAACCTTTAGGATCTTTTCCCCATAAAGTCAATCCATATTCAATTTCTCTAAGAGTCCGCCACAACCTTGGGCTTCATACAAGGCAACAAATAAATAATATATTCCCCAATAAAAAGTCAGCCTCAATTATGGGCTTTGTACAGAACACAAATCTCTTCAGTTAATTCCCAGTAAAGTCATTTCCTAGAGTCATTAAAAATCAATCAAAAGCCTCAAGCTTGGTGTTATGCCCCAAAATTTGCCCGCATCTTTTTTCAAGAAAACTTCAATCTAAAAATTAAGAGTTTCATATAATCTTGGATTTTCACATCCTGATTTATGAATACTTGAGTTTTTTAGAATTTTTTCTTATACAGTATTTTGGCTTGCTGTTGAATTTATTCTTACGCAAACGCCAAGTACTGTCTATTGCTTCACACACGCTATTTATTTGATATTTGTTTACAGATAAATAGTACTGACGCAATTGGTACATAACTAAATCTTTTGCAGGCGCAGAGTCCGGGATTCAGACTGTACTGGTAAACAAGTAAATTATTACTAATTTTTGTTTCCCACTAACTTTTGTACTATATTCCATTATTTTCAAAATCTCTTTTCAAATCTCTTTTTCAAAAATCAAATCTTAACTTTATTCTACACATCTCTCTTTTTCCCAACACTATCATACACTTTCTTTCAAATCTTACTTCCACTCAAATTTTCCTTTTGTACGGAATCAATTCATTCCCCAACGTCTCTATCCTTCTTTTCATTCTATAAATACCTCTCATTTTTCCCATAAAATCTCACATCAAAATTCTAAATCATTTCTCAAATTTCTACTTCATATCCATTCTCTCTTCCTCCCCAGCAAAATGGCGAAGCGGATGGAAACATGTTTTCTTATGGTCATCACCATTGCTACGGTGATCATGTCCTTCTTCTGTCTGCATAGTCCTGAAAAATGTGGACCTGCGATGGTTACACTCCCGATCATCTATTTTCTGTTGGTCATAGCATGGGTTATTAATCGTCATTCTTAAAGTTTGTCGTATCTCTTATTTTCTTAAATGTACCGTTTACTCGTCGTACTATTCATTATAGTATGTAATATTTGTACTGTCAGTATTAAATGTTGTACTATTTGTTATATTGTTGCTTAATTATTCAGATAATATTTTGTGTGTTTTCTGCCAGTCAAATATTTATTTTTCTGTGCATTAAATGATTTTCAGGGTTATTATCGGTAATTTTGCTCGCGTACAGTAAATAATAGTTATTTATTATGTCTGTGTTTTTTAACAAGTCATGTAAATAAACTTTCATCTTTCATATAAAACAAAAAAAACAACAAAAAGAAAATTAACTTTGACTGTTGATTTTTCACTCTAACTGCTGCATTAATGCCTGAACAGTCAGTTGACAGTCAAACTGCTGACAGTACGATTCTCAGTGTTTTGTAGCATCAATCAAATCAAACTTTTGCAATTAAAATTCCAAGATTTTTGTCCTAGAAGTCTTCTAAATATCACATGATTAGCAGAGACTCAGCACTGCACAAAAATCAGGTACGCTTAACTGTCTCCTACACAAACAGTCCCTGATTAGGGTTTATTGTTTTTTCAGGAGAAACAAGTTTTTGAGACCTCAAATGGATTTCATGGACCTCCATACATCTCAAAGTACCATCATACAAATTTTTAAACTTCAATTCACTCAGACACACCGTCAGCAGCTCAAACAGTCAACAGACGACCCGTTTGACCAAAAAAGTCAACAGACAGTCAAAAATGAAATTTTTTGTCAACATCCATATTTTGTCAAAGTATTCATCATTTTATCATTGGATGATCATAATTCATCAAGGAAAGATAAAAATTCAACAAAACCCTAAGATTCAAAATTAGGGTTTTCTCCTAAAAAGTCAATTGAACTTTGACTAGTCATAACTCTCTCATCCTTCATCCAAAAAATTCAAACCAAAGCTCATTTTGAAGTAAATTCAATTATCTTTCAAATGCAATTGGTCCCATGGTCATTAGGTTCACCATTTGAAAAATATGAACCAAGACATTACAGGTAATTTTCAAAGTCAACAAAAAGACACTTTTTTCAAAAGGATACACAAGGAGCATCAAAAATCATTTTAACATGAGACCAAAGACGTTGGTTAGAGGACTCTTTTAGGTTTCCAAAAAGTGCAAGATCTCCTTCATATGACAAAAATTGAGGGATTTACACCTTGTTGAAGTTGGCTAAATTTTGGGAAAATGCATAAAACCAACATTGCTCAAAAATGTATTTTTTCCAAATGGGGCCAAGTTTTCATGGTTCAAACATGTTTTCCATGATATTATGGGCCTCCCACGACCAAGACAAAGCCCACACCATTTTTATCCATTTTTGGTTTAATTTTATCCTATTTTAAGATTAAATGAAAATGGAAAATGGAAGGATAATGGATAGCTTAGTTTCTAAGCATGAGTCATCCAAGAATCTTTAATTTTCTGCAGAAGATTGAGGTACAAGGCAAGAGCATTGAAGAGAAGCAAGACTTGGTCAACAATTCAAAGGTTTTAATATAAAAAAAATCAAGAATTCAACAAAGGCAACCAAAGGCTTCTTGGCTTCAATTCTAAGCACAACATAGCTTATAAATAGCTTAGAGTACTTCACAAATAAAAAACCATGAATTCAGAAGAGAATCTATGCTTGTAATCATACTTGTAATCACTTAAATTTTTCAAAGAAATTCCAAATTCGAATTTTGAATTCAAGTCAGTTTCAATACAAACTAAACATTCAAACACCTTCCTCAAGTATCACTGAACCTATTCCAATCATTTCCCAGCCTTGAAACCCACTCAACTAAGCACTACAGGTCACGATTTATTCAAAATAAAACCAACTCGTATCTGATCATTCAGGCATGTTTAACAAGATGTAGACATATATTTGAACTTAGCTTAATGTCCTGATCATTTCTGGACATTTAATTAAAGTTTGGGGGCCTGTACACGAAACTACCATTTTAGGGTTTCTTAGTTCAAATTTAGGGTTCTTCGTTAGAACCAAAAATAGGACAAATTAAGGGCATGGTTGAATTCAGTAGATTGAGACGAATCGAATGGGCATGTCGCGCCAAATTTATATTCATGTTTGACCCTATTCGCTATTTTGCAGGTTTAAAAGGTATCTATTACAGCGCTTTTATTACAAAAACGCTATTAAAGGTGCTGGCTGGAGGTTGAAGACGATGAGGTGTCCTCACCTCATTGGATAGAACGCGCGCGCCAGTGTTTTTGAATCCTGGGTTCCCATGTGCGCTTTCCATCATCTTTCCATGTGACCTCAATATCTGGGCCGTCTGATCTCGTTAAAATCTCAATCCAACGCATCAAAACACTCATCCTTACCATGGTCCTCATTTAAATACCACACCTGATCATTCATCTTTTTATTTTCTATTTTATTTTAATTTCTTTGTTAAATTAATTAAAAATAGTTTTAAAAATCCAAAAAATACACAAAAAATATTTTTAAGTTTCTAAAATAATATTTTATTTTCTGATATAAAAATATTTTATTTTTCTTCATAATTTGAATATTTTGTGTAATTAATTAGATAATATGCATATATTTATCTTTTAATTATTTTCACCCAATCAAAAATCATAAATTTTTTTTTCTTTATATTAAATATTGTTTATACATTATAAACTAATTTTGTACATATTTTGAATAATTTTCTCTTCAAGTTTTAATTATTTGTGTAATTATTTATATAATTATGTATTAATTAACTTAATAGATTTCAAATCAAATTTCAAAAAAACAAAAAAAATTAGTTTTGTTTTAAATTTAATTAACAAGCATTTTTGAACATATTTTGAACTTAATTTTTAGGTTTGAAATTTATTTTCATCTTTTTTCCTCATTTTAATTTAATTAATCATGCATTAATTATAATTAAAATCAATCATAAAAATCCAAAAACATTTCTTTTATATTTCTTGCAATTTAAATTCCTAGATAAATGTATAGGTTGTCAAATTCATGTAAATAGAGTAGTTTACATTTCCCGCACAATCGATGTAATAGCGTAGATTTACTTTCCGCATTTTACATTTCCGCATTTTAAATTCCAGCACATATAAACTGCGTACATGCCAAAGATAAAATTGAACCGTTAGATCACTAACTTCAAAGATAAAATACCTGAATCAAAACACAATCACATTTGCACCTCTTAAGGTAATCCCTTTCTCATTCTTTTCAAAATCAAAGTCAAATTCTATTATTTCAAACGCAAAATCGAACTTTTGTTTATATCCGGTGAAAAGATAGATTTTTAAAGGAAATAGGATAAAGATCTTATAACTCGGGGGAGACCTCCTAATTTGCTTGCTCAAATCACAACAAACAAATCTCTCATATATCATTGTTTTTCAAAATAAAACTTTCAAAAAGACAATACTTTGTATATATCCAAACAAGGATCATTACGAAGTTAATGTTCTTTTTTCAAAAACATCTTTTGAAAGATAAAAACACTTTGTATACATCCGCACAAGGATCATTACAAAGTCAATTTACAAAGGTATTTGGAACCACATATGAGCATTTCAAGGCAATCGAAAAGTAATTGAAAACAAGTGAGCTAAGCAAATTAAAGAGCCCATGGATAACCATGGATACAAAGGGTGCTAACACCTTCCCTTTGTATAACCTACCCCCTTACCCAGAATTTCTTAAAGGTCTTTTTTCTGTTTCTTTTATAAACATTTCCTTAATTGGATAAAATAAAAGGTCGGTGGCGACTCTCTGATTTTCAAACACAAAAGCAGAAACAAAAAAAGAGTCAGTTCGTGTATCTCTCCACGAGAGGTATGGCAAAAAACCGAGTGGGCGACACTTGGGCCTCATACAAGCCAGCTAAAAATCAAATCTTTCAAACAGTAGATAGACATAGCTTATCTCTATAGAGAGATGTTTCTCCCATCTCACCATATTCAAACAAACAAACATTTCAATTTCAATTTCAATTTCAAACATTCTCCCATTTAGGACTTTGAAAGGCATGCTCTGAGGAAAACAAACCCAGACTTGTACACTTTCCCTAATTTGGACGAGAATCCTTCTTTCATTCAAGAGACACGTGACTGGCATACTTGCAAACACACAAGTAAGGTCCCTCTCTTTAATGAAATGAATTCAGCTTTTCTGTCACTCTTTTAAATGTTTGTGGTGGAATAGTAGAAATACCTCTATGTAAAGATGATTTCATGTCTCTTTACTGTAAACAGATTTAATTCAAGCTTCAACCTTGAGCTTCAAGCAAGGCACCAAAAACAATTCATTTCCCTAATTAGTTCTCCGAACTACAAAAAGATCTGACTTCCATTAGGGATATGTAGGCATGAGGTTCACAAGGAATCTCAGTGAGCTAATAAAAAACCAAAAATAGTCAGTTAGTCTGTCTTTCTTTCAAATCAATTCAATTCCTTCTCCTAACACAAAGGAGAAACAAAGGCTTACGGACTAGGATTCCCATATTCAAATAACCTACAAAACAAATTATGGTTAAAAAAACCTTTTTCCTCCTTGAAATGCGTTAGCCATGTCATGAATGTATGTATGCATGCTGCATCACAGAAAAACAAATCCACGCAAATCACACAACTTTTGGCTTAAGGCTTGCATGGAGTATGATCAGGTGTCCTTCCCAAAGGTACTTCTATGGATAAGATGAAATCAGCAACGGGTTCTATGAGTTATTCAGGATTGTCAGCCCTTCTAAAGCACCCTCGGACATGATGCATTTGCACCATGCAATGATACTTTGAGAGAGAACCTATCTGAATTGTAGTATCGGGTAGCGACTAGATTCTAAACATTTGTCAAGAGTAGTCCCCCACTACGTTCCTAAAGGCCAAGATGGGTTAAAGGTGACTAAAGGTCCTTGAGCTCCGACGCACCCACAGGCACATACATAGACCTCCCTCATTTGAGAAAGGTGTGCATATAGCTATGGAGTCCTAACTCAAGCGTGAACTTCATATTGACTCATCTCCCACATATGTGAAAGAGGTCGCCATGACTATGCCACTCCTATCTTAAGTGTACTTGAATCCGGGTGTAGGATTCGTCCTTCATTTATTCCCAAAGCGTCCCTGAAAAATAAAGCAAACAAAGCAAACAATAGAAAACATTTAAGTGAATCCTTATGCTTTTAAGGTAACCCCTCTTTTATTAGAAAATTCTCCCCAGCAGAGTCGCCTATTCTGTAATACGGTGAACTGACTTTATCGAAATATGCGGATAGCAAGAGTCGCCACCGACTTTTATTTTATCCAAATTAATGAAAGGCTAAAAGAACAGAAAAAACCTTTTAAAAGAAAACTGAGTTCGGGGGTAGTTTATACAAAGGGAAGGTGTAAGTCACCCTTTTCATCCATGGTTTTCCATGGGCTCTTAATTGCTTTGCTCTTTTTATTTTCAAAAGTTTAGAAATGTAGAAGAAGAAAATAAGGACTTTAGCTCGTAAATGAGCGTAGCCTTATTGAAGTTTTTTAAGAAAAGGGTAGAAAAAGGAATTTAAACCAGAGCATGCAATTAAGGGCAAATTACATTGACATTTGTAAAAAGATTCTTTTAGCCTTTCAGGGCTATCCATACCATAAGAGGGTAGGAAGTCCTTTTATTTGGAGGTTAAAGGGTCGTCGCAATTATCGTTCGCCATAAGACTGTCCCTGCCATAGAGGGGTAGGTAGTCTAGGGGAAGGATCAGAATAGCCTTCATTTTTTAGGCAACCAGAGGACACCTTAGCATTTCGTAAACAACTTCGAGGGACGAGATCATATTAGCGAATCGAAGGCAGCATCATTGGGACTTATGATCTTAAGAATGAACCGAGGGCAACCTTGTTGAGGTATACTCGTATTCGAGGGACTTGGCTATTCTGCACTGAAAAACACAAGGCAACAAGGCAACAGACAACATGCAGCAGGCAACAAGAGAGGTTACCCAAAAGGTGCGTGGGTGCACAATCACGTGATTAATTCGAATAATTATCTTATAAAATTTAATGATTCTACATTCAGTTCATAAGTTATCACTCCCTAGAATTACTAACCACGCAGTGATATAGACAATGTTAAGTGCCTTCAAGGCCACACAATACAGTCCAGGAATAGTTACATAATAAACCATGGGGAGGGGGAAAAAGCAATAATAAAACCCCAATAAAGCAAAAAAAGTCTGACATCAGTAATAATAAAAATGAAATAAAAAGAGGAGTTTTAGGGTTACCGAACATTCGAGCTTTGACCGGTTGGTTAACCCTGAAAATTGGAAGAGGAAAAATAAACAACAAAGGGTGAGTGTAGGAAGAGTTCATTGACATTTGAAAGTAAACCCTAATTTATTTTATAAGACAAAAAATAAATGAATAAATAATAATAAAATCAGGGACTTAGCTTTTTTGATCTGATATGGTGCATAGTCGGACGAACCCTGATGGTAACCCTGAAAAACTGCACAAAGAAAAAGGAAAGTTTTCAGTGTAGGCATGATCTTCGCAAACCCTGATTAGATCATAAGTTAACCCTGGTTAATAGAATAAATAAAATCAGATTAATTAATTATTGGTTTTTTTAATCTAATTAATTAAATTGGTTAAAATAAAGTTCCGATTAAATTTTTTTAACCCTAATATATTTTAGTCAATTAATAAAAATCTTTATAATTAATTAAAGTAATTTAAACAAATTTAAATTAATTACAAATCAAATAAAAATATTAATTAAAAGAAATATTTTAATTTTTAATATTTTTATATAAAAAAAGTTTTGTTTTAAAAAAAATGATATTTAAGGAAAAACATAGACAATATATAAAATACAAAAAAAAAACAAGTTATATAATAAAAATAACTAAGTTGTGCAATTAAAAATAAAAAAATTGGAAATTTCTTAGCTTCGATTCAGTGTGATATGCGTATGAGGAGCATGGTACACCCTCGCGCGTTGGTGTGGATCAAACCACACCAGATCCAAGAGCCCTCTCTTCCACTTGCGCGCGCGTCCAGTATTTGAATGGGCCAACCAGACTGCGCCACGCAGTCATCTTCTTCACAAAAAATCTGTAAGTTTCTTTTACAGCGCTTTTGGCAAATGCGCTGTCGCACGCTCGCGAAAAATGAACAGAGTCGCCACCAATATATTTATCCCATAAGGGAAAGGAATACCAGGAAACCTAACAAAGGAAGGAACAGGGTCTTGCGACCAGAGAATCAAGGTACGGGAGTCGGTTACGCAAGGGGAAGGTGTTAGCACCCCTCACGCCCATCGTACTCGATGGTATCCACCTATGTTTGTTTCTATCTAAAGGGTGTATATCTACGTCTATGTCTAAATGCGAAATGAATGCAAAATGTAGGGAAAATAAAGAATTGTACTCGCACGGGCCCTACCCCGCTGCCTACGTATCCTTTTCAGGAATCAGAGTTACCGTAGCTCGGCTAAAGATTTTCTGTTTGTTTTTTGTGTTTTTTAATTGGGCGGGGTCAACGTTCACGTTCTTGCATAAGGGAAGACCTACGATGCGTACGAACGGAAATGACATTGCCCTTAGGTGCCGACGAGGCAAAAGAAAAAGAAATGATTGGTTTGTGTCTTTTAGGATAGATGGGTGGTGAACAGTTCCCAATACCGGGCCACTCACCACTTTCTCTACTTTGCTTTAGTCTGAACCATTGTTAGGTGTTTTAAAGTGTTTTTGGTTGGGTATTTTTTAAGGGGAGTTTAATTTGCGATTCGAATCACATGAAATGTATAATGATCGAGAAGCAGATTAGGGAATGGATCCCACTCACTTCCATCCCATTATGTAATGTTTGAGAAACAGATTAGAGAATGAATCTCACTCGTTCCTCTCCCATTAATTAATGTTTGAGAAACAGATTAGGGAATGAATCCCACTCGTTTCTCTCCCATTAAGTAGTGACCGAGAAACAGATTAGGGAATGGATCCCATTCGCTTCTATGTCACTAAGTGATTGAGAAATAGATCAGGGAATGAATCCCACTCATTTCTCTATCACTTGCTTAATGTGATTCGCATCTTCCGCTTATTAATGTTTTAAAGAGTTGAAAAGGAAAAAGAATGCAAAAGGGAACTAGATCTACCATTCTAATCTATGTTATTCTAATCTACTAATGGCCCTAAGGTTGAGGATAACTATCCTATCTCAATTCCCCTTAACAAAGAAGGAAGAGTCTAAGGGAACATGGCAAGCAATAGTAAGGAATAAGCAACATCAAAGCAAGAAATGAGAGGCTAAGCATGGAAACAAGAGAGGGAAGCCTCAAGTCAGTAGAAAAACAAGGGATTGAGTGTCCCAAATCAAATACAAAAGCATCACGGTATCATACAAAAATATCCACAAGAAGTTACCAAAGTATCGCATGCATCGTTACTTACCAATTAGCGGACAAACATCAATTAATCAAAACAAAAACAAGTGAACACATGAACTAGGCTTGAAGTCAGTAGCAAACTCATTCATTTAGTTCCAATATCCTATGTTAATCTATATTAGTCAATTAGCATGAAGCAATACAAAACTCTAACCAAAACTAGACAACACTAGGTTAGTACTAGCTAAACGGTTTCAAATCGTGAATGAAGTTAGGAACATGCAATCAAATGGTACAAGTCAGTAGCAAATAGCCCATACTAGATGCCTAAACGATCACAAAATCATGCCAAGAAGTTTTACACAAAATTACGGGTCATTTGTACAAGTTACGGTGCAATTGTCAATCAAAAACAAGTTATTTACATATGATAAAGGAAAATCAAGTAAAATAGGAAAACATGATTTAAAATTTCAATTCCAGGTTTTAGGACCTCTAAACATCCCTAATTATATGTACAAAAAGGAACCAACATTATTGCATGAATGCATTTCAAATTGAGAGCACAAACGTCACAATTGTCTAATGGAAACGCATGTTAATCGAGTCGAACAACACTAGCCAAATACCAATCAAAACAAAGAATTAGGAATTCATTTTTTATACTCATTATCGTGGATTAGCCTACTGAAACTATACAAAAAACGGTGGTTAAATTCTGATCCTAAGGTGTTAAACAAAATTAATTTGCAAAATCTATCAAAACCAAAAGAAACACGAACATACCAACGTAAATGATTTATTGAAGATGGCAAAACAATTTCTAAAAATATACAAAAAATATCACAATTATGTACACACATAAAACTATCTAAAACATATTTTTAGTTATTTTTTATTGCATGAAAAAAAGATTTAGTGATCAAAAATTAGAGAAACAAAACAATTGAAAACGAAAATCAAATCTGCCAGCCAGGGGTGTGTATTAGTAAAAAGGCTTAAACTAAACTCTGCCTTAATGGATGCTTGGGCCCCACAAATGGGGTGAGACTAGCATTTCGGCCCAGGGATGGTTTTTTGTACAGTTTTTCTTCAGCATGAAAAAAAAAATGGTGGTGATTGGGCTTAAGAGAGGGTGTGCTCAGCATTTTCGTGTGAGGCCCAAGGTCTGATTTTATAGATTTTCTTCAGTAAAAAAGGGCCCATGGTCATTCATTGATTTATGTTAATCCAGTTATCCCTAATTAACAATCAATTACCAGAATTTTGTTTTGTTTCCAATGTTAATCATTCACATAATACTCAGGTTATACTTAATTAAAAACTTCATGCAAATTAATGTATTAACTCAATCAGGAAAATCAAAAGGGGATTAGGGTTACCTATTGTGACTCTCGGACTTGTTCCTCCCCTTTCTCACGAGTGTGCGACGGTGAAAATAGAGACGGCGCGGTGGCTCAAATTCACTCCCAATCGGAGCTTCTCCGTCTCAAGCTTCCATCTCCGATTTCATCTCTTTCACTTCGCGCTCTGCTATCACTGCTTCAGCCTAGAAATTCCTATATCTGAGCTCAATCGGAAACCTAACACGCAACCGCGATCTTGAAGATGAACAACGATAACCGGAGAGGATGTTCTTCAGGTAATGGATCCTGGTGTTATCGCTTTCTGCCAATTCTTCCCCTTCTTATTTCTTCTTTTTCTTCTAATTCGAACCTTTCCTCTTCTTGATTTGTATCGTTTCTTTTTTGTTTCTGAACTGGTGTGCTATCAATGATGAAGCATTGTTGTTGTCGCTACGCGATGCAGAGAGATGGAGATGATGATGATGTTGTTGCCTTGCGTTGAATCAAACGTTGATGGAAGAATTGAGTTGCTTAAGGATCGTGAGTCGCTCCTCTGCAGAATGGAAGATGAAGATGACGAGGTTTTTGGAGATGCGATGCAGATGTGTGAAGGATTGAATATGTGAAGATGCAGTTTCTGAGGTTTTTCTCTGTGATTGAAGATCGGTGAATTGGTGATTGAAGGGAAGATTGAAGAATTACGGAGGAGTGAAGAATGGATGAGTTGAAGAATGAAGTATGTTGAAGGAGGGAGAGTGAGAACCGAAGATGATGAAAATGGTGAACAAGATTGAAGAGAGTCTTGGAGAAAAGTTTGTTACGTTTTGGTTAGAGGTGAGTTTTCAATTTCTGAACCGATTCCCTCCTTCTTTTTCTGATCTTTTTTGTTATCCGTTTGTAACTGATTTTTTGTTATCGGTGAGCTTTTCTGTTATTTTCTTCTTCTGATTCTGTTAGGCTGAGATATTGAGGTAAACCGGTTCATCTGGTTTTATTGTGATGCCGAACCAATTCGGTTTTTTTTTGAAGCTGCTGTTTAGTTATGGTTCACTGGTTTGTATTGATGCAGATTGTGGATCTGTTGTTCTGAATATGCAGGGTCCTTGTGTCAGCATTTTTGGTTAAGGCATTGGCAATTTCTCTTGCTTGAGATCATTTTTACATGATGGTGACATCCATGGTGGCATAAAGTTTACAGCAGATTCCAAGCCATGACTTGATGGAGGTCATTGTTATAATGGTTGGAGCAGGAGATGAGGTCATGAAGAACAAAATGGATGAAGATGATTTCCGAGAATTGATCAAAGGATAGCAATAGGATTAGTAACCGAACTTTGTATTTTTCAATAACAATTGTATGTCATGTGAGTATTGTAATGATGTAATTGCATCTTGGGTTTAAAATGTATGGACGTTTGACCTTTGGATATGTACAATGTAATGAATGATGATATTGAAATGCTTTGAATTAGTGATGTAATGGACTTGAACTTTCGCATAATGGAATCGACTTTGAACCATGAATGGGCTTGATTTGAATTTTGTATTTTGAAAAGATGAATGATGCTAATCTTGAAATGGATCTTGCACATGAACCTGAAAGTAATAAAATCCGACCCACTCATATCTTAAGAAGACTTCGTGAACCTCCATTTTCGAGACAAACCTTGATTCCCTAACTTTAATTCCCAAAATCCGAGTTATCTTGCAATTGAAGTTACCAGTATTTGGTGAAAACCAAAAATTGTATTGTTCAGACTAAACAAATGAGTCACTCTCGTGCGTCATTGTATTGGTATTTCACACCACCACAACAATAATACCTCGACGGAATCCTAGTAGAAGATGAGAATTGTAGCATAGAACGCCATATTCGCGAAGATATTCTTGACATGAAGCTTTGAGGCGCATATTGATGAAGGGAACTCGAAACATCGAGAATCAACAAAACTCAACTTACCGAATTCTCAATTGAAATCATGGTAAATGCATACATTGTAATTTGATAAAGAAGGAATCAATGAGTCGAACTTAAGCTTTCAACCACGCTCTTAGTTGATGAAAAATGCACTCAATGGATGTCTTATCCAAGTCCAAACCATTGAACTCTTGAGGAGGATTAGTCAGGAGGCAAATCCCTAATTCATAAGATCCCTAGTTGGAATGTTGTCAAGCTCAAACACGAGGGATTAGAAACATTAATTTCAATGATACTTGATCCAAATGCCCAGTTATTGATTAATGGATGCATGAGTTATGTACATGACCTAATGGGAGTATGCAGATGAATGCAGTGTTTGAACCAGTTAGAAATAAAGGGGTAGGACAAATTTGGGGTATGACATGCGCTATAAAATATTCTTACCTATTACACCTGCAAAAATCAAAAGGGACCCAAAACTTAACAAAAATTCTTCGCGACCATACCAATACGATCGTCCAAAGGTCACGAATTCACTGATACAGGAGATTTGACCTAATTTTACCTCAATGTAAAAACCCTCTTTCGAACCTAAAAACCCTAACTATGGCATATCGTTCAATCAAGCATGAAAACACAATTAAAGTTCCTGAATCCATAAGAGTATGAACATGATTATGAATATGCAAACGAAATTTAATTATAATGCACAAATCATTGGGATCGAAGAAGTTTGAAGAAGTGCAAACCGTGAGCAATTGTAGGTGATTCTGAGTGTTTAAAGCCTTGAATTCGATTGGAAAAGCTTCCTTGATGCTCCTGGAACGTGTTGCAATCAACAAAACAACTTGAATTAACCTGTAATTCAGAACTTGTGTTTGAGATTTTCTTGATTCTTGAAGCTCGGGTTTAGGGTTCTTGGTGCAGAAATTCGTAACCCTTGCATTTGGAATTGTTTGGTACTTATAATGGATTGAATTTAGGTCATAACTTGAATCAAATCTCTACTAAATCATGAAATTGGATTTTGAGGAATTTGATTGAAAAATTTGTATTGAATCTTTCTATTTTTGCCCAATATTTGATTCAATTTGTTTCAATCATTATTTGGCCAATTAAGGGAATATATTTGATTGATTTCTTGACTTAAAATCAAAGCAAATAATATTTCTCATTTATTTTACTATTTTATATAACTAAATTATGAAAAAAACCATAAAATAATCAATAAAAATAATAAAATATGGGGAGATACTTATTTGGAACGTACATGGGCTTAAGATAAGGATTCGATGAAAATAATATAGGCCCATTTGGAAATATTTGGAGCTTTGGGCTTTTTCTCTTCATACATGCCCTTGAAAATAGGTGAACTTGCGCGCCTTGCCATTTCCTCATTTTTCAACATTTTTTCAAGTTCTTGGAATTTTTAGAAACCTTGAAGAGTCCTCTAATCAATGCTTTTGGTCCCATGTCAAAATAATTTTCCATGCTCCTTGTGTGCTCTTTTGAAAAAGATGACTTTTGGTTGACTTTCAAAAGGGACCTGTAATGTTTTGAGTCATATCTCCCAAATGAAGTATTTTTAGACTTGGCATGTGAGAGACAAAGTTGTAGAGAATTCAATATCCTTCAAAATGAGCTTTGTAGGGGAACATTCTGATGTTCCATGTGGGAGTTATGGCTGGTCAAAGTTCATTTGACTTTCTCCTATGAAAACCCTAATTTAGAAACTTTTGAATTTCTTGATTTATGATCTTTTCTTGATGAAACATGATCAATCCTTGATCAAATGGCGAATGATACTTCAAAATAAGGATGTTGACAAAAAATCAGGAGTTTTGACTGTACTTTGATCATAGTTGACTTTTAGGTCAAATTAGTCGACTGTTGACTTTCTGAGCAACTGAGTGACCAATCCTTTGAATTGAGGCCTGAATTTTGTCATGGAGATAGTTTGAAACCTCATAAGCCATATGAGATGCCTTGGAGCCTTTGGTTCATTGATTTTCTTCAGGAAACCATAAACCCTAGTTTCTTGAGCCTTTGTTTAAGAGGGATGTCTTTGAGTCTTGAACTTTGATAGGAGTTTGATTTAAGAGAAATAAGATGGGAAAATTTTGGGGTATGACAGCTGCCCCTGTTCAATTTTCTTAAACCTGAAGATGTAGAGTGGTTTGTGTGCCAGTCGGTATCTGAAGGTGGAAGAGGATTGAACACTAGAATATCCAGAAATTTGTACCATCGGGGACGGGCTTAGAGATGCCATCCGGACATTTGGGATTTGATTGTGATGGGCTTAAAGATGCCATCTAGATTTGATAGACTTGGGTGTTAGAATACGTCGTACGTTAGACCGTATCTGGAGGATATGCTTTTTCGGACGAGTCGTATGTTAGACTGAATCCGCTGTAAGTGTCAAAGTAAGTCGCACGTTAGGCTATACTTTTTTTAGAACGAGTCATACGTTAGACTGGGTCTAGTTTGCATCGATAGATGTCTGGAAAGCCGTGCGTTAGGTTGAAGGATGGATCGTATGTTAGACCGGATCCAATTTGCATCGGTAGATGTCTGGAAAGCCGTGCGTTAGGCTGAAGGATGAGTCGTGCGTTAGACCAGATCCAATTTGCATTTGATAAATGTCTGGAAAGCCGTGCGTTAGGCTGGAGGCTGGGTCATGCGTTAGACCGGGTCCCATATGTTGATAGTTGTTAGAATACACCGTACGTCAGGTTGTATCCTAGGATGAGTCGTACGCTAGACTGGATCCTTTATTTTGAGAGATAACAGAATGAGCCGTACGTTAGGCCGAGCTTTGACGAGTCGTACGTTAGACTGTATTCAATAATTTTTCGGAATGAGCCGTACGTTAGGCTTTGCTTTAAATAAGATTCGAATCTTTGTAATATACCTGTAAGATATTGTCAGCTTTATGCAATGTCATGATGCATGTATTATGTGACGAGCTTCTCAAAATAAATGAGAAACTTACATGTTATGTATGAATTTATTATGAGGTAATGTATGCAATGTATGAATATGTTTATGATATATGATGTATGACTATGATTCATGCTATCTGGAGTATCTTGACTGAGCAAATAAATCTCTATGTCTTTGTGACTTTGATGTCTGGTCTTGTCTTGGAGGTGCTCTCAGTTGGGGATTTATGATTTCTACTTGGGGATGAATAGTAACTTGGCGTACCCTGACTGGGGATAAAAGATATTAATAAACCATGTTGGAGGAGAGCAAAGTGTCGGAGAACCGGCAGTGTTGAAGACGTGAATTCCGTTGAGGAGCTAAGTCTTTTGTTGAGAGTATTTGAAGATATCTTCTTAATGATTACTCTGTGGGGATTCCTCCAGATTATTGACTCTGAGGGAGGACTTCTGGATTACTTTAGACATTGTCTATTTGCCTTTTCTATCTTAATCATACATATATTTTGCAAAAGAAAAGATAGATGATAATCATGTTCATATGCATATGTTCATTCAAAATTATCATTGGACGTTTGCATATTCGAGAAAGAGAGAAAAAACTCAGGAACATAGAAAGAAAAATAACTTGTATTAAGAAAAAGCCGTGAATAGGCAAAATAATAGGAGAACATTTGTGTGTTTTTCTGAAAAGATACAAAGGAAAATAAAAGAAGAATAGCTATGTGGAAACAATCCTATTGAGTTTCAATTTTGTTATTACCATTATGTCTTCGAGCATCTCATCCCTTGCTTGTTGGAGAAAGATGATTGAACTGGTCCGTGCCCTTTGAACTTGATATTGTTGATGAAACTGAATGATGGATGATCTGAACGAGACATAGTCGTACGCTTTAATCCTTAACTTTTGCCTAGGCCGCCCTTTCAGGTATTTAGCCTACTAGGATACCCTTTTTTGCCCAAGTCGCCCTTTCGGGTTTTCAACTTTCCGGGTGTACATTTATATATATATATATATATATATATATATATATATATATATATATATATATATCCCTAACTTTTTCCCGAACCCTTTTGGTTCGCCGGGATGCCCTTACTTTTGCCTAGGTACGTCAACCTAGCGGGTCGTATTTATGCGTAGTATTTTTTGACTATGTCTGCGTTCACAGGGTGTGGAAAGTCTTCACCGTCCATAGTAGTGAGTATCATTGCTCCTCCAGAGAAGATTTTATTGATTACAAATGGTCCCTCATAGATGGGAGTCCACTTGCCCCTAGGATCACCTTGTGGTAGAATGATTCGCTTTATAACCAAGTCACCAGTCTGGTAGGCTTGTTGCTTGACTCTTTTGGTGAACGCCTTGATCATACGCTTCTGATATAACTGCCCATGAAAAACAGCCGCGAGTCTCTTCTCATCAATCAAGTTTATCTGGTCTAGTCGAGTTTGAATCCATTCATCTTCCTCTAACTCTGCATCCTTCATGATCCTCAGAGACGGAATCTGAACTTTGATCGGTAACACAACTTCCATGCCATAGACTAGTGAGAATGGGGTTGCCCCAATTGAGGTACGTGTTGAGGTACGGTAACTATGAAGAGCAAACGGTAACATCTCATGCCAATCTTTGTAAGTAACGGTCATCTTCTGTACAATCTTCTTTATATTCTTGTTGGCGGCCTCCACTCCGCCATTCATCTGGTCTATAGGGAGAAGAGTTGTGGTGTTTGATCTTGAACTGCGTGCAAAGTTCAGTAATCATCTTGTTGTTCAGGTTGGTACCGTTGTCTGTGATAATCCTTTCGGGGATGCCATATCGACAAATAAGGTTGTGCTTAATGAATCGAGCCACCACATTCTTAGTAACGGAGGCGAATGAAGCAGCTTCTACCCATTTGGTGAAGTAATCAATGGCAACAAGGATGAAACGATGTCCATTGGAAGCAGTAGGTTTGATTTCCCTGATCGTATCAATGCCCCACATTGCAAAAGGCCAAGGAGCAGTCAGGACATTCAGTGGGACTGGAGGTACGTGTACTTTGTCAGCATAGATCTGGCACTTGTGACAAGTTCTGGAATGCTGATGGCAGTCAGTTTCCATAGTGGACCAATAGTAGTCCGCTCTCAGAATCTTTTTAGCCATAGTATGTCCACTAGAGTGAGTCCCAAAGGTACCGTCATGCATATCTTCCATAATCTCTTCTGCTTCCTTCTTGTTCACACAACGAAGCAGAGTTGAATCGTGATTGCGCTTGTATAGGGTACCATTACTCAGGAAGAATTTTGAAGCAAACCTTCTCAAGAACTTCTTGTCATTGATAGACGCCCCTTCAGGGTATTCCTGAGCCTCGAGGTATCTTTTTACTTCATGAAACCACAGTTTTTCTTCAGCCTCGTCAATAACTATCTCGTAACAGTATGCCGGTTCGTCGTGTCTTTCAATAATAACTATGGGAGCCTCGTTGTCCCATCTGACCTTGAACATGGATGACATAGTAGCTAGGGCGACTGCCAATTGATTCTCTTCTCGGGGAATATGTTTAAAATTAATCTCTTCGAAGTGTGGAATCAAAGATAGCACTAAATCTTTGTAAGGCATAAGATTAGGATGCTTCGTGTCCCATTCTCCTTTGATCTGACTAATTACTAAGGCTGAATCCCCATATACTTCCAAGAATTTGATTCTTAGGTCGATAGCAGCTCAGGACCCAAGATACACGCTTCATACTAAGCCATATTGTTGGTACAATCGAAACATAGTCTTGCTGTAAATGGAGTGTGTCCACCTGCTAGAGAGATAATTATAGCGCCAATACCACTACCAAGTGCGTTCGAAGCTCCGTCAAAAACCACGGTCCATCGGGATCCTGGTTCAGGTCCTTCATCCGGACCAGGTTGTTCATAATCAGTTACAAGCATAACATCTTCATCTGGAAATTCAAAACTCATAGATTGATAGTCGTCTACAGCTTGATGGGCCAAATGATCTGCTAGCACACTTCCTTTGATTGCATTCTGTGTTGTATACTGGATGTCGTACTCTGTCAATATCATTTGCCATCTTGCTATTCGTCCTGAGAGAGCGGGTTTCTCGAACACGTACTTGCTAGGATCCATTCTAGAAATCAATAAAGTGGTATGGTTCAACATATACTGTCTCAGTCGACGAGCGGCCCATGCCAAAGCACAACAAGTTTTCTCGAGCAGTGAGTATCTTGTTTCACAGTCGGTAAACTTTTTGCTACGGTAGTATATTGCATGCTCTTTTCGACCAGACTCGTCATGTTGCCCCAGTACACACCCCATTGAGTTCTCCAATACTGTTAAGTACATAATTAGAGGTCTTCCTTCAACAGGTGGTATCATAATCGGAGGTTCTTGAAGATATTTCTTGATCTTGTCAAAAGCTTCTTGGCATTGGTCATTCCATTTCACTGCTTGATCTTTCCTCAGTAACTTGAAGATTGGCTCACAAGTAGCGGTAAGATGGGAAATAAACCTGGCAATGTAGTTCAAACGTCCCAAGAATCCTTTAACTTCTTTCTCATTCTGTGGAACCGACATTTCTTGTATGGCTTTTACTTTCGTAGGATCGACTTCAATACCTTTGCTGATGACAACGAAACCTAGTAGCTTACCAGACCTCACACCAAAAGTACACTTATTTGGATTCAGTCTCAACTTATATTTCTCCAACCTATCAAATAACTTCTGCAGGTGGACCATCTGTTCTTCTTCGGTGTTGGACTTTGCAATCATATCATCAACATAGACCTCTATCTCTTTGTGAATCATATCATGGAACAGAGCTACCATTGCACGTTGATACGTTGCCCCTGCGTTCTTCAACCCAAACGGAATGACTTTGTAACAAAATGTGCCCCAAGGAGTAGTGAAATTCGTCTTTTCCATGTCTTCGGGTGCCATCTTAATCTGACTATAACTTGAGAAACCATCCATGAAGGAAAACACTTTTCATTGCGCAGTATTGTCAACTAGAATATCAATATGTGGTAGAGGAAAATCATCTTTAGGACTTGCTCGATTCAAATCTCTATAGTCTACACACATTCTGACCTTTCCGTCTTTCTTAGGTACCGGTACTATATTGGCGATCCATGGTGGATAACTCACAACTTTCAGGAAACCCGTGTCATACCCCAAATTTGTCCTACCCTTTCAATTTTATCTGGCTTAGGCTTATGCATTTCATAATCTCATGTACATACCTCTCATTAGGTCATCTAACATAACTCATGCATTCATTAATCAATAATCTGACAAGGGATCAAGGGTCATGGAACAGGCTAAGGTTTTCCTTCAAGGCAGGGTCGTATGTTGTCTTCACAAAGGATCGGGGTCTACTTATCATATGGGCTTGTTATTATTCATCAATAAGGGCAGTGGACTAGTGCCTTTCATACTTCGGGGTTGAATTGCTAAGAGTGTGACCACGGTTAGAAGAGTAAACTGGTTTAAAGCAGGATCGTCCTCAAAATTGTTTGCTGCTTGTCAACATGGACTGATGGACTAAAATTATGGCTTCATTGGTTGGTAGATGGATTCAAGAGATTGGTCCAAATGACCTCATTGTTAGTAATTGGTTCAAGGTTAATCATAGTACAAAGGGCATACACCGTTCAAGGCATAATTTGCAAACATGGCTTGAATTTCATTCACCGTTCAGAGACATCTCCTTACAAAAAATCAAGAACACTCCTTTCAAAAAAACTCTACAATACAATGTCCATCATTTTCCAACCATTCATTCAAGATCCATACATTTTTCTGCTCATTATCATCCGAATTTCAAGCCTAAATCATGTGAACACCAATCATCATTCAAGTGTTTGAATCATACTATCAAATTCCAATTCATACATCCATTCAAATATTCATTACAAAGATACAAATTCAAATTACATTACATAGTATTTCAAGTTTCATTACAACTTCAAGAGCAATGCTCATACATTCCAAGTCCAAATACAACTATCCATTACAAAAGCCCAAATTACAAAAATTCAAATACACCGAAAAAAAATCCATCATGGTTCCGTACAAAATCTATACTTCCATATCAAATTCAAATTCAAGTCATATATTACAAAATAATTCCAAGAAAACCAGTAGCCCTGCATCTTGAACCACCATTACACCTTAAGCCAAACTTGTATGAACCAATACCAAAACATACCTACAAACAAAGAAAAAAAACCAAGTCAGAAATAAAGTCCACAACAAAATCCCAAACCTGATTCACATTCAAAAAACCATTTCACATCCAATTAAATCCCTGCACATTCAGTGAACCTTTTTACAATTACTAGCAATTCTAAATTCTACTAACAGATTTCCTAATTTCCTCCTAATTAACCAATTCTGCATAATTGTGTTCAACCAACTTCTAAATCAACCCCACATATACTTATGCAGCCAGCCCATAAAACCCTCCCTGCAGCAGCCATACATAAAAAGAGCCAAAAACAGTTCACACATAACCACCATTCAGTTTCACAGGCAACAGAATCAATAATAGAAAAAGTGAAATGAGAGCTAACCGGCAACTGCGATAAATCGGGCTTCACCATTCATTCTTTGGATCTCCTCTTCAATCTTCAAAAAACTCTCTCTCCCTTTCATCTTCAATCTTCACACTCTGAATCCACCATCCTTCACATCACCACAATTTTCTTCACAACCTAAACCTTCAATCTCACCCTCATCGGTCCATCCCTCCACTTCACCTTCTTCTTCGACCATCTCCACACCTTGACTCAATAACCAACCACTCTTCACATAACAGAAAAAAGAGATAACAAAAAAGGACTCAGAACAGAATGGGAGAATTGAGAGATAACAGAGATGATCAGAAAAAGAATCGTAACAGAAAATGGGAGGAACCTGTAACAGAATCCTCTCTTCTAGAAACTTGATCGTTCAACATCACTCCACCTTCATCTTTCTCTTTGCACTTCCTCGATCATCTTCTCCCTCTCGAGACCAATTCTTCAATCTAGCCACAACCTTCAATCACCTTGCTGCAACGATCGCTTCTTCAGCTCCATCATCACGCTACTGCGGCTTTATCATCATCAATCTCTGACAAACACTTCGATTTGCTTTCGCCTACAACAACAACAACATCAAGAACAACGTTCATCATCTTCATCGATGATCTTCATCAACAATACTCCTTCACCTGCAACGAGAACAACCTCACAGCGTCATCATTATAATCGTATCAGCAGTGTAGAAACGAAAGTCGTGAAAGAAGATCGGGGAGGACGGAAAGCTTACGCGAGCGGATTATGTTCTGGATCTCGTGCTTCGTCGTCGATAGTGAAGGTACACCTGTCCACGGCAGAGATAAGAGAAAAATTGAGAGAGGAGATTAGAGGTCCGAGGCAATTGAGGATTTCCGGCGCCACCTCCAGCCGCCGTGCCGCTTGAGCTCGCGTGAGGAGAAGAAGGCTTCTCGAAGAAAGTTGAATCGTCACAAAATGTAACCCTAAATTCCTCATTTCTAATTTTCTTGTTTACTCTGTTAATTAACTGATTTAGGAAATTGAATAGGGAGTGATTGTGATATTAAGGTGATTAAGTCTTGTTTAATGGACCATTAATGCAATACAAAATCTGAATCAATAGAGAAAAATTGATCAATTCAATCTCTTTGGGCTCACAAAATCGATTTGCTATCTTCTTACCCCCCTAAGAGCCCATCACACTCCCCTTGTTTTTGTGCTGAAAGAAATTTGAATCAAAACACCTCTTGGGCCAAATCTGAATGGGTTGTGCGCCCTTCTCTTGCCTGCACCCCCTGTCTGGTATATTTCCCTTTTTACAATCTTTGTTCTTCCTCAATTTTCGACTTGTAGTTCACTTTTAGTTGAAATAAAAAATAAACAAAAATATGTTTTAGATACTTCTATGTGTGTAAATAATTGTGGTATTTTTTATAGATTTTTAAAAACTAGTTTGCTATTTTAAATAAATCATTTACTTTGGTACGTTCATGTTTCTCTTGATTTCGATAGATTTTGCAAAGTAATTTCGTTTAACATCTTAGGATCAGAATTTAACCACCAATTTTTGTATGATTGCTGTAGACTAACCCGTGATGTTGTCTATAAAAAATGAACTCCTAATTCTTTGTTTTGATTGGTATTTGGTTAGCTTTGTTTAACTCGATTAATATGCGTTTCTAATAGATACTTGTGACGTTTGTGCTCTCAAATTGAAATGCATTCATGCAATAATGTTGGTTCCCTTTTGTACATATAATTAGGGATGTTTAGAGCTCCTAAGACCTGGAATTGAAAATTTTAATTCATGTTTTCTTATTTTACTTGATTTTCCTTTCTCACATGTGAATAACTTGTTTTTGGGTGACGATTGCATCGTAACTTGTACAAATGACCCGTAATTTTGTGTGAAACTCTTCGGCATGATTTTGTGGTTGTTTAGGCATCTAGTAGAGGCTATTTGCTACTGACTTGCACCATTTGATTACATGTTTCTAACTTCATTCACGATTTGAAACCGTTTAGCTAGTATTGACCTAATGTTGTCTAGTTTTGGTTAGAATTTTGTATTGCTTCATGCTAATTGACTAATATAGATTAACATAGGATATTAGAACTAAATGAATGAGTTTGCTACTGACTTCAAGCCTAGTTCATGTGTTCACTTGTCTTTGTTTTGATTAATTGATGTTTGTCCGCTAGTTGGTAAGTAACGACGCATGCGATACTTTGGAAATTTTGTGTGAATATTTTTGTGTGACGCCATGATGCTTTTGTGTTTGACCTAAGACACTTAATTCCTTGGTTAGCTACTGACTTAGAATTTTCATCTCCCATTTTCATGCTTAGCCTCTTATTTCTTGCTTTGGTGTTGCTCATCTCTTACTATATGTTTGCCATGTTCCCTTAGACTCTTCCTTCTTTGTTAAGAGGAATTGAGATAGGATAGTTATCCTCAACCTTAGGGCCATAAATAGGAATTAGACAACTTAGATTAGAATTTAGAACTAGTGCCCCATTTCATTCTTTTTCTTTTCAACTTTTAAAATACTTAATAAAAGGAAGATGCGAATCACATTAAGAAAGTGATAGAGAAATGAGTGGGATTCATTCCCTAATCTGTTTCTCAATCGCTTAGTGGCATAGAAACGAGTGGGATTCATTCCCTAATCTGTTTCTCGGTCACTACTTAATGGGAGAGAAATGAGTTGGATTCATTCCCTAATCTGTTTCTCAAACATTAATTAATAGGAGAGAAATGAGTGGGATTCATTCCCTAATCTGTTTCTCGAACATTACATAATGGGATGGAAGTGAGTGGGATTCATTCCCTAATCTGCTTCTCGATCATTATACATTTTATGTGATTCGGATCGCAAAATAAATTCCCTTAAAAAATACACAACCAAAAACACTTAAAACACCTAACAATGGTTCAAATTAAAACAAAGTAGAGAAAGTGGTGAGTGGCCCGGTATTGGGAACTGTTCATCACTCATCTACCCTAAAAGACACAAACCAATCTCTTTTCCTTCCTTCTAAGGGCATTGTTATCTCCGCTCGAACGCATCGTAGGCGATCCCTTATGCAAGAGCGCGAGCGTTAACTCCGCCCAACTAAAAAACACAAAAACAAACAGAAAATCGTGAGCCGAGCTACGGTATCTCTGATTCCTGAAAAGGATACGTAGGCAGCGGGGTAGGGCCCGTGCGAGTACAATTCTTTCTTTTCCCTACATCTTGCATTCATTCGCATATATAGACATAGACATAGTACACACCCTTTAGATAGAAACAAACATAGGTGGATACCATCGAGTACGATGGGCGCGAGGGGTGCTAGTACCTTCCCCTCGCGTAACCGACTCCCGTACCTAGATTCTCTGGTCGCAAGACCCTGTTCCTTCCTTTGTTAGGTTTTCTGATATTCCTTTCCCTTATGGGATAAATATATTGGTGGCGACTCTGTTCATTTTTCGCGAGCGTGCGACAACCCGCATTGAACTGTTTCTCAACCTCTTCTTTGATCTTCTGAGCCATGTCAGGTCTGCTTCTTCGTAACTTCTGTTTAACCGGAGGACTGTTTTCTTTAATAGGTAGACGGTGAACCACAATATCAGTATCGAGCCCAGGCATATCCTCGTAGGACCAGGCAAAGATCTCAACATTGTCTCGTAACATATGAATTAACCTTTGTTTGACAACATCCTCTAATTCGGCCCCTATCTTGATTTCTTTCTTTTCTTCGTCAGTACCTATATTCACAACCTCAATTGGCTCTTCGTGCGGCTGTATAGTCTTTTCTTCTTGCTCTAGTAATCTAGCAAGTTCTCTGGGCACTTCACAATCTTCCTCACCTTCATCCTCAGCTTGGTAGATCGGATTTTCAAAGTCATATTTAGCAATAGTAGAGTCGTTATCAATAGGATCCAGAGTGGATATGGATCTGTAGTGCATTATGTGGGTGTGTGTAAGAACGCATAGCTATAGAAAAGTAAAGAAAAATAAAGCGAACACACAATTTTGAATAAGAAACATCCAATGTCTTATTGAATGAAAATATGCTTATGAAATGACAAGCCCTAAAAATGGACCGTTGTGCCCCAGGCAAGACACGCGGCTTTAAAGTTTATTGTTTATTGAAATACAGAAATTAAACTTGGAAAACATAAAGGAAAGCAAAACAAAACTAAGAATGACAATTACTCCTGACTATAGGAGATAGAGACAATGTCTTCGGTCTTCCAGTTGTCCAACCCTTTGTCAGGTGTAGGAAAGATCCACTTGTCCAGGTTGCAACCATCTTCGTCTTCTCCTATGGCATTGACCCCTTTGCTGATGAAACGATACTTCAAACCTTCTGGGCGAGAGTGTTGTTCTCCCTTCTGATCTTTAGCAGTGCAGCCTAAGCCCCATTTGTTGGATTTGTACGGAATTTCAGGTAATTGCCCCCAGATAGTGCAGCCACCTTCTTCTACCACAGCTCTAGCGTCTTTCAGAGAAGCCATTGTAGGAGGAACTCTAGTAACTTTAGGAACAACATTGATGGGTTTGGTCTCAGGAACCACTTGAGGGACTAATTCAAACGCTTGACGGGGAGATTCAAAAGCTTCTCCAGTGAATTCAACATACTTGGTCTCATATATAAAGCTCACCACGTATTCTTCATCGCCATAAACAGTGACAATCTTGCCTTTTGCCGGATATTTCAATTTCTGATGGAGCATTGAGGTCACAACATTTGCCCCATGTATCCAAGGACGCCCAAGTAGACAGGAATAAGCAGGATGAATATCCATCACATAGAACACAGTGTTGAAAGTCTGGGAACCTACTCTGATCGGGAGCTCAACTTCTCCGTATACAGTACTCATTGAACCATCGAAAGCTTTTACTATCACATCACTGGATTTCAGCACGATTCCTTCAGGATTGAGCTTGTCCAGCACCAACTTGGGTAGTACATTCAGAGACGAGCCATTGTCCACCAGTATATGGGCCAGAGTGGTGCCCTCACATTCAATGGATATATGTAGAGCTTTGTTATGATTCTTTCCGCTAGGACTCAGATCAGCATCAGAAAACCCAAGGTAATTGTCTGTTGTCAAATTTGCAATACAGTTCTCGAGTTGAGTGACAGAAATATCTTGTGGCACATGAGCGGCCTCTAGAAACTTCATCATTGCTTTGGCGTGAGTCTTGGAACAACTTAGGAGTGACAACATATAAATCTTAGAAGGAGTATGCCCCATCTATTCAACGATGTCGTAATCACTCTTGCGGATGATCTTCAGGAACTCATTTGCTTCTTCAGAAGATGTATTTTCAGTAACGGTCTCAACTGGTGTCTAGACAGGTTCATGCACTGGTCTTTTACCTCGAGTATCAACATTAGGAGTATTTGTAACAGTAGGTGAAGCAGTGTTTGGAGAGATCTCTAGAGAAAACACTCTTCCACTTCTTGTTACTTTACTAGTTCCGGCAATATTACCCATATCGGGATTGGCCTCTTCAGAAACTTTGTCAGCTATGAGTTCTTGCTTAACTCCTTGAATATAGACTTCGGCACCATAGTTCCACGGGATAGCCTTGTCAGAAGAATACGGAACTGGACCAGGCTTAGCGATGATAATAGGAGCCACGCGGGGCTCAACAAAAATCTTGAAAGGAGCCTTAGTAGGGATCTTCAGCGGAGCTTTGGAAATTACAGATACATCTTCGATCTTCAAGCCACGGGAGAAACCTTCGCACAAATTCTCAATAGAAGGAATCTTCTCAAATCTGATAGTGCCACGATCCATCCAGCCTTGAATACCTCTTTTCAGATTCTCACAACCATTGGGTTGGGATGCACAGTAATAACAGCTTGGGTCGCAACCTGGAAATAAACCAGCTTGCAGCAGCTTTCTCTTGATGTCAAGGAGAGGAGTTGACAGATCTCTCACATTATAGACATGGACTGTGTCTATGATAGCGTTAACAGTCTTGTCGTGTTTCGGCATGGGAGCAGTAATGACATTAGGAGTCTCTGGAGCGTCGAACTCGATTTCACCAGCTTCTATCATGTCTTGGAATTTTTTTCTCAGGGCCCAACAATTGTCTGCATGGTGCCCAGGAGCATTAGAATGATAAGCACATGTGGCTTTAGGATCATAAGTTGGATTTGCAGTGTTGACAAACTTTGGAGGATCCTTCGGGGTGACCAAGTTAGCCTTCAATAGATGTTGTAGGCTTGAGACAAAGGCATGTTGATCGGGGTGAATTGTCTTCTCGGTCTGTCCGTCTTGCGCTGGTACCCTTGTCTGGGAGCTTGTTGAGGTGTTGGTGTAGATATGAGAACGGCTCCAACAGACTGATTCTGATCATTCTTACTACGGCCCCTCTGACTATGAACAACATTAGACTCATTTCTTCCATGATAGGGCTTCTTTGCAGTACCAGAAGATGCGCCTACTTGAATCTTCCCACTTCGAATACCACTCTCCACACGTTCTCCAGTCAATATGAGATCAATGAAACCAGATGAGGAACTACCCAGCAAGTGACTATTGAACGGCCCAGTTAGTGTGCCCATGAACATGTCCACCAATTCCCTATCAATCAAATAAGGTTGGACTCTTCCAGCTAGGTCTCTCCACTTTTGAGCATACTCCTTAAAACTTTCCTTAGGTCCCATAGACATGCTTTGTAGTTGCATGCGAGTTCGTGCGAGGTCAGAATTATATTGATATTGCTTGTAAAAGGCAGCAGCCATGTCTTCCAATGTGCGGATGTTGGCATTCTCCAGCTGATAATACCATTCCAATTGAGTCCCATACAAACTCTCTTGAAAGAAATGAATCCATAGTCTTTTGTCTTCAGTATGAGGTTGGATCTTCCTCACATACGATCTCAGATGCATCTTGGGGCAAGAGACTCCATCATACTTAGCAAAAGTTGGAGTCTTGAACTTTGGAGGAATAACGACTCCAGGAACGAGTCCCAGCTCTTTAAAATCCAACCCAGGTACCTTCTGAATTTCCATATTTCTCAGGCGCTCCTCTAGTAACCTGTACTTCTCATCAGCATAGTGTTCTTCATGGAAATAGTCTCCCTCATCATCATCTTGATTAGAAGAACCTACATTGCTTCCAGCGTTGGTCTTGATACTAGCATCATCATCTTCTTCTTCCTCCTTGGGAATTTCAGCTTCTTCAGCCTTTTTGAGAGGGCCTCTAAATCTTCTTCCCAGGTTGAGAACACCTTTGGGTTTCTTGGCTTTCGTCTTCTTAGTCAAGAGTGATTTCAGCTCATCTTGCCCCTTGGACAAATTCAGAATCAAAGCTTGGAACTCAACATTCTGAGCTTGGAGATTTTTGACAGATTGTTCGAGATCCATTTTCTCACTGAAATAAACAGCAGAAAGATGAGGTATTTACTTTATAAAACCTGTGATGTAATGTTTATGAATGGTATGATTATGCGTATGCAATGTTTTCGAGTTAAAGGCTTTTTAACACATTTAAAGAAAAAGGAAAAATAGAAGCACCAATAAATTAATATTTCAACTGAAAGCCAATGTATTATACATTTTATAGTTACATCAAAGAGATACTGAAAATAATAAACAAAATAAAATAAAAAGGAATCAATCTTCAAGCCGGCGCTTCCTCTTCAACCCCCTGATCTCTTCTTTATGAGCTTTGATCATTTCATTCTTTTCTTGAACAAGTCTATCAATCTCTCGTTCCCATGATTGTATTTGATCCGGCGAAATAAAATCTTCAATCTTCCACTTGCGGGAGAAATAGTCAAGCATACTATCTCGTTCTTTAGCATTAGCCACTAGCACTGCTTTTTCAGCCTCAACCTCTTGTAAACGCTTTTCAAGATCAGCTTTTTCTTGTCTTAAATGAGCAACTGTGGCAGCAAGGCCTTCGTCTGGAGCGGGTACATAAGGTTCCACTTCTACGTGAACATCTGGAGGAGTAATTCTTGGAACTACAGGTGTGTCAGATGGATATGGTATGCCAAACTCGACGACTCGGTCATAGATCCATCTAAAATAGAGGTCTGAAGGAGTATAGTTTCTTAATCCCAAATCTCTTATACCCACCTTTTTTACCTCGTACCAAGCTTTAATGAAACGGCTCTTTTTTCCGGTTGTATCGGAATCGTAGTCAAAATTTTCCGCACTAAGATATATGGAACGTGGCCTATCTTTCAAAGCAAAACCAAACTGATGTCGAGCGAGGATAGGATTGTAAGTGATTCCCCCTTGGGTACCAAGAAGAGGCACATTATGGAATTCTCCGCAACGATCAAATAACTGGATACCCTCGAACTCTTTTTTATGCTAGATGATATCATCTTAAGAAAGCTTCATAATTCTCTGAATTCAAGTCAAGCCTTCTTCATTCCTTATTACTGATCAAGGCAAGTGAGAAATAAACCACTTATGCAGGAGGGGAATGCATCCTAAGACACAACCTTGTCTCTTTGTTACTCTGGCATTAATGGAATGCAATAAATCACCAAGTAGAGTAGGAACAGGATTCTTGCTAAGGAAGATCTTAATAGCAGCCCTATCAACAACTTTGTCGCAACGATGAAATAAAACTTGTCCATATATCAATAAAGTTAGAACATTTTCCAAGGCATCCATGCTTAGAGCTTTAGCAAAGATCTTGGCTTTCTCGTATAAGAAATCCACAGGTATTCCAGAATAGTCTCTTCTATTGATCCAAACCTTGTTAATTTCTGCCCTTGGTAAATGTAAAGCAGTAGCAATGTCTTCCAACTTAGGACCTCCTTCCTCACCAGTGTAAGGAATTTGATCAGGTATGGGGATGTCCATTATATGAGAAAATTCTTCCAATGTAGGTACCAGTTGAAAATCTCTATAAGTAAAACAATGAAGAAGAGGATCATAAAACTGCATCATGGAATTGAGGAGAGCTTCATCCACTTTGATTCACACTAAATTTATCAGTTTGTTGAGAGGCTCGGTGAGGACGAGAGAACCAGTAATATCATTACATAAGAGCTTTAATGGAGTAGGTACTTTCTTGAAGTTGAGAAAGAAAGGCTTACGGACTAGGATTCCCATATTCAAATAACCTACAAAACAAATTATGGTTAAAAAAACCTTTTTCCTCCTTGAAATGCGTTAGCCATGTCATGAATGCATGCATGCATGATGCATCACAGAAAAACAAATCCACACAAATCACACAATTTTTGGCTTAAGGCTTGCATGGAGTATGATCAGGTGTCCTTCCCAAAGGTACTTCTATGGATAAGATGAAATCAGCAACGGGTTCTATGAGTTATTCAGGATTGGCAGCCCTTCTAAAGCACCCTCGGACATGATGCATTTGCACCATGCAATGATACTTTGAGAGAGAACCTATCTGAATTGTAGTATCGGGTAGCGACTAGATTCTCAACATTTGTCAAGAGTAGTCCCCCCACTACGTTCCTAAAGGCCAAGATGGGTTAAAGGTGACTAAAGGTCCTTGAGCTCCGACGCACCCACAGGCACATACATAGACCTCCCTCATTTGAGAAAGGTGTGCATATAGCTATGGAGTCCTAACTCAAGCGTGAACTTCATATTGACTCATCTCCCACATATGTGAAAGAGGTCGCCATGACTATGCCACTCCTATCTTAAGTGTACTTGAATCCGGGTGTAGGATTCGTCCTTCATTTATTCCCAAAGCGTCCCTGAAAAATAAAGCATACAAAGCAAACAATAAAAAACATTTAAGTGAATCCTTATGCTTTTAAGGTAACCCCTCTTTTATTAGAAAATTCTCCCCAGCAGAGTCGCCAAATTAATGAAAGGCTAAAAGAACAGAAAAAAACCTTTTAAATGAAAACTGAGTTCGGAGGGTAGTTTATACAAAGGGAAGGTGTAAGGCACCCTTTGCATCCATGGTTTTCCATGGGCTCTTAATTGCTTTGCTCTTTTTATTTTCAAAAGTTTAGAAATGTAGAAGAAGAAAATAAGGACTTTAGCTCGTAAATGAGCGTAGCCTTATTGAAGTTTTTTAAGAAAAGGGTAGAAAAAGGAATTTAAACCAGAGCATGCAATTAATGGCAAATTACCTTGACATTTGTAAAAAGATTCTTTTAGCCTTTCAGGGCTATCCATACCATAAGAGGGTAGGAAGTCCTTTTATTTGGAGGTTGAAGGGTCGTCGCAATTATCGTTCGCCATAAGACTGTCCCTGCCATAGAGGGGTAGGTAGTCTAGGGGAAGGATCAGAATAGCCATCATTTTTAGGGAACTAGAGGATACCTCAGCATTTTGTAGGCAACTTCGAGGGACGAGATCATATTAGCGAATCGAAGGCAGCATCATTGGGACTTATGATCTTAAGAATGAATCGAGGGCAACATTGCTGAGGTATACTCGTATTCGAGGGACTTGGCTATTCTGCACTGAAAAACACAAGGCAACAAGGCAACAGGCAACAGGCAGCAGGCAACAAGAGAGGTTACCCAAAAGGTGCGTGGGTGCACAATTACGTGATTAATTCGAATAATTATCTTATAAAATTTAATGATTCTACATTCAGTTCATAAGTTATCACTCCCTAGAATTACTAACCACGCAGTGATATAAACAATGTTAAGTGCCTTCAAGGCCACACAATACAGTCCAGGAATAGTTACATAATAAACCATGGGGAGGGGGAAAAAGCAATAATAAAACCCCAATAAAGCAAAAAAAGTCTGACATAAGTAATAATAAAAAGGAAATAAAAAGAGGAGTTTTAGGGTTACCGAACATTCGAGCTTTGACCGGTTGGTTAACCCTAAAAATTGGAAGAGGAAAAATAAACAACAAAGGGTGAGTGTAGGAAGAGTTCATTGACATTTGAAAGTAAACCCTAATTTATTTTATAAGGTAAAAAATAAATGAATAAATAAATAATAATAAAATCAGGGACTTAGCGTTTTTGATCTGATATGGCGCGTAGCCGGACGAACCCTGATGGTAACCCTGAAAAACTGCACAAAGAAAAAGGAAAGTTTTCAGTGTAGGCATGATCTTCGCAAACCCTGATTAGATCATAAGTTAACCCTGGTTAATAGAATAAATAAAATCAGATTAATTAATTATTGGTTTTTTTAATCTAATTAATTAAATCGGTGAAAATAAAGTTCCGATTAAAATTTTTTAACCCTAATATATTTTAGTCAATTAATAAAAATCTTTATAATTAATTAAAGTAATTTAAACAAATTTAAATTAATTACAAATCAAATAAAAATATTAATTAAAATAAATATTTTAATTTTTAATATTTTTATATAAAAAAAAGTTTTGTTTTTAAAAAAAAGGATATTTAAGAAAAAACATAGACAATATATAAAATACAAAAAAACAAGTTATATAATAAAAAGGGTTAATGAACTTTTTCATCCCTTTAAATATTTCAAATTTCGTTTTTAGTCCCTCCAAAATTTTCCTTTAAGAAATCGTCCCTTCAAAATTTTTCTTCTGAACTATTGGTCCCTAACGTCAAATTTCGTAGCTAATCGGTGGCTAAAGTCGTAGCTAATCTCTAGCAAATTTGACGTTAGGGGCCAATAGATTAGACAAAAAATTTTGAAGGGACGATTTCTTAAAGGAAAATTTTTGAGGGACTAAAAACGAAATCTCCAATATTTAGAGGGACCAAAAAGTTCATTAACCCTAATAAAAAAAACTAAGTTGTGCAATTAAAAATAAAAAAATTGCAAATTTCTTAGCTTCGATTCAGTGTGATATGCGTATGAGGAGCATGGTACACCCTCGCCTCCTAAAGCGTTGGATTTGAAGCTGGCTGGATCTAATGGCTAAGGGCATGAGAGTGCATCGCTCTTGAGTGGACCAAACCACACCAGATCCAAGAGCCCTCTCTTCCACTTGTGCGCACGTCCAGTATTTGAATGGGCCAACCAGACTGCGCCACACAGTCATCTTCTTCACAAAAAATCTGTAAGTTTCTTTTACAGCGCTTTTGGCAAATGCGCTATAAAATATTCTTATCTATTACACCTGCAAAAATCAAAAGGGACCCAAAACACAACAAAAATTCTTCGCGGCCATACCAATACGATCGTCCAGAGGTCACGAATTCACTGATACAGGAGATTTGACCTAATTTTACCTCAATGTAAAAACCCTCTTTCGAACCTAAAAACCCTAACTATGGCATATCGTTCAATCAAGCATGAAAACACAATTAAAGCTCCAGAATTCATAAGAGTATGAACATGATTATGAATATGCAAACGAAATTCAATTATAATGCACAAATCATTGGGATCGAAGAAGTTTGAAGAAGTGCAAACCGTGAGCAATTGTAGGTGATTCTGAGTGTTTAAAGCCTTGAATTCGATTGGAAAAGCTTCCTTGATGCTCTTGGAACGTGTTGCAATCAACAAAACAACTTGAATTGACCTGTAATTCAGAACTTGTGTTTGGGATTTTCTTGATTCTTGAAGCTCGGGTTTAGGGTTCTTGGATGCAGAAATTCATAACCCTTGCATCTGGAATTGTTTGGTACTTATAATGGATTAAATTTAGGTCATAACTTGAATCAAATCTCTACTAAATCATGAAATTGGATTTTGAGAAATTTGATTGAAAATTTTGTATTGAATCTTTCTATTTTTGCCCAATATTTGATTCAATTTTTTTCAATCATTATTTGGCCAATTAAGGGAATATATTTGATTGATTTCTTGACTTAAAATCAAAGCAAATAATATTTCTCATTTATTTTACTATTTTATATAACTAAATTATGAAAAAAACCATAAAATAATCAATAAAAATAATAAAATATGGGGAGATACTTTTTTGGAACGTGCACGGGCTTAAAATAAGGATTGGATGAAAAGAATATAGGCCCATTTGGAAATATTTGGAGTTTTGGACTTTTTCTCTTCATACATGCCCTTGAAAATAGGTGAACTTGTGCACCTTGCCATTTCCTCATTTTTCAACATTCTTTCAAGTTCTTGGACTTTTCAGAAACCTTGAAGAGTCCTCTAATCAATGCTTTTTGTCCCATTTCAAAATAAATTTCCATGCTCCTTGTGTGCTCTTTTGAAAATGATGACTTTTGGTTGACTTTCAAAAGGGACCTGTAATGTTTTGAGTCATATATCTCAAATGAAGCATTTTTAGACTTGGCATGTGACAGACAAAGTTGTAGAGAATTCAATTTTCTTCAAAATGAGCTTTAGGGGGGGGGAATTTGTGATGTTCCATGTGGGAGTTATGGCTGGTCAAAGTTCAGTTGACTTTCTCCTATGAAAACCCTAATTTAGAAACTTTTGAATTTGTTGATTTCTGATCTTTTCTTGATGAACCATGACCAATCCTTGATCAAATGGTGAATGATACTTCAAAATAAGGATGTTGACAAAAAAATCAGGAGTTTTGACTGTACTTTGATCACAGTTGACTTTTAGGTCAAATTAGTCGACTGTTGACTTTCTGAGCAACTGAGTGACCAATCCTTTGAATTGAGACCTGAATTTTGTCATGGAGATAGTTTGAAACCTTATAAGCCATATGAGATACCTTGGAGCCTTTGGTTCATTGATTTTCTTCAGGAAACCACGAACCCTAGTTTCTTGAGCCTTTGTTTAGGAGGGATGTCTTTGAGTCTTGAACTTTGATAGGAGTTTGATTTAAGAGAAATAAGATGGGAAACTTTTGGGGGTATGACAGTCCCACCGATGAAAGGTGAACTCTAACAGTTAACCAGCAACCACAATCCAAGTATTCATGCACGCTCAAGTGCACCAGACATAGCCATACGAAGCCTATGTCGAATGAAATCCTTCACTTATACTCAGCATTCCAGTGGTCACGATATCCTGTCTAACCCTCGATACTTATAAGCTCAACCAATGGTCTAAGAACATCTGGTCACATGCCAAACTCAAAGTCCCTTCTAAGCTGGCCCACTGACAACACCTCTCGGGGTTATGGTGAATTCTCGAGAGAGATTGAGGCGAACAAAACATTACTTCAACGAGTTTCTCTTAGGAAAATGCTTCCATCCCAACACAAAACCTACCAGTAGTCCGTCCATTCCTACCACAGACCTGTCTGGTCCTTCCTTCTTCCGTTGCGCTACTATAATCTCGACCAATCACACTCTTCTCGAAGTCCTCTGAGTCACATTACATCCATATTCCACTTAGTCCCATTACTATACAACGATTCCTTATCTACAGTCGTCCAATTACAACGCGTGTCAGGACTTCACATACACCCATCGCCAACTACTCCTCGAGGCTGAGCATTTCCCAAACCATGTCACTACTTCACAAAGATTGACATCCCTCCTCTCAAAGTACCTACAGACGCTCTGCTAGATACGTTCCACATCGGGCTAATCCAAGGTACACTCCGCCTATTCTATCATTGGTCACCAATGTCAAAGAATATCCACTCAATGTGCTGACCCGAACATCATGGTCACACATGAGTCCCACTCTAGACATATATGTACAACTGCCAACTTAACCCTTCACAAAAAAAAGACGTCTGCAATGGTATAGTCTGATGCTAACTCGTACGATCACGATCACTCAAAGTCTCCATAAGCGTAGTATTGGAACTTGATCCATTTCACCATCGTCTGCTTAGATAGTCCTCTACTATCAAGCGCGACATATGGATCCTTACCATACCTACCTTATGAGAGTTTGTATCCGCGTCTCATGAGTATCAAATCAGAATCCTACCTTGAGCTTCAGATCACCTCTGTCCCACACGTGTCAGAAAAGAATGACCCACACATCTTATGTATGATAGAGATACTGTGGGGTTATACCTGTCTGGTAGTACTAACATGGTGGTCCAACTCCGAGGCCATGCACTCAAGTAACCTACCTCAGTAATGCATAACGATCTCCACACGTATCCTAAAGTCACAACCGACAGGTGTCTGAACAGGTCTCCCCTGGGGTCATGGTTCCCCAAATCCCTCCAATCGCACTCCTCAGGATGCCAAAGCCTAGGAGTGCTACACATTCAAGGTTTGCTTACTCGGGAGGAAACAAGCCAGGCACGAAGAGTGAAGATTCCAGCTCGAATTGTTATGCCATGCACGTACTTGTTATTAGAACAACATATGTTCTTATCAATATTCTTAGTTTTGATGATAACATTATTTATGAATTTTGTATAAGACAATGTGGTACTCTAATCCTTTACATTTTCCATTTCAGGAAATATATAAAGAGTATGCACAAAGCAGCGCTCAGAAGCACTGACTCAGAAGGTTCTGGATGGCTACATCAGAACATGCTCTGGCAAGACATCAGAAGATGGTCAAGCAGAATTAGAACATGAAATGTAAAGCATCAGAAGAACATGGAGTCAGAAGCAAAAGCTCTTGCTTTAATCCAGAAGTATGAAGCTTTCAAGATGGAGGAAGATGAAAACATTGAAGCAATGTTCTCAAGATTCCAGACTCTGACTGCTGGATTAAGAGTGCTTGACAAGGGATATACTAAGGCTGATCATGTCAAGAAGATCATTAGAAGCTTTCCCAGAAGATGGGGCCCAATGGTGACTGCATTCAAGATTGCTAAGAATCTGAATGAAGTTTCTCTTGAAGAGCTGATCAGTGTTTTAAGAAGCCATGAAATTGAGCTGGATGCAAACGAGCCTCAAAAGAAAGGTAAGTCTATTGCATTAAAATCTAATAATAAAAAATGCACTAACGCTTTTCAGGCTGAAGAAGAAGATTCTGAAGAGTCAGAATTAGAAGAAGAAGAAGATGAACTTTCTATGATTTCCAGAAGAGTAAATCAACTTTGGAAGAGTAAGCAAAGAAAGTTCAAGAACTTCAAAAGCTTCAAGAGGCCTGAGAAAGGAGAATCTTATGGACACAGAAGATCTGACAAGAAGAAGGTGATGTGCTATGAGTATAAAGAGCCTGGACATTACAAGAATGAGTGTCCAAAGCTTCAGAGGGAAAATCCCAAGAAAATATTTGAAAATAAGAAAGGCTTGATGGCTACTTAGGATGAATCAGATTCTTCTGACCAAGAATTAGACTCTAAAGATGAGCAGGCAAACATATCACTGATGGCCACTGTTGATGAAGAATCAGAATCTACATCAGACTCAGATTCTGAAGAGGTATTTTTTGAACTTTTTAGAGATGAGTTAGTTTCTAGTCTAACTGAAATTCTGGAAATCAAGGCTCAACTTAGTATCAAATACAAAAAGCTGAAGAAGCTATTTGCATCTGAAACTAAGAAGCTTGAATTAGAAAATTCCGAACTTAAGGAAAAAGTTTTAAAGCTATCTAAAGATGTTGAATCATCTTCTAGTTTAGAAAAGTCTATTCCAAGCGTGAACAATATTCTTAAGGAATATGACTTGAGTTTCAGGAAGTTTCTATTTAGAGGTATTGGCAGAAGTCAGCTAGCCTCTATGATATATGCAATTCGTGGAAACAAGAGAGTTGGCATAGGCTATGAGGGTGAAACCCCATATACACTTGAACCTGTTGATGAGATGAAAATCACATAAAAACCTCTGAATGATCAATTCAAGTATGGCCACTCTCATGATATTAGGCACACATCATATGCCAAGAGTTTCCACATATCACACATAAAGAAACATAATGTTGCACATCCTAGAAAATATCATGTTGTACCTCCTGTTAATTTTCGTGCTAAACCTCAGTTCAATCAGAACTTGAGGAAGACTAACCCAAAAAGACCCAAAAGAATGTGGGTAACTAAGGAAAAGATAATTCCTGTTGCAGATATCCTTGGCATCCAAAAAGACAAAGGAAAACATGTCATGGTACCTGGACTCTGGGTGCTCACGACAAATGACGGGAAAAAGGTCTATGTTCCAAGACCTGGTGCTTAAGTCTATTGGAGAAGTAAAGTTTGGAGGGAACCAGAAGGGCAAGATCATTAGCTCTGGAACCATATGCATTGGTAATTCTCCCTCTATAACTAATGTTCTACTAGTAGATGGATTAACTCATAACTTATTGTCCATAAGTCAATTAAGTGACAATGGTTATGAAATAATCTTTTATCAAAAGTCTTGTAAAGCTATTAGTCAGAAGGATGGCTCAATCCTATTTACAGGCAAGAGAAAGAACAACATTTACAAGATTGATCTTATAGATCTTAAGAATCAAAAGGTTACTTGCCTTCTGTCTGTTAGTGAGGAGCAGTGGGTCTGGCACAGAAGATTGGGTCATGCTAGTTTGAGAAAGATTTCTCAGATTAACAAACTTAATCTGGTCAGAGGACTCCCTAATCTAAATACAAATCAGATGCTTTTTGCGAAGCATGTCAGAAAGGGAAGTTTTCAAAACCTGCATTCAAGTCTAAAAATGTTGTCTCTTCCTCTAGGCCGCTAGAACTTCTGCACATTGATATTTTTAGCCCAGTCAAAACAACATCAATCAGAGGGAAGAAATATGGATTAGTCATTGTAGACGACTATAGCAGATGGACATGGGTAAATTTCTTGAAACACAATGATGAGTCACATACCGTGTTCTTTGACTTTTGCACTCAGATCCAATCTGAGAAAGAGTGTAAAATCATAAAGATTAGAAGTGATCATGGTGGTGAATTTGAGAACATATTCTTTGAAACTTATTTCAAAGAAAATGGTATTGCCCATGATTTCTCTTGTCCTAGAACTCCACAGCAAAATGGAGTTGTAGAACGAAAGAATAGGACTCTACAAGAAATGGGCAGAACCATGATCAATGAAACCAATATGGCTAAGCATTTCTGGGCAGAAGCAATTAACACTGCATGTTATATTCAGAATAGAATCTCTATAAGACCTATTCTCAATAACACTCCTTATGAATTGTGGAAGAACAAGCCCAACATTTCATATTTCCATCCATTTGGATGTGTATGTTATATTCTGAACACTAAAGATCATATGCATAAGTTTGATTCTAAGGCACAGAAGTGTTTCCTTCTTGGATATTCTGAACGCTCTAAAGGCTACAGAGTATACAATAATGAAACATTGGTTGTTGAAGAATCAATCAATATCAGATTTGATGATAAGCTTGGTCTTGAAAAGCCAAAGAAGTTTGAGAATTTTGCAGATATAGATATCTCTAACTCAGATCAAGAAGGACCCAGAAGCAAAAATTCAGAAGAATAAGTTGCTGCTTCTTTGGAGAATCTTAGAATATCTGAAGAGCCAACACCTAGAAGATCTTCTAGACTCAACTCTGCTCACTAAGAAGATGATATCATTGGAAAGAAATATGATCCCATCAGAACAAGAGCATTCCTTAAGAACAATGCAGAATGTCAATTCGGTCTAGTATCTCTGATCGAGCCAACTTCTGTTGATCAAGCTCTGGAAGATGCTGACTGGATAATTGCAATGCAAGAAGAACTAAATCAGTTTACAAGGAATGATGTTTGGGATCTGGTTCCAAGACCAAAAGGATTTAACATCATTGGAACTAAGTGGGTCTTCAGAAACAAACTAAGCGAAAAAGGAGAAGTTGTAAGAAACAAAGCCAAACTGGTTGCTCAGGGCTATAGTCAGCAAGAAGGCATTGACTATACAAAAACCTTTGCACTAGTGCCCAGGTTAGAATCTATTCACTTGTTAATTTCATTTGCCACTCAGAATAACATCACTTTGTATCAGATGGATGTTATGAGTGCCTTTTTAAATGGTTACATAGATGAAGAAGTCTATGTCCATCAACCTCCTGGTTTTGAAGACTCTAAGTCTCCAGAACATGTTTATAAACTAAAGAAGTCATTATACAGACTGAAGCAAGCTCCTAGAGCTTGGTATGAAAGATTAAGTTCTTTCCTTCTGGATAATGGCTTCACTAGAGGAAAAGTGGACACAACTCTCTTATGTAAAACCTTTAAAAAGGATATTTTAATTTGTCAAATATATGTTGATGATATCATATTTGGAACATCTAGTGCTACACTTGGAAAGGAGTTTGCTAAGTCTATGCAGGTTGAGTTTGAAATGAGCATGATGGGAGAACTCAAGTATTTCCTTGGGATCCAGATCAATCAAACTTCTGAAGGAACTTATGTTCATCAGACCAAGTATGTGAAAGAACTTCTGAAGAAGTTTAATCTTTCAGAAAGCAAAGACTCCTATGCATCCAATGTGTGTATTAGGTAAGGATGAGGTAAGTAAGAAGGTAGATCAGAAGCTCTACAGAGGTATGATTGGATCTCTTCTATATCTTACTGCTTCTAGACTTGATATTTTATTCAGTGTTTGTCTGTGTGCAAGATTCCAATCAGATCCTAGAGAATCTCACTTAACTGCTGTTAAGAGAATTCTAAGGTATCTGAAAGGTACTACTAATGTTGGTTTAGTCTACAGAAGATCTGAAGAATACAACTTAGTAGGATATTGTGATGCTGATTACGCCGGAGATAGAGTTGAAAGGAAAAGTACTTCTGGAAGCTGTCAGTTTTTGGGAAGTCATATGATCTCTTGGTACATCAAGAAGCAAGCTACAATTGCCCTCTCTACAACAAAAGCAGAATATTGATCGGAAAAATAGCAAGTGTACTATTTTTACGAAGTAGTAATAAAAGGGTAAAAACCAAGTGTCGATCTCGAGGACTGCGTTGGAATATAAGTTTTATAATTATTCAATTAAACAAAAAGACAACTGGGGTTTTTGATTTAGTTATAATTTCTAAACGTAGAATAAAAACAGCCGAATGTAAATTTAAGCTTTTTCACTAATATGAGTAAATGCCAAGGCAAGGTGTGTGATTTGCTCTGTAACAACCCTGAATCCTTATTTGAGATCTCTTCAACAAGTTCATGGTATTCAATTACTAAATCTTTAGAGTGTTTGCCCCTAAATCCTTAATGGGCAAACCTTTGGTTTTTCATCTATAAATCCTAAGTCCTTAGAGAAATCAGATAAAACCAAGATTTTTCTATCAAGAATTCTTAGTGACTATAGAGTATCCCTAGTCCTAGGTGATATCTACTATGGTTCAATTGAATACAAGCCTTAACAATTGCGATCCGGAAAATTTTTAATCATAAAACAATCTTCATTGGTCCAATAAAGAAGGCATTAAAAACAGTATAAAATTGAATTGAATAACATAAACATGGAATCGATCAAATTAAAGTATCAAAGTCATTACAAACCAAATCAGGGACACCCCCTAGCATTGGGGGGTTTAGCTACTCATATTGTTCAAAAGAAATTCAAAAGTATCAAAGTTAAACATTACAGATAATTGAGGAATTTGTGATCTTCAATTGCTCTTGCTCATGAATGATCTTCGTTCTTCAATAATCTCATACGTTGCTCTTCCTCAGATTCAATTTCTTCCTTGTGTAAAAGATGCCCTATTCCTCTTTCACAACTCTGCTTAAGTAGTTTCAGACTTAGTCTCAGCACAAAGTCCAAATTGCCCTTAATGACCGGACAACTGGCAAGAGATCACAAAATAGCATGTTTCTGCGTAACCATCTACACGGGCCGTGTAGATTCACACGGGCACCTGTGTAGATCTTCTGACTTCACTCAGTGGTGATTTACACGGCCAACCGTGTAGATTCACTGATTTAACACTTCTTTCCTTTCCTCCTTAGCATTCAACACGGGCCGTGTTGATTCATACGGGTACCCGTGTTGACCTTCTGATTCTTCACCGACTCCCATATTTTGGCCTTCCAGCAGCTCCAAGTCGGGCTATAATTTCTTTTTGCTCCACGACATCGATCTGAAACATTAACAATACCACAAGCTGGCATAAAGAGGAACTTTTGACAACATCACTAACAAAATGCAATGACACACTATGACTTAATGATTAAATTAAACTTAACTTAAAAGCATGAAAAACAACCAACATGTTACCGAATTGATGAATTTCCGCCGGATGAAAGATCGAAACTTGCATAGAAATGGTGACCGATCAAATATGTTGCTGCTGCTGGATGTAGTACACATATGCTCTGGATGAAGAGTCAGCTAGAAGATTACCAGATATATGAGAGTAACATTCCTATATTCTGTGATAATACTTCTGCTATTTGTTTATCTAAGAATCCAATTCTTCATTCTAAAGCTAAACATATTGAGATCAAACATCATTTTATTAGGGACTATGTTCAGAAGGGTGTTCTTTCTTTAAACTTCGTTGATACAGACCATCAATGGGCTGATATCTTTACAAAACCCCTTGCTGAAGATAGGTTTAAGTTCATTCTGAAGAATATCAGTATGGATTTATGCCCAGAATGAAAGGATGAGAAGATCTGATATATGGATTAGATTTGAAATGCTTATTTATTTTCTTATCAGATGTTCTGAATATGTTGATCATTTAGATATTCTGATTCTGTTCTTGCTAACGTTTCATATGTCTAAGTTGATTCAAAATTTCTGTTAAAGCAAAACAGCTGTCACCAGCTATTCCAGATGATGAACACGTGTTCATTCTAAAGGAACAAGCATGCGTGTAGTTGATGAGACGCCGCCCTAGGTAACTGTACAAATCATTTCAAATATTATGTTATCTCTTCTAACGTCATTCAACATTAAATGTGATTGATTCAAATTCTGTAATCTTTCTCATTCAGAATCTCATTGCATATTATTTCAAATCCGTGGCTATATAAACGCATCTCACATACATTTCATCTCTTTTCACCCATATTCACTGTTCATTGTTTATGCATTTTTGCCTCTTTTTCTCTCTTTTCAAAAACCCTAAACCGAAACCCAGTAATCTCAGTGGTGATTCAATGGCTTCCTCTTCAAATGGTCAACGCAAGGTTTCATCTTCAAGTCAAGAACAACAAAAGAAATCTGTAACTGCTCCATTGAAGACGTGTTTGATTCCTTCCGATGAACTGGAAGTTCTCTGTGAACCTATGGTTGATTTTGAAAATATGCAGGCTCATGATTTCAAAATCAAAACACGCATGTCGGTTCAAGGATGGGCAAACTACTTTTATCGTCTTATTGGACCAGTTTATCCTGCCTTGGTTAAGGAATTTTGGATTCATGCCACTATTACTCCAACTACTATCATTTCCTTCGTGCTAGGTCATGAAGTGGTTATCTCTGAGAATCTGATAAGGAAGCTATATAATCTTGAAGGTACAAGTGGAATTACTGGTGCTCTCCCTGGAAGATCTAATTGGAAAAAGATTAATCCAAAATTGTTTACTAATGGAAAAAATTCACCTCACACCAAAGATCCGAAGCCTACCTACAGAGTTTGGGCTAAGATTATTATGGGATCTCTTTATCATAGAAGATCAACAAACTCTGCAACCTACATCAGTCAAGATCAGATGGTCATCCTATACTGCATTGGAAAAGGTATGAGAGTCAATCTTCCTCATATTATGTTTCAACATCTGAAGACTAATGTTGAAGAATCAAGAGAAGAAGAACGTCTAAAAAATCCCAAGTTGAAGAAGAGAAAAAATCCCTTAAGAAGATTGATATCAGACATTCTGACTGAGAGTAGTTTGATTGAGACTCTGAGAGCAGCTGGCTCTGCACATCTGACTGCAGTTTGTGGAAGCATTTTGAATGCTCACACTCTGAGGAGAATGCAACTTATTGAGAAAGTAACCACAACTCCTAAAGCATATTCTGATGTTCTAACAAGAAGGAATCCTGTTGGTGATTTCTCTCTTTTGTTCAAAGAAGAATTATCAGAATCAGTTAAGCTCTTTTTGGAGTTCTGTGTTAAAGACAACTCAGCTGTTGATCCTGCATGGATTCGTGGAAGAACTCTTCCATCCTTGGAGGAACTACAGAAGAAGGATAAGAAGAAGAAACAGAAGAAGCTGAAGAGAAAAGCTGGTGAAGAAGGTTCTGATGTAAAGAAAGCCAAGAAGAAGAAGAAATCTTCAGGTATCGTTATCTCTGACTCTGTACCTATTACTAATTCTGAACAAGTACCAATAGAGTCTCTCAAAGTTCCTAGAACTTCTGAACAGCTTCAGAAGCTCATAGAGGAAATTGATAATGTAGACACTTCTAGTTTACATTCTACCTCTGACCTTCCCACTCATAAAAGACCACCTCCTTTTGATCTTCCATCCTCTTCCACCACCACTAAAAGACATTGTCCTCTTCATTCTGAACCAACTCTTGACCCCCAACCTCTAAATGTTGTCTTTCCACCAATCCCTTCTGAAAAAATCTTCTCAACCACATCCATTCCTTCTGCAATCTCATCATTAAATGATCCCTCAACCACCTCCACAGCAAATTCTTCATCCTCTCTATCCTCTTCTATCACCTCTGCTTTGTTCTCTAGAGAACATGAACCCTATTTTGTTCTTAATCCAGACTCTCGTTTCACTCGTGTCAGAATCAACCCTCCTGAACCCTCTGCTGATATTCATTTTGAATTATTAAAGTATAAGGTACGAACAGGTTTAGATGCTCTGGAGACTGCACATGACTCCAAGATGGATCATGTTGCTGCAGGCAAGCTCTGGAGAGTCATTGAGAAGGATATCCAGACTGATTTTCTGGATCTTAAGAAGAAGTGCTTGGCTGATGCTCCTGTACCTTCTGGTTACTTTTTGGAGTTAGATGATGGTAAGTACTATCATCCAATAAAAAATTGGAAGCCAGTAATAGAGAAGGAGTCTGTTGTTGATGAGCTTGAAGAAGTATAGCCTCTGGCTATTGTTGTGTGGAAGCCACACTTCTACAAGGTTCTGACTGGAGACTTTCAGTTCTTATTCAACTGGATTAGGGAGAATCCCTCTGTTAAAGCACCAAATATGGTATATCCAGAAGTTGAATACCCACCAGAACCTGTTGCTCCCACTCTTCCAGAAAATCTGGCTGACATACTTCTTGCTCTAGAACATCCAGATGCTGAGATTCTTGCTCCGACATATCATGAAGATGTTCTGATGGTTGAAGCTGATTCAAATCCTCCTGCTATGGACAATAGCTTTGATGCTACTTCTACTGGACCTTTTGTCTCTATTCTGATGAACACTTTGGACAAGCTTCAACAGAATCAAGCAAGTTTGGCTACTCGTCTAGACAAGCACGAGGATACCCATGCTGAATTCAGATCTTTCATGAAGGATCAGAAAGAAGCTACTCAGAAGCAAGTTGAAGACACTGATGAGATTAAGAACCTTCTGGCCGTCTTAGCCTCTAAGTTTAGCCAGTCGTAGTCTTTCTTATATCTTAGTTTGTTTTCTTTGTTTTTGCATCTGCTTATGTATTGTTATCTTCTGATTAATCAATGCAATATTTTTCTTTCTTCACTCTGTGTGTCTTTTTCATCTAAATCTTTTATGTTTTTTGATGTTATGACAAAAAGGGGGAGAAACATGATAATTGAATTGATTTATTATATCAGTTGCGAGGATTAAGTCTCAACATTCCTAATATTATTTGCAAGTTCTCTGTCTTTGATAGTTTTGCAGGATTGAGATATTCTGGACAAAGCTAAACATGAGAAGCAAATACATGGGGAAAAGCAATTCTAAAGCTCCAAAAAATTTGAAGCAAGCTTAGTGCTCTGAAGCTTCAAGATCATGAGCAAGGATTGTTCAGATTCAATTGATTACAAAGAGAAATTCAAAGCTCTGAAGTTGTCCTTTGGAAGCTATAAAGAGAAGCTCTGAATATTCTGAAGTTCTATTCAAAGTGAAAGTCTCGACTGAAATGGAAAAATACTCATAGAAGTCTTTTATTTACAAATTCTTCTAGTATTAATTTTAGGGGGAGATTGTTAATCTCAGGGGGAGACATATTCACACACTCTGATTATATGCTTATGCTATATCTGTGTAATTGTCTTTGTTCATCTGATATTTTGGATACAAATTCATATCAATTATATATGTTTTTGTCATCGTCAAAAAGGGGGAGATTGTTAGAACAAGAAATGTTCTGATCAATATTCTTAGTTTTGATGTTAACATTATGTATGAATTTTGAATAAGACAATGTGGTACTCTAATCCTTTGCATTTTCCATTTCAGGAAATATATAAAGAGTATGCACAAAGCAGCGCTCAGAAGCACTGACTCAGAAGGTTCTGGATGGCTACATCAGAACATGCTCTGGCAAGACATCAGAAGATGGTCAAGCAGAATTAGAACATGAAATGTAAAGCATCAGAAGAACATGGAGTCAGAAGCAGAAGCTCTGAAGCTCTGATGGTATCACACTCAAAGCTCTTCAAAGTCAGAAGACAAGAAGATGTTCTGCACCAAGCTGATTGACTCTGATATTCAAACGTTGTTTATCTACAAATCTGAGTCCAGAAGAAAGTACAAGATGACAGGCTACTAAGTCTAATCTCTGACTGACAAAAGAAACATTAGAAGCTGTAAAAGGAAAAGTCAGTAAAAGTAGCAAAAACATGGCTCGAGGTAGTTGACAAAAGTGTGAAACATTAAATGCAGCGTTGTACTTTTGACGAAAAGCATTAAATTCTCCCAACGGTCATTTCCTCTGAAGCGCCTATAAATAGAAGTTCTGATCAGAAGCAACCAAGAACAACACTTGTGCAAAATACAGAAACACTGTCAAAATCAAAAGATTATGAACTTCATCTTCAACCTCACAAACTCTTGTAATATTTAGTGAGTGTTAAGCTTAGAACTTAAGAGAAATATCACAGTTATAATTATAGCTTTATTAGAAGCAAACAAACTCTTGTAAACTTTATTTTACATTGATTGTAAAAGGATTCCTAGAGTGATCAAGCTGTGATCTGTAGACTCTAGAAGACTTAGAGGTTATTTAAGTGGAAAACCACTGTAATCAGTTGGATTAGTGGATTAAATCCACGGTAGAGGTAAATCACCTTGTCAGGGGTGGACTGGAGTAGTTTCGTTAACAACGAACCAAGATAAAAATAATCATTTTCATTGTTTTTATCATACAAAGTTTTTGAGTTACACTTATTCAACCCCCCCCCCCCCCTTTCTAAGTGTTTTTCACTCCTTCACTTGTAGCGCTAAAAAAGACTCGGACATGTTCACACACTCGAAATACAACAAATTCGCCACCGAACTTTATTTATTCCAAGAGGGAAAGGGAAAATATCGATAAAACCCACAAAGATAAAATGAAAATGGATAAGATGGTCATCGCAACCAAATTAGGGTTCGGGAGTCGGTTAAGCAAGGGGAATGTATTAACACCCCTCACCTCCATCGTACTCGATGGGACCCATTTAGTTAGTTTCATGTTTGAGTGTTAGCGTAATGTTTGCGTTCTTTTGCTTATTAATCGAGAAAAGATAAAAGAAAAGGGTTTTATAGGGTTTTCATTATTATGAGGAAAAAAGAAAAGATTTTTTATTATTATGCTCGCCAAGACGTTTGTATCTTGTGCCTACGTATTCCCTCGTGCAATGGGAAAGTCAGAGCAATCGTAGTTCGGGAAAAGAACCACGAAAGTTTGTTGATTGATTTTAGCGAGAGGTACTCGATCGCTTTCAAATGGAGACAATACTACGTGCTCATGGATATGAGATCACTACAAGAATGGATGACTAAATCAAGAGTAAGACGAGATTTTGGCCATCATCGCATTCGAGTGGAAGATATTCGATCTTCACATGTGGAAGTACGTTCGCATTTGGAATTGACTAAGTATTTCGTTTATGAAAAGAGGTTTTAAAATGAAAAGGCCACAAGGCAAAATAGTTTGAATGAAATCGAGATTGTTTTTCTAATGGGATGTTAAGTGAACCTTTTGAGCATAGGTGTGCACCTAGCGCATTGTTCACCCAATATATTCAAAAGGAAGCGAGCCCAATTGTCACTTGTTATCCACGTTGGTAAAAGAGGGTATTGGCGGACTTTTAGTAAAGGATTGAAAGAAGCCAGTAGATCACATTCATAGGTTGAAAGAAACCTAGCAAGATCTCAGCCTCTCGTGTATCACTCCCATTCTCTGCTCTAGAGTATGAACGGAACAACAACAACACCATATCGTTTCTCTCTTGATTAATCTCTCACGATAAACAACAGACAAAAACAACTATCGCCTCTCTTGCAAATCCCTCTGCTTTCAAACTATTTGTTCATCTCTCTCATTTACGCGCTGAAGAAACAAACAACGATCCCTTTTTTGTCTCCCTCGACCTCTCTCGCTATTGCTCTCTCAATTTCGCATCCCTCCGACTGATTCTCTCAATTCTCAAACAGTAAACAAACCAACTAGCCTCAACAACATCTATCAACCCAATCAATTCAATCATGGCAAATTTTCAACCAAGGCAGCATCAACATAACATGGTAATCGATCACAGATAGCAATTATAACAAACGCGAATAAAATTTAGAAAATAAACGAACCGACTCCAAATATTCTCGGAGGGATGAATCCACGGTAAGCTTGATTCGCTTCTCCACTGCTTCACTCTTCTTCTACTCTAATACTGGTTTATCTTTGTAGCTATGTTTGAGAAGAGCAGTTGTGTTATTGTTGCGTTTGAAATGCAGGTCCATTTGAAGCCATACCGGTTTTAAATCAGATTTGTAATGATTTTTTGGAATTTTTAAATATTGTTGAAGGTTCGAAGAAGCTGTTTGTGGTATTTTATGAAAGTATGTGTATTGAAGGTAAGGCTATGGATCTGTAGTTGTGAATTTGGAGGTCATGTAGAGGTGAATGGTGGATTGGTTATATAGGAATGTGATTAACGAATGAAGAATGTGGATTTGTTATGTAGGTAGGTTTTGAAAGAGCAAATAGGGGTGAAGATTTTATGAAGGTGTTTGGTCGTAAAAGGTTACTACTGATGGAAGCACCATTGTTTGGAGGAAGCTTGGTCTTGAATTTTATGCAGAGTTTTTGTCCCTGATTTTCTCCCCTGTATCTGTATGCTGAATCCCCTCTTATAGGCCAATTATGGTGAAATTTTAGGGGGGATATTAGATGAATTTTAACTTTTATGGTATGCTGTTTTTGGCTTTCTTGATGCAGTTTGTTATGTTCATTTTGGTGAAAAATGTAGTGCTGCAACATAGCAGGTTATACACAGGGTGTGGACAAACTATGCAGTTTTTGGAGCAGGCATCAGGATAGTGATAAGACCATGTGGATGTAAAAAAAAACGTGAAAGAGAAAATTTTGTTATATATTTTTTGTATTATTTTTTTATGTAATAAAAAAATGTAAAATGGGCTAAACATGTAACTTGGGCCTTATCAAAATAACTTCAAACTCTATTCTATTTGTCAAATTAAAATAAATTTCAATAAAAAATAAATAAAAAAACATTAATTCTAATGAACAAAATTAAAATTAAATTAAATTAGAAATTAAGACGTAACAATTTTTTAAAAAATATACAACGATGCGATGTTTAAACGATGATTACACAAGAAATAAAAATATGACAAGTCATAAATGAATGAAATGTGTGGGGTAAAAATTGGGGTATGGTAGATGCCCCTATTTAATTATCTCGAGCCAGATAACATGAAAGACTTTGGTTTTCGTGATATCAATGGCCGAAGGTAATTAAATACAGAAGAACCCAAATTTTCGTCCTTTCTATGCAAATGAAATGCAATGCATGGACTCCTTTTTTGACACATTTTTTAATGGCATATGATATGAAAGACAAACTTGAATCTCTGTGGGGAATATGGCGCCACGAGAGATAGACTAATGATGGAAGGAGTAAAGACTCGATGAAAGAGACAATAGAATAAAGGGTGACATGCATCAGAGATATTCAAGAATGACATTGAATGAGGTGAAAACACTCTACCGAGAGTTGTGACATCCAACTACTCGCTTTGGATGAGAACAAGAGATCATGACATCCAATGACGGGCTTTTGGACGACAATGAAAAAACATGAAATCCAATGACTGGCTTTGGACGACAACAAAATGACATGACATCCAATGACTGGTTTTTGGATAGCAATGAAAGATTATGACATCCGATGACTGGCTTTGGATGGCAATGAAAGATTATGACATCCGATGACTGGCTTTGGATGGCAACAACATAACATGACATCCAATGACTAGCTTTGGACGGCAACAAAATAACATGACATCCGATGACTGGCTTTGGATGGTGTCATACCCTAAAATTTTCCCACCATATTTCAAAGTTATTTTGGTTCAAACAATCTCCTCAGGTTCATATGATCATCCGATGCTCAAGGCTACACAAGAATTGGGCATGTTCACACTGCTTCTAAGCAATAGATCCTCAATTAGGGTTTGGTTTCTTTTCAAGGAAATAAGATTTCTCACACCTCAAATGGATCCCATGACCTCTCATATGATTCAAAGGGTCCTCATGCCAAGATTCAAACTCTTATTTACAAGCTAAAGTTCTTCTTCAAAGTTTTTACTATTCACACACGACACTCTTTCAAACATTTCAAACAATTCAAAAGTGAGCTAAGCAATTAAGAGCCCATGGATAACCATGGATACAAAGGGTGCTTACACCTTCCTTTTGTATAATTTACCCCCCGAACTCAAAATCTCTTTTAAAGGTTTTTTTCCTGTTCTTTTAGCCTTTCTATAAATTGGATAAAATAAAAGTCGGTGGCGACTCTTGCTTACCGTGACATTTCAAAAAGTCAGTTCACCGTATTACAGATGGCAATGAAAGATTATGACATCCGATGACTGGCTTTGGATGGAAATGAAAGATTATGACATCCGATGACTAGATTTGGATGGCAATGAAAGATTATGACATCCGATGACTGGCTTTGGATGGCAACAAAATAACATGACATCCAATGACTCGCTTTGGACGACAACAAAATAACATGACATCCGATGACTGGCTTTGGATGGCAATGAAAGATTATGAAAACTGATGACTGGCTTTGGATTGCAATGAAAGATTATGATATCCGATGACTGGCTTTGGATGGCAATGAAAGATCATGACATCCGATGACTAGCTTTAGATGGCAATGAAAGATTATGGCATCCGATTACTGGCTTGGGATGGCAAACAACAGATTATGGAATCCAGTTACTGGCTTTGGATGACAATGAAAGATTATGACATCCGATTACTGGCTTTGGATGAAAGAAAGAAGCAATACGTCCATAGAATAACATTGGATAGAAAGATGGTTAGACGAATATACATCTGCTTTGGTAGGTGTCAAGTAAGTTGGACTTAGATCTCAAGGTAAGATATTGATAACAACGGGACCTCAAAAAATGAGTATGAATTTTGTTTAGATGAATTATTTTGAATTTTCTATGCATGATATATGAATAATCAATGTAATGCAATTAGTTATGACAACTGAGGTAGACTCTTTTGAGAGGGAAGGTTGAAACTCTGATTCCTCAACACAAGAACAATGCCAACATGGTTTTGTCATCCTGGTGATCCTTTTGAGAAGGACTGATAAAATGCTTGGGGTCACTGAAGGAGATTTCCCCTGACTGAATGATTGTTAACTGATCCTTGCTTTAGTTCTTGAATGTTGGTAACACTTGCCCCAAGTATAAGTCTTGAACAACAGGATCTTGAAGTAACGTGCCCCTTGATAGGATCACTGATCAAGTTTCTCGACTGTTTGAACTTCCTTGAAAGATGAGTACTTACTTGCAAATAAAATGTTCATTCAAGAATAGTAATTTTAATGCAACACTCAAAGCATATTTTGAAATCAAAATCATTTATTGGAATAATGCTATTGTAAAGAAAATGAATCAAATGCCCAAACACGATTGTCTACACATTCAAAGTGAAATATGAAGAAAAGGTATGGCAAAACGAATGATTTGCAAAAATCTTTAGGAGTCAGGTTAACGCAACCTTGTTGTAGTATGCTTTCAAAATAAACCTTGCTTCAATTAGGTCTTTTGAAGGTTGTAACGTTGCTTGGTTCACGGTTTCAGAAACAAAAGATATAGGCTCAAAGTATATTTGTACCCACCCCATTCTTCGTGATGATCTCCAATCCTACGCTCAGTTAATTCAAATTATGCATTTAGGTTCCAAGAGCCTTTGGAATTGCACCTATGATAATGATGATGACTCATAAGTCAAGGGAATTTTTGAGATGGCAGTCACTTCTTCCTTTTGATAGTCACAACGTTTTATTGTTGTTCAAGGAATTTATTAACTTCTCTTTTTGCTGATATCCCTAAATTTTTCCCGAGTTGCCTTCATTTGAGATTACAGTCTGCGGGATGCCCCAATTTTGCATAGGTCTCCTTCGTAGGTTTTATCTTAGCGGGCTTTTTCTTTGATTTTTTTTTTTGATATTGGAAAGATAGTGATTGCCTTGATAATGATTAATGATAACCATCTTGGTCACTTTTGACTGAAACCCTTATTGAAAGGTATACTTAATGATTCTCTTGAATTTGAATGCACAACCAAATCAACTGAGAACTACCCTGCCCCAGGTTAAAAAATACAGGTTTTTTCGTACAGAAAGAAACACCAACTTCTAGGCTCAAAGGGGTTGACGAGGGATTAACTTCCTTATTTCTCTAGTGTTTGGGAATTGAAATAATGCCTGTACATCATCAACAAAGTTTTATTTAAAAGCGCATAATTCAACAACTTGGGTATTTCGTTTTCATCACCCTCCTTCCAATCTTTGAATAAAACACAAGTTTGATAAAAGAAAGTGAACAAGAGATATATTTTTGATTTTTAAAAATGAAAGAATAAAGATAGGCACAATGAATGTAAATGGATTGATTCAAATATGTAATGCTCATTTCATTAAAATTAACATTCAGGAACAAACAAAGTTCAATGCAGTACACAAAATAAAGTAAGGAAATTGCAAACAGAAGGAAACAAGGCCTAGTGACTAATCAGTGACAAGGAGGAGCTATCCTGTCTGAAACACCCGGCTTTAGGAAAGTAACTTGTTATTCTCTGTCTTCAGCAACTTTGATTTGGCAAAGGATTGTTGACAACATTGGGATTCACATCCTTGAAATAAAGCATCTTGGCTCTCATCAATTCTTGTACTCTAGCCTTCAGTGCAAAGCAATGTTCCAAATTGTGACCAGCTGCACCTTGATGGAAAGGGCAATGAAGATCAGATCTAAAACCTTCTGGGAGCGGATTTCGAGGAGTAAAAGCTTTTGTTGTAATCAGACCTTTCTGGAACAACACAGGATATAGCTCAGTGTAAGTCATAGGAATAGGATCATAGGTCGTCCTACTGCGATTTTGATTTTGGTTAGCAGCTTGAGGTTGAGGAGCTTCAACATACATCATTGGAATTAGATCAAAGCGGCGAGGCCTCTTTTGTTGTTTCCTCAATGTTTTGTTCAGATTCATGCCTTGCCCCTGATTTCCTTGACTTTGTCGAGGGATAGACAAAGATTGTTGATCAGGAAGTTTTGATAAGGAGGGTTGAGGAAGATCCTTGGGAGATGGGCCATAGGCTTCCACTAGAGCACTCACTGGATGATATTGCCTTTGGGCTATGGTAGGATTAGGAAGAACTATAGGAGTATGCACTTCTGGTGTAATGATTGGTGAAGAGCTTTCTTCTCTTCTCAGTAAGGCTTCCATAATTCCCATAACCTGACTCATTTGCTCCTTCAACTGGCTAACTTCCCCTCTCAACAACTTTTGTTCTTGTTGAAGTTCTTCCATAATCTTCTGATACATGCTTCTAGTCCAATGTGTCGAGGAATCAGCTTGACGATTGATAGTGACCGAATGAAACAGACAGTTGGAATGAGGTACTTGGACATCATGGATGTATGCATGAATTACTTAAATACAATGTTGGATGCAAAGCATGGTAACAGAACAACCTATTGAAGAAGCTTCCTTAAGTTAGGACAGTTCTAAGTTATTTACCCAAGAATCCCCTCACAAGGTTAGCTCTAGAGTTTTTGGATATAACGATTCCTAGAGGCATCCGAGCATGATCAGAATTTCATCATGCGACCGATGAACCATCTTATGATAAATTTCATGAATACGCAACCTCTAGGCGAGGTTATCGTACCAATCGTATAAGGTGTGCACCTCGCGGATCAATACATAACTTCTTTAGATGGAACAGGTTCTAAAGGTCCTTGGAGTTAACGACGAAATCAGATTTCTGTCATGCAATGGGCTAGCCATCTTATGACAAATTTCATGAATAAGTCTGCTCCAAGTGGGGTTTTCATATTAGCCATTCAAGGTGTCACCTTGGGGACTAACACTACACAACCACCTCCTAACTTATGTTTTTTTTCTCTTGTTTTTCAAAAGCTCGGGTTGAGAGCTTCACTCAAATATCATTCTCATACCCACAATTGAGTATATACAGAAATAAAATAAAAGCGATAAAGCAAGAGTAAAGAAACATAAACAACACAAGAGTAAACATAAAGAATACAAGAATAAACAAACAAAATCAAACACTCAAATACAAAACAAACTAAACTAGGGTTGACTCTCTTAGGATGTCCCCAACAGAGTCGCCACTTTCTGTAGCGCTAAAAAATACTCGGACATGTTCACACACTTAAAATACAACAGAGTCTCCACCAAACTTTATTTATTCCAAGAGGGAAAGGGAAAATATCGATAAAACCAACAAAGATAAAATAAAAATGGATAAGATGGTCATCGCAACCAAATTAGGGTTCGGGAGTCGGTTAAGCAAGGGGAAGGTATTAGCACCCCTCACCTCCATCGTACTCGATATGACCCATTTAGTTAGTTTCATGTTTGAGTGTTAGTGTAATGTTTGCGTTCTTTTGCTTATTAATCGAGAAAAGATAAAAGAAAAGGGTTTTATAGGGTTTTCATTATTATGAGGAAAAAAGAAAAGATTTTTTTATTATTATGCTCGCCAAGACGTTTGTATCTTGTGCCTACGTATTCCCTCGTGCAATGGGAAAGTCAGAGCAATCATAGTTCGGGCAAAGAACCACGAAAGTTTGTTGATTGATTTTAGCGAGAGGCACTCGATCGCTTTCAAATGGAGACAATACTATGTGCTCATGGATAAAAGATCACTACAAGAATGGATGACTAAATCAAGAGTAAGACGAGATTTTGGCCATCATCGCATTTGGAATTGACTAAGTATCTCGTTTATGAAAAGAGGTTTTAAAATGAAAAAGCCACAAGGCAAAATAGTTTGAATGAAATCGAGATTGTTTTTTTAAAGGGATGTTTAGTGAACCTTTTGAGCATAGGTGTGCACCTAGCGCGTTGTTCACCCAAGATATTCAAAAGGATGCGAGCCCAATTGTCATTTGTTATCCACATTGGTAAAAAAGGGTATTGGCGGACTTTTAGTAAAGGATTGAGCATAGGTGTTCACCTAGCGCATCTTTACCCAAGGTATTCAAAAGAATGCGAGTCCAATTGTCACTTGTTATCCAAGTTAATAAAAGAGGATGTTTATGGATGTTTAATAAAGTGTTTGAGCATAGGTGTGCACCTAGCGCGTTCTTTACCCAAGGTATTCAACAGGAGAGAGTCCCATTGTCACTTGTTGTCCTTGTTAATTAACGTGCTTTGATTTAAAAGATCAAGGTATTCAACAGGTGTTCACCTCTTGTCACTTGACCTTTTTATTTGATTAAGAAGGATCTTTTAATGTTTGATTCAAAGGATCGAAGATATTCAAGAGGTGTTCACCCCTTGTAATTTGATCTCTTTGATTTAATTAAGAAAGAACTTTTAATGTTTGATTCAAAGGATCGAAGGTATTCAAGAGATGTTCACCTCTTGTCACTTGATCTCTTCGATTTAATTAATAAGGATTATTTAGAGAAAGAACATCTAATTTATATTGGATTCAAAGGACCAAAGGTATTCAAGAGGTGTGCACCTCTTGTCACTTAGCCTCTTTGATTTGATTAAGAAAGGATTTAAGAAAGAACTTTTATTTTATGTGTTTTAATCCAAAAGAATCGAGGTATTCAAGAGGTGTTCACCAATTGTCACTCGATCTTTCGGTATGGTTAAGAAAAGAAAGATATTTATAAAGAAGAAAACAAAACTCGACGTTGGATCAAGAAATTTATTGAAACGACTTGGCATTGGACCAAGGTTTATTGATTTTTGGATTGAGATTAATCTAATATTTTTGGTATTTTAATAATAAAACTAAAATCTAGAAATAAAATATATTTTTGGATTTTTAATTATAATAAGAATTAAATCTAATGACAATTAAATATATTTTTGGATTTTTAATATAAAAATAAAATCTAAACAAAAAACTAATCATTTTTGTTTTTTAAACTATTGAAAAAAAAGAGAAAATAGATAAAATCACAAGCTGTTGGGCCAGAAGAGGGGGGTGCACCTCGTGTCTAGAGGTTTTGGCCCATGAACATAACAAAGCTAAAAAAAATAAAACAAACTGGGCCGGACCGATTCAGAGGGGTCCGGACCCAGTAGATCACATTCACGGGTTGAAAGAACCCTAGCAAGATCTCAGCCTCTCGTGTATCACTCTCATTCTCTGCTCTAGCGTATGAACGGAACAACAACAACACCATATCGTCTCTCTCTTGATTAATCTCTCTGTTACCATGAGTTTTCGACTTGCAAACGAATTGGTAATTGGTCCTTGATAGAAGCACAAGACATTTATATCTTGAGTTAAGGCAGCTCGACTGAAGAATTCTGGTCAAGTCGTAGTCGTTCGACTAAAAAAGGCCACAAATGTCATCAGCGTTCGACTAAAGTGTGCACAAAACTTAGGCGTTTCTGCCAAGTTTTAAGTTGGGGTCAGAAGACACCAGAAGTTGAGGATGACAGTTTTCAGCAGTTTTTGAGGGACGCGTGGAACTCTCATAAACAAAGATTTTGCATGTCGTGGACACGCGTTAGCTAGTGATTAGTCGACCGTTAATAGCAGTTGTCATATTTTTACTATTTAAGCAAGTTTAGGAATAGGGGAAGGGGTCCGCATTTTCTACAGAACACAAGTAAAACTCAAATCTCTGTGCAAAAATGAGTAACGAGTGCTACTTTGGAATGTATGTATGCGTATCAATTTAAGTTTATACAATCATTTGTCTTATGCATTGTTTTCAGTATACAATTACTGCATTTACTATAATTTATAGTATTGATTTTCAGTATGTTCATTTATGTTACTTTACTGCTGCACGCAATACGAGTTTAATTCATACAAACGAAACAAAAAGAAATTAGTCCTGGAATATTCTAGTTGATTCCGCAAAAGTAACCTTTAAAAAGGAAACTAGCGATTGTTTACCATATTTCTGGGTAAACAAATTGGCACGCCCAGTGGGACTCGTCAATTGCTATTTTGTTGTATATTTGATCGTTTAAACGTTATGTATGATATTAAGAAGTGGTCGACAATTAACTAATATGTCTGAAGTTAATGTCAATGAGTCTGACCTTTCTAGAAATCAAGGAGTTGTTCTGACAGGAACAGCGTCACAAAATGCTGCAAATTCGTCCCCAGTTAGGACACCAAACACTGGTGGATCGACGGCAGCAACTTTAATGTCATCACCAGCGAATGTACGGTCACCATTTAACCCGCTGCGACCGCCATTCCAAGGAGTAGTACCTCCACCAGTTTTTAACCCTCAATTTGGAATGCCTACGTCAATGATGCAGGGTTTATACACAAAACATTCGTTGTATTCTGATAATATGATGGCAACAAGCACATCATCAAACCTAGGGGGTCGACCTACGGGCATAGGTTACATCAACCAAACATTGCCATCTTTGAGTACTACGTCAATGTTGTCAATCCGACAACAGATAGACGAGAGTAACCATGAAATGGTGAATGCTCTTACTCAACAAATAGGGACTGTTTTTACTCCCATGATAAACAATACAAATCAAAGTTATGAAATATTGGCTGGACAAATGGCTAAGAGATTCTAAGGATAATCCAATTCGAATAGGAATACCATGGTTCTAAACAACCAACAAAAATGAGATCATCATGTTGACGCTCCAGATAGAATGCTATTTCTCATTCACCTAACGCCCAACACCAAGCGTAGTTCTATAGCCTCACTCGGGGTTAGATGAACCATGACTAGCAAGGAACTTAGGCTACTGCATTTCACGCCTCTACACAATCCAGCTTCCATCTAGCGTAGTTCTAGAACTTAAGCATAGAATGATAATAACGGAAATACAACTGCCCTCTTCCACTATTTGGGTATCCAAGATTCGCCCAATGGTATCCGCACGATCTATCCATCATTCACTAGGTAACCACTCCCGTTTAGAGAGATCACTCGAGGAATCTCTCAACTCCATAAAGGATCCAGAGGAGGAGGCGTCATCGCTCAAGGACAAAGTTATGGCCGCCTCCGACCAATATTTTAAGAGGGCGAGGAAACGTGTGACCTTCTTCTACCCGAACCTAGATTTGAATTGGATGAACCTGTTCAAAGTGGTTCGAGACAAATGGCTGGTGGATGACTAATACATCCCCTACGCCTTGAACCATTTTTGTAATATGTCTTCCTCTAGGGAATTCTGTAATAGCTTAGTTTTTTTGTCGCTTTTGGATGTTATTTCTATTTGTACATCCCTTTTTTGCTTGCAGGGTATTCTTAATTCTTGGCAACGGAAAATATTTGGTCTTTTATGCTTGGGTCCCTAAACCCTGACTACCCCAGAGGGATGCGTTGGTCCTTTGTTTGGGATCTCTCACATTTAGTTGCCTAAAAAATGTGGCAGCAATGATCCTTTTATGAAGGCTCGATGTATTATTAGCCTCGTGGATGGCAAGGATCTCCCCTAAGGAAGTAACATGTTTATCACTTTGAAGGGTTGTAAGGATCTCACACAAGGATCCAATGTCTATAATTTCCTCAACGGGATACAATGATCCCTTGGAAGTATCCAACATCTATAATCTCCTCCAAAGTCCACAAGGATCCCTCGTAGGGATCCAACGTCTGATCACCTTGAAAGGCGGCAAGGCTCCCTCATAGTGATCTGACATATTGATCGCCTCAAATAGTGGCAAGGGTCCCTCATATGGACCCAACATTTTAATTTCCTCCAAGGCGGCAAGGATATCCCACAAGAATCCAGCGTATGTAATCTCCTTAAAGAGCGACAAGGATCCCTCGTAGGTAACCAATGTCTGATCGCCTCGAAGGGTACCAAAGATGCCTCGTATGGATCCAACATATTGATCGCCTCAGAGAGTGACAAGGAACCCACATAAGGACCCAAGATTTTAATTTCCTCCAAGTAGGAAAGGATTCATACCTTTGTAATCTCCACAAATGGAGGCAAAGGTCCCTCGTAGGGGTCAAACATCTACTCTCCTCGAAGGTCGAAAAGGATCCCTTATAGGGATTCCACATATTGATTTCCACGGAGGGCATCAAGGGACCTTCGTAGTGACCCAACATTATGATTTCCTCTAAGGCAGCAAGGATCCCTCGTAGGGATCCAACATCTACATTTTCCTTAAAGAGCAACAAGGATACTTCATAAAGATCTAGCATATGATCACCTTAACTGGAGGAAATGATCCCTCATACGAATCCAACATATTTATTGAACCGAATGGAGACAAGTGTCTCTCATAGGGATTCAATATTTAGATTGCATCGAAGGCGACAAGGATCCCCTGTAGGCATCCATTATTTGTAATCGCTTCAAAGGACATCAAGGATCCCTCGTAGGGATCCAACTCTGGTGATTGCCTTAAAGGGTAGTTTCCTTATGTTTCCTACAAAAAAAGAGAGGAGAAAGCGATGCAAACATTGGAGAGATAATAAAATGAGAAGCCTATTAAAAACCCTCGCCCTCTTACGAGGCATTAAGGGGAAAAGTGTGTCCCTAGAAAAACAAATTATCCTTACAAACAGTAAAGATATAATACTCGTCTCATAAAAAATAATAGCAAAGTAAGAAAACTATGGTAAAGTACAAAAAAATATCAGAGGGAATTCTCGTTGAGGCTTCAGTCTCTTATCTTCACACTCTTCTAAGGGATAGCCCGTAGTTTCTCTAAGGTTGCATGCATTTTTGTAAAACATACTGAGGAAGATCATGGTGAAAGAAATGCAAGATGACCTAGCAATCAGATTTCAACATGTCTAATGTAACACCCATTTTCTAACCCCAAAATATAACAAACATTCACAGAGTAATAGCATGGATAAAATAAGAAGGGCGTCACATGTTGTTTTCACCGCAATGAAAACCCAAAACAAACATACCAAATATGCACTATTCATATTGTAACACAATTGAATACTTCATGCTTCCATGTATTATGCATATCACACGCAGAAATAAAATTGCTATCAAACAATTTCAATGAATATACCCCATACTATATTCACCTACCAAACTACCTAATCAAACAACAAACTCATAAGCTCCTCGGCTAAATCCTCGGACAAGCTCACTACTCGTCGAAACCTGCACGATGTCACAATGAACATCATTCAAACAGAAGGGTGAGAATTCAAATTATTATAGATAAATATAATAATGAGAAATGAAAAACAAAACAAGAATACATTTCACAAATTCATCACTCATCTCAAAACATGCATTCATATACCACATATTAATTATCACACAAAGCAATCACATTGATTCAAAACAATCACATAGTACATAATGCGAATCGATTTCCACACAAACACACACCATACACGTACCACAGTGCCATACACGTATCAACTCTTCATCATACGCGTACTGATCAGTGGTTTTCACACATATATTTACCGTTGTTTTTAAGTATGTTTAAGTTATGTTATTGAGTGTTTTATTTCTTTATTCTACATTTTATGCTTTGGTTGTGTATTTTACTGTTTGCAGGCTTAAAGGAATAAATCGAGACAAATCAATGCCAAAAAGTACAAAAAGGGGAGTTTCGAAGGAAGTGAAAAGTCAAGCTACATGAGGTCTGACACGACCACCTGTGTCACCTGAAACTGGCCGTGTTAGGATGAAGCGTGGCCAAGAAAATGCAAAAGAGATGAAAGTCATGGGGCTGACACGACTCGTGTTAGCAAGTGTGAGATCTGGAAATTTTCAGCATGTTTCTCATCGTGACAGGTGTGTAGTATTTTGATCATAACTAGAGCTTCGTAACTCCGATTGACGCAGTTCCGGTGGCAAAATTTCGCTAACGAAAAGGGCTACAACTTTAATGAAGAACACAAAGCCAAATTATGAAGTTAAGGTCTCACACGGACCGTGTTAATCAACACGGCCACCCGTGTTGAAATGTGGCTGGAAATGCGAGTTTGAACCAAAGTCAGAGGATCAACACGGGCGCCCGTGTGAAGGAACACGACCCGTGTTGATGAGCGCGGGCTGAATATGTGTTTATAAGCTTCCTCACTCAAATGGGATCATTAAGGGTATTCTTGGCATTTGGTTTCAACCGGAATGGAAGATTGATTATAAAAACAACTTTTTGGCCAAGAGAAGACACGATTGAAGATTGGAGAAAGCAAGGGCTTGGGAGAGAAGAAGGTTTTCATGAACGGAAGCGATTGAAGATCAACTTTCATCTCAATTCTTGTAATGTATCTATTTTATATTTTGTTTTCTTTGAACAATATGAGTAACTAAACCCTAATGCTAGGGGGTGTCCCTGATTTGATTCTGTAATGATTTTGAATTCCTGAGTTCATCAATAGATTTGTTTTCTTATTCAATTTAATTGTACAAGGTTTTTATGCTTTCTTTGTCGGACCAACAAGATTGATTTACGGTTAACAACCAGCTGGACAACGGTTGTTAAGGTTTTTGTACAATTAGACTATAGTAGATATCACCTAGGACTAGGGATACCCTATAGTTACCGGTTAACTCTTGATAACATAAAGGCTTAATTTCATCATAATTCTCTAAGGACTTAGGATTTAGGATGAATGTTCAAAGGTTTTCCCACTAAGGACTTAGGGGAAAATAATCTAAAGGGCGGTAATTAAAGGATATGAACTTGTTGAAGAGATCTAAATCCAAGGTTATTAAAGGAACAATCACACACTATACCCCTAGCATAATACTCATATTTGTCAAAAAGCCAATTTACTTTTCTGCTTATTTTAATTATTGTTTAGTCACAATTTCCAAACACAACCCCAACATTAGTTTTTGTTTAATTGAACCACTATTGAAACTCGATATTAACGTGCAGTCCTTGAGATCGACATTCGGGGAATTTCCCTATTATTACTACAGAGGCAAAATAGTACACTTGCTATTTTACTGATCACGTACCATACGTGTACGGGCAGAAGGGCGTATTTTGGACGGGACAGAGCGCGTACCATAGGCGTACGGCCCCTGGGAAGCCCCTCATACGCGTATCATACACAAATGGCTAGAGACCCCAAGAAACCTGCAACTCGTACCAGTTCGTCTTCCTCGCGTTTTCCACCATTACAGTCTGCGATTTTGGGTCTAAAACAGAATTTCTCCACACTTTAACATACAAGATTCATCTGACTCAACAACCTATCATCCTATATCAATTTTACACATTAACAACCTAACTTCTACTCATTTGGTTAGGGATTCATATTCATAGATCCAGTTTCATGGAAGAACACAGTAACACATTAACAACACCATATTCATACCAAAGCATATATTCACACACAAATATACAGAGAAATTAATATAGGTAACATCGAATTATATGTTCTATTCAAAAATTATCCCAAAACCCAAACTCTATCATATGACTCAATTGACATGAAATAATATACCTATATCAGTCCTATTATCCATAACCCGATAATAGATGTTAATCATAAGAGCCTTACCTTAGCCAAGAATCTGACTTTTCCCTTTCTTCTCCATCAAACCCGTAAGCCTTTTTTCCTCAAATTCAACAAGAATCTCCAATCTTCAAATTCTGTAATCTCCCTCATCAAGAACTTTCCTGAAACGAATTAGTATATCAAATCGAAGGAAATTTTGTGTAGAATCCGAATCTTCAAGAATTACCTTATTTGGAGCTACGAGCAGAAAGTTATGACTCATTTTCTGAGGGCTGCACCATGAATACGAAAATGGGTCTTGTCCATGAGTTCTTATTCTCTCCCTCTTAGGTTTTCCTCCTCTATTTCCCAATTTTCTCTTATTTCCTTCTTTTACGAAAACATAACATAATTTAATAATGAGCTCAACAACTTAACACCCCCTTATTATTAAATACCACACTTGGTCTAAAAACTAATATTACATAATTTCTCCAATTAATTCAACAAAAATACTAAATAATTATAAATAATAATTTAATTTTTAATTAAATTAAAATTAAAAAATATGGGGCATTACAACTCTCCCGACTGAATTTCCCCACTAAGTGAGAAATTGTATTTTTATCAATATAAAAAACGGGGGCTGGAAGGTAAAATTTAGGGTGTTAAAGAAAAAGTCTTTTCTTTCTCTTGAAAATTTGTGAAACCCTAATTCTCCTAATTCTTCAATGGAGTCGTTACAACCAGCATCGTCTTCTTCCGTTACTTGTTCATCGAATTCAAATGCAGTAATCGATTCCGGAGAACGAAATTGGCTTGATCTTCCACGAGATACGGTATTGTCCATTTTCGTGAAACTTGACACAATAGATCTTCTTGTTCGTGCTCACAATGTTTGCACCACATGGCGCAATATCTCAAAAGACCCCTTCCTCTATCGCATAATCAACATGCCCAATTTGGGCGACCCTGAAACCAACTCTGAATTAGAGGTTTTATGTCACCGCGCCATTGATTACAGCTGCGGAAATGCAATTGATATCAACATCGAGTATTTTGGCACCGACGATCTTCTTTGTCACATTGCTAATTCGTATGTTCCACTTTCTTCTACATTTTCGTGTTTTAATTCATAACAGAATGTTTTCTATTCTCTCTATTCGCATGTAAAATATCACATCTTACTAAGCAACCAGATGACCTTAATTGAAAGAAGGATGTTTCAATTTTTAACCACAATCTTGCATGTATTTATCGGAAATATATGAAAATCTGCCATGTTTGAACTTGATGGATTTTTACTAGAAATGTACAAAGACTCTGTTTAGTTGGAGTTGATGTATTAAACGAAAAGGATGCCGGAAGTGTAAATTTGAAAATATGATTGGAATAGATAGTTACAAAACTCATCAATTGAGTTCAGTCTAGTTGTTTGCAGTTAGACAATGAAAGTTCATTTATCACTCATTATTGAAAGGCAGATTTTAATTTCTATTAGGTCTTTTATCTCTATCCTCTACTAGTTATAATGATATTAGTAAGGATAACTGCCAAATGTCTTTCATTTCAATTTCAGATTTCAGATAGTCTATCATATAACAATGATTTTTTTTATGTGTGTTGATGTAGTTTTTGCCCAAAGTGAAAACATAACTGTGTTTGTAATACAAATTAGTTTTTGGTGCTTCAGTTTATATTATAAAAATGTTCCCATGTGATTCTAATTATACCTAATTCGACATTCTTAGATGTTTATTTCAAGTCACCACAGATATTTCTGTTTGCATTTGTGTAACAGTATTTCCTCTTGTTGTCTTGGTATTTTACAGTGCAACTCATCTACGATGCCTTCGTCTTGCATGTTGCTATAGTGTAACAGATGGAGGATTCTGTGTAGTTGCTGAAAAGCTTTCTCACTTGGAGGAACTTGATATATCAATTAGTGGCGGCTTTTCTCCTGATTCTTTGGAAGTCATTGGCCGATTTTTCCCTCAATTGAAAACATTTAAATTCAACATTCAGGCATATAGATATCCACATATTGAGTATGACGATGACGCATTTGCTATTGCGCAATTCATGTCTGGGTTATGCCATCTCCAGCTTATTGGAAACAAGATGACTAATGATGGCTTGCTTGCTATTCTTGGTGGTTGTCCTCGCCTTGAATCTCTTGACATCCGTCAGTGTTTTAATATTAATTTGGAAGGAAGTTTGGGGAAGAGATGTAAAGAACAGATCAAGAATTTACGCCTTCCAAATGATGCAACTGATGACTATCCATTTGAAACTGAAGACTATCCTGAAGGAGACTATCCAGATGGGATCTCAGACATAGATTTAGATTTATTGTCGGGGGATGATTATGAACTCTCAGATGGAAGTGAATTTTCTGAATTTGAATTTGATGCTAACTATTATGACTTTTGACAAAGTTGAAACATTTCAGCAAGGAAAAAAGTGGTTTGAGTGTTTTAGTCACCACTCTCCATTGTTTCTTCGTAACATGGGGTTTGTTAGGTGGTTGCAGCATGTGAATCTTTTTCGTGGGGAGATAGTTGATTATCATTTGAAACTTTTATGAACCAGTTTCACTGTTTACAATTTGTGTTTATTTGATACATGTAATGGATTTTTTATTTACATTATGTTTGGACTAGCGTCCAAACTGGCACGCGTCTGGTTCCATCCCCCTCCCGATCTCAGTTGCGGGGGATCGAACCGTGGTTCTCCCTACCAAATCCAGCGCCAATCACCACTGGACCACTCGCGTTTTTATTATTATGCTAATGCGTATATTTTTTGAGTTTTCTTTATGTATGTCTAGTTAAAAATAACATTAGATACAATAAGTAGAATTAAAAATATGATAAATGTTAATTTTCAATATGTTAGATCTGTATGATGTTTTTTTCATGCCTTCTTAAAAACAACATTACTTAACCACAAATTATTAGAATTAAATAGTATTCAACATATATATATATATATATATATATATATATATATATATATATATATATATATATATATATATATATATATATATATATATATATATATAGTCCTGACATGAGAATTAGAATCAGAAAGGGTCACAGACGTCTTGCACAGTGTTGGTGGTGAAGAGGAGGGGTGTACCTGCAAGGCACTCCGACGATCAAGTAAGTAGGAGCACATATACGATTTAGTGTTTAGGGTTTGAAATTGTGTTACCTGACCCTCTTGAGGGAGAGAGTTTAAATAATATCCCTAGCACATGGCCATTGGTCTACATTGTAATACGGTGGGAGAACTGATTTTTTGTTTTGTTATTTCGCAAAACATGTTGCGGTTAACAAGAGTCGCCACCGACTTTTATTTTATCCAATTAGAAAAGGCAAAAAGAACAGGAAAGAACTTTTTAAAGATTTTGAGTTCGAGGGTAGGTTATACAAAGGGAAGGTATTAGCACCATTTGTATCCATAGTTATCCATGGGCTCTTAACTGCTCAGCTCACTTTTGTTTAACTTGTTTGAAAAGTGGTGTGTGTTTAGAAAAATGGTTTGTAAAAGAGTTAACTTTGTAATGATCCTCGTATGGATATATACAAAGTGTTATCTTTGAAGATGTTTTCAAAATTGTGTTGTAAAAGAATTAACTTTGTAATAGTTTTTGTATGAACGTATACAAAGTATTATCTTGAAAGATGTTTTAAAAAACATGAGGTGTGAAAAGTATTTGAAGATTTGAATTGGTTGTGAGCAAGCAATTAGGAGCTACTTACCCTAAGTTGTAAGGTCTTTCTTGTACTTATGGCCTTTTCTGAGTGATAGTACTATCCATACCATTAATGGGTAGGTAGTCATATGCATTGGATGTGAAGGGACAAGCGTAGGGTCATCATATGGTCATGGAAGGCAACATGTAAGGATACCTTAGCAATTCGAAGGGACTATCATCATTTTAATCGTAGCGTCATCGAGGGACAAGATCATTTTATCGTAGACAACTCGAAGGGTCTATGATCTTTATATTGGAGGGACTATGATGATATTATTCGTAAGCGTCTTTGCTAAAACATCCCTACTTTCGAGGGACATGACCATGTAATCGAAAGGCAACGAGAGAGGGTTACCTTAAAGGTGAGTGAGTGCAAGTGTATTATTTTCAGTTATCTTATCTTGAATTATTTGTTAGCTATGTTCAGTTTTATCTTGCCATACAATCCTATTAGCATACATCTAACAGTAAAATAGCAGTTTATATGATGCGGAAAATAAAATCCTAAGCTATTACATGGCCTTGGGAGAGATACATAAAAGGGAAAAATAAAGCCCTAATTAAAACTATTACATCCCATGTACAATTACATAATTGAAAAATATGCGAAAAGCAAACCTAATTAGCTATTACAACCTCGAAGTAATTACATAATTAAAAATAATTAAAATACGAATAAAATCGAAGAATCAAGAAGTGGATGAAGATTAAAAGAGAGGAGAATGGGATGAAATTAGGGTTTTGGAAAAGAAATCTAAAGGTTAAAGTTAAATAAAACCTAATTCTAAATTAATTAACCTAATTAATTAATTAATTAATTATATACAATCAATTTAGTTAAATTAAACCCTAATGACTACTTGATTTTATTTGTCAAACCCTAAAATTTAAACGAGACCTAATTAGGAAAAAATATGTACAAAATTTAACTCAATTAGAATCCTAAAAAGAACTAATTTTTTTTGTACTTTTTATGATTAAAAAATTAATTAAAAAAACCTAATTAAACTAAATTAAATTAATTAAAATGATTATGTGAAAAGAATAATTGAAAAAACCTAATTTCTATAATATTAATTGATAAAAAAAGATTAAGTTAATTAAAAGGAAAATAGAAAGAAAAGGAAAATAAGTGAAATTAAGGTAAAAAAAAATGGTGGGTGGTGGGAATCGATCCCACCCTTTTTGAGTCACCGGTCCATATTCCATGCCAGTTGTGCTGTGTTGCCGAATTATTAATGAATCACCTAAGAATAAATAAATAGTAAAACATGTGTTAGATTAATAAATCCAAAAAAAAGTCAAAGTGGGTCCCCCTGTTGCACGCGTAACCAATCAGAAGTGGAGAGAGAGCTGGATTTTGTTAACTGGCCAACGATAGTGCCACACATGTGGTTAAAAGGTCAAAAGGACTATTCATCATCTTCTTCTTTTTGACTCCAGGATTTGCTACGAATTTGCTAGGAAGCCTGCTACGATTTCGCTACGGTATTCTCGTAGCTATTTTTGGAAAAATCAAAACTAAAAAAAACAACGTTAAACAAACAACACAAATGCCTAGATCACCTAAATTAAGGTGCTACGAACACGATGATGGTGTTTATTTGGATTGAAATGGCCTGTATGAGTGAGAACGAAAGCTTCACGTTATTGAGCCCTAACCATGGTGTCTTGTGATTCCAGCGTATAAACTCACGCCCAAGGATTCAAAGCTGCTCTAAATAATGCTAAAAACTCATACGAAGGATTAGTTTGCAATAAAACATTACAAAATACGAGTTACAAAAATTTAGTTTATGCATGAATATGGTGAATTTGATATGAGCATTATAGGAGTTATTAAGCTTATCTATTGATTCAAACCTACCCTTTATTACCTCAAAAAGATGTTAGAATGGCTGGCTTGGATTAAAAGTGGCTATGGAGAAATATTTTGCACACCCTAGTTTTCTTGAAAATTTGGAAGCTTGAGTATGATTTTGGAGGCTTCAATTTCGTCTCCTTGCCATCTGAATGTGTTATGTATATATAAAAGGAAGAATTAGGGTAACAAGTTTGGAAAGAATCATGCATTTCATTGAATAATATTTGATTTCATTTTTGCATATAAACTTTCCAATTTTGGCTCCAATCTATTTTCTACACTTTTCCATGTTTTCTTGGCCCTTGGATATTGATCTTGGACTGATTAAAAATCTTAGCAAATCAACCACATGGCCTTTTGTCATTAAGTTATGATTTTCTTTGATTTAATTTGGATTTAAATGAATAAATTCAAATTTAAAATGAAATAAAATCATAAAATAAAAAGGAAAGGATCTATGAGCCTCCTATAATCTTATGATCACGTGGGAAGTGATCAGTGGTTTTCACACATAGTTTTATCGTTGTTTTTAAGTATGTTTAAGTTTTGTTATTGAGTGTTTTATTTCTTTATTCGTCATTTTATGCTTTGGTTGTATGTTTTAATGTTTCCAGGTTCATATGGAGAAATCGGAGTAAAGCAGTGCTAAACTCGGAAGTTTTGAGGAAGTTCAGAAAACATGCTACAGGAGGCCTGACACGGGTGGCCGTGTTGCTCAACACGGGCCGTGTCAGGAAGAGCGCTGGAACAAAGTGTGGAAAGAATGGAAAACAGTGGTGCAACACGGGTGCCCGTGTTGCTCAACACGGCCCGTGTTGCTAAGCCTGGGACTTGGATCTTGAAAAATAAATTACAGGGGACCAACACGGGTGCCCGTGTTGCACAACACGGCCCGTGTTGGGTGATGACGCTGATTTCAGTGATTTTTATTATTTAGTTCAGTGGTTGGCCTGCAGGGGTGTTTTTGGAATTTCCAACCAACTTAAGTGAGTCTGCACTATTTAGGAGGGTTTCCAAGATGAATTAGGGATCTTTTTGCCACACGAAGAATTGGAGGATTGAGAGAAGAAGCCTATGCAATTGGAGAAGAACGGAGAACTCTCATGAGCGGAAGCCATTGAAGATCAAAGTTCATCATCTCTATTGTAATGTCTTTATTTGATATCTTTGTAATTTCTTTGGATGATATGAGTAGCTAAACCCCCCCAATGCTAGGGGGGTGTCCCTGATTAACATTTGTGATGATTTTGAATTCCGAATTTCAATAACATGTTTCTCTTTTACATTCAATTTAATGGTATAAGGTTTTTAATGCTTTCCTCGTCGGACCAACTGGATTGATTTATGACTGACAATTAGGATTGACCTCCATTGTTAGGGTTTTTATACCATTATATTATAGTAGATATCACCTAGGACTAGGGATACCCTATAGTAACCGGATTGTTCTTGATTATAATAATATTTGATTTGATCACTAATTTCGAAGGACTTTGGGATTAGGATTTCAATGTTCAAAAGTTTGCCCACTAAGGACTTAGGAGCAAATACCCTTAAGAACCGGTAATTGATAAGTTGAACTTTGTTAATGAAATAAGGGTTCAGAATTGTTACATGTTAATGCACACACCTACCCTGGCATGTTACTCATATTTGGCCAATTCAACCTTTTTAAGTTTATTTGCAATTTAATTTGTAATCACAAAAACCAAAACCCCAAGGCTTTTTGTTTAATTGAAGTGCGACTAACTCTATAATCTCACGCAGTCCTTGAGATCGATATTCGGGGAATTTTCCCTTTATTACTACAGAGGTAAAATAGTACACTTGCTATTTTACCGATCAAGTTTTTGGCGCCGTTGCCGGGGACTGCCGAAAATTGTAGAGTTTTTAGTTTTATTTCAATTAGAATTTTGTTGCTCTGCGACTAAAATTTTATTTTCAAAAAAAAAAAAAGAAAAACATTTTTATATTATTTTTGTTCCTCATTCTAATAATTGTCTAATCTGTTTATGCGAGGCAAGGCCTCAGCAGAATTTCCTTTTGACGCAGAAATTGAAAGGACTTTTCACGCAAGGCGCAGACAAGCTCATCAAGCTAAGCTGGAATCTGAGGAAGAAGTAATTACAGTTCATTCTGGTTCAGACACCGAAAGTGAAGAAGAGATCATGGGCGAGGTACCACCACCAGAGAGACTCCTCGGAGACTATGGAGTTGCAAATACACCGGGGGGAAGACAAACAATTATCAACCAACCGGTGAATGTTCCTAATTTTCAATTGCACCCAAGCACCATCACTCAGCTCGAAAGAAAGCCTTTCACCGGAAGGGTTAATGAAGATGCAAACAAGCACTTACAGAGGTTTCTGACCATGAGTACAACTTTAAAAATCGAAGGTCATACAGAAGAGGCCAAGAAGCTGAGAATGTTTCCATTCACCTTGGCAGAAGAAGCAGAAGAGTGGTTTTATTCCCTTCCAGCGGGCAGCATTACATCATGGGGAGAGATGGAAAAAGCTTTCTTAAATGAGTATTTTCCCGCCTCGGTATTTATAAGGAAGAGGTATGACATTCTGAATTTCAAGCAGAAGGAGGGTGAGCCCTTAGGAGATGCATACAAAAGATTCAAAAGAATTCTAGTAGCATGTCCCACTCACAATATGGACAAGACTGAACAGATGCAAGTATTTGTCAATGGGCTCAGAATGAAAACAAAACAGTTAATTGATACAGCAGCTGGAGGCTCGACAAATTTCACAACAGCCTCAGGCATCATCAAAATCATTGAAGTAATAGCTGCAAATGAGCATTTGGAATTGTATGACAGGTGTGCTAGCAAACCGGAAGGAATCATTGATCTCAAGCTGGAGACTTCTAAAACTCGGGTTGAAGATGCGATAGCCGCAAAAGTTGAAAAGAAATTGAAGGCTATGAATATAGGTAAACAACAGGTGGCTCAAGTTCAACAAGCTCAACCTGTCAGCTGTGAAATCTGTAATGGCCCACACCAAATGGTGTACTGTTTTGCTACTCCCAAGCAGATTGAAGAAATCAAATTCCTAAGGCAAAACAACCCGTATTCTAACACCTATAATCCTGGGTGGAAGAATCATCCAAATTTTGCTTGGAAAGATCAACAACAACAAGGTACCCAGAAGGCAGAGTGGGAAGTGGCCATTGAAAGATTAGTTGGGCAGTGTTCTCAGTTCCAAGAAGAAACAAGAAACAACCACAGAAACACTTCGGCCTCAATTAAAAATCTGGAAGTTCAAGTGGGGCAGATAGCACAGCATCTCAATCTACAGGCACAAGGTACCTTTCCGAGCTCAACTGTGAAAAATCCGAAAGACCAGGAGAAGATTAATGCTGTCACTACAAGAAGTAGGAGAATAGCAGAATCTGAAAAGGAAAAAGAAAAAGAGGAAATAGATGACCCCATGGTAATAGAGGTGGATTTGGAAATAAGAGAGAATCCAAAAGAGCCAGAAGTTGTGGTACCGCCGGTTAAACCAATTGAAGAAAAAAATAAGAAAGACGCTGAACCTGTGATAAAACTGCCCTTCCCCTCCAGAGTGACAAAGAAGGGTTCAAGAGAGAAAGACTTTGAGAAGTTTACTAAATTGTTCAAAAAGTTAGAGGTAAATCTACCATTCTTTGAAGCACTTGAGCACATGCCTTTGTACAAGAAATTTATGAAGGAGGTGTTGGGGAAAAAGAGATCACTAGGAGGAGAACCAAAAATTGCAACGGAAAAGTGTGGTATAGTCTCAACAGCAAGGAAGATCCCAATAAAGAGGAAAGACCCTGGGGCAGTGGCGATACCATGCACTATCAAGAATATAGCATTTAAGAAGGTACTCCTCGATTCTGGGTCTAGTGTGAGTTTAATGCCTTTGCCCATTTTCAAAAAGCTTGAATTGGAAAAGATTAGTGAAAGTAAGACCCAGTTAAGGTTCGCCGATCACACCGTTAAGAAATCATATGGGGTAGCTGAAGATGTACTAGTGGAAGTTGATAAATTTGTATTCCCTGTTGACTTCCACATCATGGACATTCCGGAAGACGAAGAAACTCCTATCCTTCTTGGGAGGCCATTTTTGTCGACAGGCCGCTGCAACCTCGACATTGAAAAAGGAACGCTGACGCTGAAATCTTTTGATGAAGAAGTAACGTTGAAGATGTTAGGAGTCAAAAGACAGAGGGCGGTTGTGAATGATCAAACTTCTGATGGTATGACAGAAAGTGAGGAAAAGAACAAGAAGTCTAAACAGCTCCAAGAAAAAGTGTCAAGCATAGCCTCCCGGGTGGAACCATCTTATGTAGTTGTCAAAAATCTTAAGAAAGCTAAGGAAGTCAAGAAGAAGGTGGAGGAGAAAGAGCAAGGAAAGAAGAAGAATGTGGGAAGTAAATTAAAGAGAAAAGCGGTGAATGCTTTTCGTCTTCATGAGTTAGTGGTTGCGAAAGTGACAAGCAACAAGGTTTGGAAAAGGAAATACCCTCCATAATAAAGGGTAATGGACCGTCGAGCCATGCGACGTTAAACGAAGCGCTCCGTGGGAGGCAACCCACGGTTTTAATAATTAATTTCTCTGTTTGTTTATTTTATTTTCAGGAAATAAAAGAGGACGTCTCTGGTGAAAGCTTGGAAGTGATCATGAGAGTGCATTGCCCTCTGTGAGTCACCTCTCTCGAACTCGTTCTGAAACATTGAGGTCAATGTTTAGTTCAAGTTTGGGGGAGGCTCTTCTCTGTGCATTTTATTTTTATGTTAGTTTTATGTTATTGGTATGATGTGAAACCATAAAGTGAATTCTGCCCAAAATTTTTACCGAAATTTTAAATTTTTGTTGAAGAAGTTTTGATCCTAAAGAGCGATCGGGAATAGTATATAGAGATGAAGCGAGGATTGTTTGAGGACAGGAAGTGCGGAATAATGTGACAAGAGGTTTGTTTAAGCACCCCTGGTTCCCTGAAAGAGATACGAGTCTAACGTGTAGATTTGCACCATAGTACTTGTCTCCTGAGAAGTACTTCTCGAGTAGTTTATTGATACAGTCTGGCATAATTCGGAGTCACTTGCATGATGGCTGGTTGAGAAAAAAAAAAAGAGATATAAAGTTGGTACCAAATGATGAAAAGGCGGTAAAAGGCAATCGGCTCGCTAAGTTGGGTAATCCTCACCCGGTTATTCAGCCCAAAGGAGATTGATCCCCAAACGTCGTCCAAAAGGACAATATATAACTGCAAGGTTTGAAAATTTCATCGATAATAAAAAGTAGCCAATGCTGCTAGTTTGGTGCCAGAGAAAAAAATAATAAGAAGCCTTGATCCGTCTCATGCAGGTGATGATTATTATAAGAAATGCAGTGCCTTAATATGATTGTCCGAATGAAAGAGGAGGAAAATCGGAAAGAGACTTAAGTGCAAAGCATAGTTGGAGAGGTATCCGAAACGGGAGCTTGAGGATTAATGTGGTAACAAAACTCGTCGCGTCATGTGAATGCCAAATCACTGTTTCTTGATCAGTACAGACGGATATCTCACGTATGAACACCGTGTGCTTTGAAGGTCATTAACTTTTGTAGTTGTCGCTTGAGGTCAAGCAACGGTTTAAGTTTGGGGGAGTTTGATCAGTGGTTTTCACACATAGTTTTATCGTTGTTTTTAAGTATGTTTAAGTTTTGTTATTGAGTGTTTTATTTCTTTATTCGTCATTTTATGCTTTGGTTGTATGTTTTAATGTTTCCAAGTTCATATGGAGAAATCGGAGTAAAGCAGTGCTAAACTCGGAAGTTTTGAGGAAGTTCAGAAAACATGCTACAGGAGGCCTGACACGGGTGCCCGTGTTGCTCAACACGGGCCGTGTCAGGAAGAGCGCTGGAACAAAGTGTGGAAAGAATGGAAAACAGTGGTGCAACACGGGTGCCCGTGTTGCTCAACACGGCCCGTGTTGCTAAGCCTGGGACTTGGATCTTGAAAAATAAATTATAGGGGACCAACACGGGTGCCCGTGTTGCACAACACGGCCCGTGTTGGGTGATGACGCTGATTTCAGTGATTTTTATTATTTAGTTCAGTGGTTGGCCTGCAGGGGTGTTTTTGGAATTTCCAACCAACTTAAGTGAGTCTGCACTATTTAGGAGGGTTTCCAAGATGAATTAGGGATCTTTTTGCCACACGAAGAATTGGAGGATTGAGAGAAGAAGCCTATGCAATTGGAGAAGAACGGAGAACTCTCATGAGCGGAAGCCATTGAAGATCAAAGTTCATCATCTCTATTGTAATGTCTTTATTTGATATCTTTGTAATTTCTTTGGATGATATGAGTAGCTAAACCCCCCAATGCTAGGGGGTGTCCCTGATTAACATTTGTGATGATTTTGAATTCCGAATTTCAATAACATGTTTCTCTTTTACATTCAATTTAATGGTATAAGGTTTTTAATGCTTTCCTCGTCGGACCAACTGGATTGATTTATGACTGACAATTAGGATTGACCTCCATTGTTAGGGTTTTTATACCATTATATTATAGTAGATATCACCTAGGACTAGGGATACCCTATAGTAACCGGATTGTTCTTGATTATAATAATATTTGATTTGATCACTAATTTCGAAGGACTTTGGGATTAGGATTTCAATGTTCAAAAGTTTGCCCACTAAGGACTTAGGAGCAAATACCCTTAAGAACCGGTAATTGATAAGTTGAACTTTGTTAATGAAATAAGGGTTCAGAATTGTTACATGTTAATGCACACACCTACCCTGGCATGTTACTCATATTTGGCCAATTCAACCTTTTTAAGTTTATTTGCAATTTAATTTGTAATCACAAAAACCAAAACCCCAAGGCTTTTTGTTTAATTGAAGTGCGACTAACTCTATAATCTCACGCAGTCCTTGAGATCGATATTCGGGGAATTTTCCCTTTATTACTACAGAGGTAAAATAGTACACTTGCTATTTTACCGATCAGGAAGCTCAAAAATATGGGCCCAATACTCAAAATTTCAAAATTCACCAATTAGGGTTTCATGCCTTTCTTGAATTTTACTCAACTTCTGTCAATCATAACTCACTCAATTTTTATCATATGGAGATCATCTTGTACTTTTGCAAAGCTCAAGATATCTACTACAACCCCCTTTGGAATATTTTTTGCATTTAAAGAATTTATTTTGGTGACATTGGCTCTGACAAAAAATGGCTTTTTGTGGACTTCTAGAAGGACCTGTAATGTTTTGGCTTCTATCTTTTAATTGAAGCATATCTTGGGCTTGGGCCCAACATTAAAGTTGTAGAGAATTGAAATTCCTTAAGAATGAGCTTTGGTTAGGGAAAAGGATGAAGCATGTGAAAGTTATGCCTGGTCAAAGTTGGGTTGACTTTCCTTTAAAAGTAACCAAAAACCCTAATTTAGTAACTTTTGATTTTGGTGAGTTTTGAGATGAATTATGATCAACCCTTGATCAAATGATGAATATGACTTCAAATGGTTGATGTTGACAAAAAAATTTGAGTTTTGACTGTATGTTGACCATAGTTGACTTTTTTGTCTGATATAGTTAATTGTTGGTCAACTGACTGACTGACTGGGCAAATTTATGATTCAAGGCTTAAAACTTGGTATGAGGATACTTTGAAGCATATGAGACACCATGAAGTCTACTTGAGTCCTTGGAAGCTCAATTTCCTTTGAGTAAATCAAAACCCTAGTTAAAGGTCCATCACATAGGAGGGGCTTTGTCTGATGAAACCTTGAGTTTTCTTGAATTATCTTGAAATATGGAGGGAAATTTTGGGGTATAACACGAATTTTGGGTCAGATCATAGATTTAGGCCCAAAACGTGTGACTGCTAGGATTCTAGGAGTAAACATAGGAATCCTAGGAGGCTGCTCGGAACTAGCTGTTAGGCGAGCAGAAGGGCGTTCCTGGTCGAGAAGGTGAGACCCGGGGCACTGGACCATTTAACTAACAAGGCTTGAGTTGACATGGTCGACGAGGTTGTGGCTACCTCGGTAACAGGAAGAAGAGGCGACAATCCTTCTGTCCTTAAGCGTTAGGGCCCAGATTGCTGGGCCGCCCTAGAGTGGATATGGATTGGGCCGTCCCTGGATGTCGGGCTAGTCTAGAACAGAAGCCCCCCAAGTCGTTGCTCCGATCATGGGAGTGACGACTTAAGGGCAGTCTCTAATCGAGGGGAGAGTTAGGGATGTTATCTTCTCGTGTGTTTGTCTTTGTTTCGAGGGAACTGGCTGCCGAGGAGGATAAACGTCGTTCGAGGAGATGAACAATTGACTGGATGTGAAGAGGTGATGTCGCACGCGTGCCTGGAGATACGTGCAGTTATTGCGGTGTAATAACGGCTAGGCTAAGGCTAGGCTAGGCGCGTGTCCGGTCACGTGCTGGGGAACCCTTCTATAAATAAGGGGAAGCCCAGCGTTTTGACACTTTCGTTTCTCTTTCACTTTCGTTCGCCGCCTTTAACTGCTTTCGACCACCGCTAGCTTTCTACCCGAGCACGTAAGTTAGCTTATTTTTCCAACTTTTTATGATCTACTCTAGTTACTAGATAGAATGCATGTGGTTTAGGATAGAAGAAACGTAGTTGGTAGGGTATTTTCGGCGGTGTGTTGGTGGCTGACGGTGGTCCTGCTGTTTTTTGGACACCGGCGTCGTTGATCAGTAACGATTTATCTGTTACTCCGCCGTTATTTTGGCCGTTGCGTTGGTTTTGATAGGATAGTTAACATGAACATACAGATGAATCTCCGCCGAAACCTGGGTTAGGTTTGTGGTACCCTTAAACCCCAGGTGTCGAGAAGGTGTTTCCTCGACGTCTAAAACCTTAGTCGTTATGGAGGCTCGTCATCGAGACAGATCGAGGGAGCCTTTCGAGGGGTTCCCTGATGCCTTTGTTTGTTGTTTTGAGTTAAGGGATTTGGCCGAGGACGTTGTCTTTGTTGCCTTTGCGCACACCCTTTCACTTGATTAGCGGTGGAAGGGTACATTTGATTTTTGACGTCGAATTCACTTTTTTCTGCTGCTTTTCAGGTATAAATGTCTGACCGTTTCAACGAAGATACCCTGAGTGAGAACAGTCGCGAGGATACTGGTAGCTCAAAAAACTCCATCTTCTCGCAAAGATCCCCCCGACCGAACTGCTGCTAACCAGGGAGGGGACCCTATTGTAACACCCTTCTAATACCCTGCATAAATATTAAACAAATGATCAGAGTAAAACATGAAAAGGGCATTACAACTTCCATATAATCAAAACAAAAACTCATGTCATGCCATAAAAGGAACGTTAAACCAAAATTATTCAGATCATCATGTTAACACGGCGGAAATATCTTTAACATCTGAACAATGCAACATCCAAAGTCATAGACTTTAAAACACCACCATAATAAAACACCCAAATAAAAAGAGTTTAACAATTAACTCTAAACGACGTTCCCAGTGTTACACGACCAGAGCATGACACGGACCCAACTAACTCTAACGAACTACTTGACGAGCTATTCCTCACCAAGTACAAGAGCTACTCCTCAATCTGAAAAATAACAACAGTAAGGGTGAGTCTCATTCGCATTTAACCAATGTTATAGGATATAGATGATAACATATCAATCACATGCTATTCACCCAATCACAGTTACGATCAGATTCTCAACCACACAATCAGTACAACAAACATACAATCAACACATATTATAACATTGGACAATCTTCCATTCATGTTATAATAACACAAGTAGCCTAATGCAATGCAACTACATGCATGTGGTACCAAAATATGGGATAACCCATCTCACCGATCCACCATCGTCAAGGATACGGCAACACCCACTCACTAATTCCACACAATGGGAATTAGCTACCACTGATCCACCATCGTCAAGGATCAGCCACACAATGATTATGAAATGCATGTATCAACCATAACATGCTCATCACCCACATAAGTCAACCAAATGTCATAATCATCAACTACAATAATCAATAGCTATACACAATCATGCTATTTCTCAACCATGGTAAAACACATATTTTATACCAATAATACATGTATAACAAACACCGGTTACAACCACAACATCATACAGGTGAAATATTCATTAATATAGTTGTACACATAAACCACCACAACCAATTAAAATCGAGTGTTTCAAAATAATTTCGAGTCACGACTCAAAACACTATTTTATCATGTAAATCATTTGATTAGCTTTACTATGCTCAAAATGGAACTAAAATCGAATTTACGGTTTAAAAGTTAGGAGTTTTCAAAGTTAAGAAAGTTTTAGAAAAAGTCACGCAGAACCCGGTTCCTCCCTACGTGGGAATCGGTTCCTGAAATCCTTCAAAAACTCCTCTATGATTTTTACTACTAGGAACCGGGTTGTACCTACATGGGAACCGGTTCCTGCTGAACATAATTCCTTCGCTTCTGGTTTCTACTACTGGAACTCGGTTCCTCCCACCTGGGAACCGGTTCCTACGCTACTATATCAGAAAACACCATTCGTTTCACCACCGTATTGACCCGAATCCATACCAATTCGCACCCAAATGCATTATAACACCAAAACGGCAACCACAAACACAATTAACACATTTATAACACATTTCAATAATCCAATTCACACCACACATGATCAATACAACATTATTAATCAATTCTCCCAAAACCTAACATCTCTATAACCTAAGCATAACTCAATTAGCATGAGCAACATGTTCAATTCCATTCTACTACCTATAACCCCATAATAGAAGAGAAATGGAAGAGTCCCCCCTTACCTGAAGGTTGATTCTTCGCTCTTCCTCTGTCGCACTTCTCTGCTCCTCTTCTCTTTTCATGTGTTTCTCTTTTCCAAATGTTGTAACCTTCTCTATTCCACAACTCCCTCTATTTTATTAAAAATGAAATAAAATTATTTTAATTAGTAATAGGGCCTACCAATGCACCCCCTCTTTACTAATCACAACTCAAGCCCAATTGCTTAATTCCTCATAATCCTCAATAATTTCAAATAATTCCCCATAATTCAATTAAATTAAATTATGAAAATATGGAGTGTTACACCTATTCAGGTGGAGGAAGGGACGACTTTTGGGGATGAATGGGTGGCTGGCGAGCCAAAGCTTACCCCTTCAAAATTCCTCATTCGTCCCGAGGATGCTTTTACTGTGGTGACTAAGGGGGCTGACCCGTTTGATGTTGCGAGAGAATAGAGGGTGGTATTTTCTACGGCGGCCGATAGGGTATGCTCGTAATATCTCGAGGACCAGTTCGCTTTGTACGAAGTGTGTTTCAAAGAGATGGGGCTTCGACTGCCCTTCATCGAGATCCAGGTTGGCATGTTTCACTACCTGCACCCAGTGCCTTCTCAATTGCACCCTAATTCTAGCGCCTTCCTGAGGGAATTCAAACTGGTGTGCGAGTACCTCGAGATCGAGGCGTCTATTCCTCTATTTTTCAGCTGCTTTCACCTTCAGATGGGTGCCGTTGATGGCCAATTTTCGTTGGTTTCCCTAAAGCAGTTGAGGAAACTCTTCAAAGCCTTCTTTGAATTTGTTCGGGGTTTCAAGGACATGTTCTACTTGATTCAGCCTATCTCGCAGAAGGCCCTCCTCAATACTTTCTTCCCAAACGTCATACTTGGTCCGGACGGACAGCCTGAACTAGACGATCCAGGAGAAACGAGGAACCAGCTCGTTCAACGGTTTTATCGCAGCTGGTATAGCAGCCACTTCGTGGATGGCACATACGCATATACTATGAAACTGAGCGCTCTGAACGAGTAGGATTTGGCTGGCTATGGGAGGCTCATGGCCTTTGTTGAGAGAATGGGCGTTATGCAACGACTAGGTAGAGGAGGTCGTCCATTGGTCGACGAGAATGGGAATCCCCTGGTCGAACCAGTCTTGATTAATGTTAAAGAACTCCTTGAGTGCAAGACGGTTGAGGGGATCTGGGCTTCAAATATACATGTATTCAACACTTTATAAAATATATATTATACGATTACAAATACGACATAGCTCAAACAATTCAAGATATCAAGTAATCTAATCACAAGTATCAATCAAGTGCCCAATCACACAATTAGCATACAAACACACCAAATGCAATTCACATCTTCACATTTGACTATGATGCGACTCAATACAAATGCATGTGGTACCAATGTTATCCTTAGCGGATTTACCGCGTCCATCTCCAAGAAAGATAACCACCAAAATATGTTTGTCCTCTAGACTTCAAAACCATCACCAAGTTTTTGGACAAGTCAATAGCTCCCACGGAACTACCAAACATTGCCTATTTCTCACCTGATAAATGAATACATGTGCAAATATCGACAATCAAATGCAATTAAGACTGTCTCTCAATCTTAATTATACAAACATATCTCACCAATTCATCACTTATGAATTCACCATAAATTTGCACAAACATACACATTTTCATTTCATCAAACACACATGAAAATATCTCCACAACACTCACCAAATCAACACATCATCAATAACAAGTAGCAATCATAGCTCAACAATGTTATTCTCAAATAATCACATTTCACAACATACATACATGGAAATTCAAATATCATGTTATCTCAAGAAATTGATTCAAAACCACACTGTAGCGGTGAAATTGGTGAGACTAAGGCCATGGGAAGACCTAGATCATTTTTTAACAGAGTCGCCATCGCGCTTTATTGTTTCCAAAAAGGAATGGGAGAAATAGCGAATAAAACCCACAGAAGTTTTTAAAATCAAAACTAATAAACTTATCAGAGATTTGGGTAAGGGAGTTTGTTATACAAGGGGAAGGTTTTAAGCACCCCTCATATCCATGGTACTCCATGAGAACCTCTTTGAAAATGTTATTGTTTTTGTGTACATCTTTTGAAAAAAACATATGTGAATTTATTGAAAAAGAGTGTGGGGATGGGAAAAGAATTTTTTTTAAAAAGTGAGCTCGATAAGACATCGTATCTTAGGCATACATACCCCTTTAACAATAGGGAAGTCAGAGCTTTTGTAGTTCCTCTTAAAAGGAAAAATAAAAGGGCCAAAGTGGCCAAAATCTTTTTGGGTGTTGAGTTTTAACAATACAAGGTCAATGGATTAAGAGTAGTTTCACCGGGAATAATTCTTCTCTTGATGCCAAGGTTTTAAAAAGGGGGTCAATGGACTAAGAGTAGTTTCACCGGGAATAATTCTCCTCTTAGTACCAAGGTTTTAAAGAAGGGGTTGGTAAACAAAGTATATACAATGATAATACAATGGATAACAAATATAAGAATGCAAGGATAAAATCAACAAGTACATGTACATGAACAAAAGACAATGATCAAGGTAAACAAATCACATTTAACATGGATAAGTGAAGATCAAGATGTTTTTGAATTAGGGTTTGAAATTAGGGTTTTGAAATCACACCTAAACCTAATTAATTTTTTAATGATTAAATACCAAATTCTAAAATAGAATTGTTCTAAGGGTACATGGTATAGTCAAAGAGATACTAACCTAACCCTAAACAAATATTCACAAAAAGATACAAAGTTAATTTGAAGAATATAATCAAAAGAAAATGATTTTTGGTTGATTTTTAATACATAAAAGGACATGTTTATGATTAATTTTTAAATGATAAAATATTAAATATTTTTGAGTTTTTTTAAACCTCATATGAAAATACACAAGTTAAATAAACTACACAAAAAAGAACAAGTTGAAAAATTTAATTTTGCTATTTTTTATGCGTTTTTGAAGTTTATAAAGAAACTAAAAAAAAAAAACAAGTGATAAAAGTAATGGAAATGTGGCCACCAAGGTTTGAACTCAGACCCTCACTATTGCAACACAAAACACTAGCCACTGGGCCACGCGTATGCAGGTGATCATAAGGACCATTCTATTCAATACATGTTAAAACAAGTGAATGAAAAGTGTAAAAAATAAAATAAAAAGGTCCGGGGCGAGGGGGATTCAAACCCCAGACCTGTAGGTCATGAAGCGCTTTAAGGGGGGAGTGGTAACCAAGTGAGCTGAACGATTTAGTCATTCAAAACGCACATTCGTCATATTATATTTTAAACTAATGCCCAAAATTCAAAATTTCCCACCAAGATCTTCATCTTCTTCGTTGTTCCTGTAACTTTTTTTCAATCACATGAAAATGCAACTTTCTTATTTCTCAACCAAATTAAACATGTGAATATATAATTTTGCTCAGAATTTCGCAAGGATTTCAAAAATGTAGCCCTCGTTAATTTATTTAAACTCTAACTCACGAATTTTTGGAAAATGCTGAAGAACCCTAAAATTGAGTTTTCAAATTAAATTCTCAAGACAAACAATTAGGCCCTAAAACCTTAGGGCTATTATTCCCTACATTATTCTGAGTAGATTGGTAACAAGTTTTACAAGGAATGATGCTTCTAACTAAGAGTTCAAAGTTTGAGTTTTTACCTTTAAAATGGAGGTCGTGAGCTTGCTTGGAGTCGTTACAGAAGCGTGGTAAGATCTGGAAAGCTTCCTTGTTGTCCAGGGATGGTGTTTGAATGCTTAGAATGCTTTGATCACCTCTGCAACTTCAAACCCGATAGCACCTACAAAGTGAAAAATTTGAATAACAACAATGGAATACAAGTGTTACAGATGTTAATGAATGGCCTGGACAGCTTCTATATGATATATGGAAGGTGTTTGGATGATTTGTTTGGACAATATGCTTAAGGAATGAAGTTTGGAAGGATAAGGCCTTTATGGAGCTTTAATGGAGGTGAAAATGGTGTTTTTGAGTTTAAGGTGTTTTTGAGGATGGTGGAGATGATGAACAACTCACAAATGATGTTTAGAAGCTATTGGGATACTTGGTTTGCACCAAAAACTTCTGTAACTAAAAATGGCTAGTGAAATGCATATGACACAATTTTGGAATTTCAAGTGAGAGGGTGAGATTCAGGATTTTTGTGTGTTTGATTTCAGAAGCAAAGGCCTCTATTTATAGGCACAATTTATGGTTTGTGGAGGGAAAAATCTGATTAAAAGAAGTTCACATGTGATACTTGTACCATTTTGCTTCTTCATGAAGAAACATGAAAGTTATGGTTCTAATGGCATGGTACAATGTTTTATTATGCTTGTATGAACTTTCTCAACATCATAAGAGGTTGCTTGCTGAGTTTGTATTTCTTTTGCTGCAAAGGAGACATGGGAGAGGCTCAAGGAGAGTTGACTTAGCATAAAGCTTTGCTTTTCTAAAATGGAAGTTGTGACTTTTGTACACAAATGGCATGAAACTTGGATAATTCATAAAACACATGGTTCATAGCTCAAAAGCAATTGAAATTAACTGATTTTGGTGCTTAGAACAAGTTATATGGGCTGCAAGAAAGGAATCTTTGCATTTGAAATGGTTTTGGTTCATAACTTCTTCACTTTCTTCATGTTTCTTCTTCATTTTCAAGTGTTCATGGTACCATATTGACAAAATCATATCTCATGAATGGAGCCATGGATTTTCATGCTACTTAGCTCTTTAGAAAGCCCTTGCTACATACTTCAAATGAGTAGTTAAAAGTTTCCTCAAACTCCTTTTGGATCATTGAGAAAAATGGCCATAAAGTTAAAAAAAATCTAAGTAAAACACTTGAAAAATTTCTTAAGTCTTTTGAAAATTTTCTTCTTAATTTCATATCTCTCAAAATAATCACTTTTTGAAAAAAGTTCCAATGTGATAAGTTGTTTGTTTTGCCAAGATCTACAACTTTCACGTTGGGAGATTTTTGAGTGTGTAAGCAAAATTTGGAGATCCATGAATTAGGTCAAAATACACTTAAAAACTCTAATTTGACTTTTTGTTGACTTTTTGATTCTTGATGAATTCTTTGAATTTTCTTTGACCAAATGTATTCAATATCCATATGATGATGATTTGGATCCTTAAAAATCCATAGTTGACTATTTTCCTCAAAAGTCAAAGGTTGACTTGCACAATTGACTTTTTCCAAATGAACTGCAGTTTTGTGATTTCCAAATGAATCAAGATCTCCTCTTCAAATGAATGATATGAATGGACTATAATGTTGATTTGGATGCCCTTGAATCATATTTTGAGTCTTGGAACCATCTCCTGACTAAAAGTCAACCCTCCATAGGAATTAGGTCAAAAACCCTAATTGGAGCTTCTGATGAACTTGAAGGTGTGTGATCTTGCATTGACCCATCTTTGGACTTTGATTTTGATTGGAGAACCCTTTGAATCATAGAATAATGTTGAATTCCTTTGTGGGCCTCAAAACCCTAATTTGCTCAGTCTCCTCTTGATCAACCTCCTGTCTTGGGACACAAGCAACAAACAACAATCTTTTGGTATTTTTTTGTTAGAAAAATTATGTATGCATGATGATAATGATGATGATGATGGTCCTACTATTTGAAATGAGGTGAGATCTCAGTGGTCAAAAATTGGGGTACAACACACACCAAACGATTCTAGAAAATTATGGAAAATTCACCACAATTCATTATAAATTATAAACATCCAAGACACAATCCCATTTTACAAAAATATAAATTTTGAAGAATAGGGTGCGCTAAGCCCGCCCTACCGCGCTAAGCACGACTGCGATTCTGCAGAAAAATTCCTGCGTGAACAACATTTTGTCCAACACGAATTCTTCACAAAAACCCAACCAAAACAACGATTTAATTATGGAAACAATGTATTCTAGCATATACACAACATATAAGATCATTTAGCGTCATGAAAACAACATTTCATGACATTGATTTCATCACCTCATGTTCAAACCCTAACATTCCAAATTCATGAAAAAGATGAACAAACTTAGTTTCATGCTACTACTCATGCCTTAGTCATTATACAAAATTAGTTTCAAGATTCTGGACATGTTTCCAGATGATCCTGGTCTTGTGAATATGTTCCCGAGATTCCTTCAAACTATGTTTCCTTCCGTCGACACCTTGATTAATGCTATGTCGACGTTTCATCATCATTGTTCTTTAAAACACCTCATTAATAAGAATACTTCATTAATGTCTTCTAACAGCTAATGTCTTCTCATTTTGACATTCTCTGTTGACGTTCTTCAAGTTGAAAATCCAAGTGTAACAGTCGTATAAATATCTATTTTGGAGAAAAATCCAACTGTAACGGATCTATACTAATACATAAATTTAGGAGTTGGTTTAGATTCAGTTGGCATGATAGTGTTAGTTAAGAGTCGTTGATGATATCTTCGGTTAAGACATGTTGATGACATCACTTTCATTGACGACACTTATCGTTATCGAAGTCTCTTAAATCGTCAAAGTTCCATTATTCCGATACTTTACGTTGATACCATTGTTCCAGGGACCACAGAGGATCTAAGATTTTTTTATGCGTGTCAAACTACAATTTGACCCGATCACTGTGGTACTATCCATAGTGGTGAACCTGATGTTGCAGTCCAAATAGCTACATTATCTGCGTTCCTTTCATGGTCAATGTATTTAAAAACAAATAATTCTTTTTTTTTTTAAATTTACATAGTCGATAGCAGAAACATTACACTATAAGGACGCGAATTTTAACTCCCAACATTTCACTTATTTATTTTTAAAATATTAAATTTTAATTTAATTGACAATTTCTTTTTTTCTAATAATAAAACCTAGAAAAGTATATATTTTTATGAGAGAGCTAGAAAGAGTATATTAATCACATACAAACAAAATAAAAATCATTATTAATTAAGGTTTGTAACGGAAGTATTATTACATGAAAAATGCTAGAAAACGGGCAAAAGATGGTTAACTTAACTTTATAGTAGAACTTTCAGTATTGAAGTAACTTTGTGTTCTTGTTTTCTTCAACCGATAACACCGCCGAACGCGGAATCGCAACAACAACACGTTTCTTCTTTTTTTCCTTTTTATTTTTTTAAAAGGAAAAAAAATACCGCCTGGATTCGACGACGGCGATCGCAACTAACTCTAACCTCTCCGATCACCATCGACGTTCACAAGCGGCGATTCGGATCCACCGAAATCCGAAGACTATCCGCTTAACTTTATTCGGATCTCTTCCACATGCTTCGTGAAACTATCTTGATCTTCCTATTCTTGTTGTACTTCGGATATGCAGATCCTGCCCCGAAATGCACCCGGAGCAGTTCTTTCGTCGATTTCGAATCCGACTTCATTATGGTTCAGCATCAGCTCAGAGGCCATATCAAGATCATTGATGATTGTTCTTTTAGGGTTTCTCAATTTGATATGCTTTCCGGCGCCGATGTGCGTTGGTGGGGTGCACTCGATCCTGATTTCGATAACCTCACCACCGGATTCATCGTTTCAGATCACAAGCTTAATCAGACATACGCGAACTTCACCTTCGTTGTTCAATTGATGGCGAATATCACATGGGACATGATTCCTGTTCTTGCTGTCTGGGATGTTCCGACCGCCTCCGATTTTGGTCATGTTCTGATTCAAAATCTCACCTCTACGGAGACTCCGTCTCCACCAGGGAGCGACGGAGAGAAGAAAGAGAAGGTAAGTGTTCATACAGAGCCTACTATGTTTGATAATTGTAAGGTTCTGTCGAAGGATTTTAGGGTTCGTTGGAGTTTGAAACCTAAAGAGGATATGCTTGAGATTGGGTTGGAGGGTGCTACTGGGGTTATGAATTACATGGCTTTTGGTTGGGCTAACCCTAACGCCACTGATGCAGAGCTCATGGTTGGTGCTGATGTGGCAGTTACTGGGTTTAAGGAAGATGGTTTGCCGTTTGTGGATGATTTCTTCATAACCAAGTATAGTGAGTGTTTGAAAAACAGTGAAGATGGATCTGTTGAAGGGGTTTGTCCTGATTCAATCTATGAAGGGCCGAATAGAGTTGGCTTGGTGAATGATACGAGGTTGATTTATGGTCATAGGAGTGATGGGGTTTCATTGGTTAGATACAAGAGACCTTTGAGTCCGGTTGATGCCAAATATGATCTCCGTGTTAATCGATTGGCTAACATGACTGTTATTTGGGCTTTGGGAAAGATTAGAGCTCCTGATACTGTTTTGCCGTATTATCTTCCTCAGAATCATGGAGGTCTCCCCTTTGAATCTTTTGGCCATTTGGTTCTTAATGTTTCTCAGCATGTCAATGATTGTAATGGTCCCTTGGATGCTGCTGATAAAGAGGATCAAGATATCATTATTGCTGATGCTAAAGTTCCCTTGGTTGTTTCCACTGGCCCGGCATTGCATTACCCTGATCCTCCAAATCCAGCCAAGGTTATTTACATCAACAAAAAGGAAGCTCCTGTGTTGAGAGTGGAAAGAGGGGTGCCGGTCACGTTTTCCATACAGTCCGGGCATGATGTTGCGCTTTATGTTACTTCAGACCCCATTGGTGGGAATGCCACTCTGAGGAACCTCACCGAGATTATTTATGCTGGAGGTCCTGAGGCTCATGGAGTTCAGGCCAGTCCAACGGAGCTAATTTGGGCTCCTGACAGGAACACTCCTGATCAGGTCTACTATCATTCAGTGTATGAGAAGAAAATGGGTTGGAGAGTGGAGGTTGTGGATGGGGGTCTATCTGACATGTATAACAACAGCGTTGTTCTTGATGATCAACAGGTTACCTTCTTTTGGACATTGTCAAAGGATTCCATATCTATTGCTGCTCGCGGTGAGAAAAAAAGTGGTTATCTTGCTATAGGATTTGGCAGTGGAATGGTGAACAGTTACACTTATGTGGGATGGGTTGATGACAATGGTGTTAGTCGTGTTAACTCTTATTGGATTGATGGACAAGATGCCTCGGGTATACATCTTACAAATGAGAATTTGACACATGTAAGATGCAAAACAGAAAATGAAATTATTACTTTGGAATTTACGCGTCCCTTGGTTCCATCTTGTAGTAGGGGCAAAAGGCCAGAATGTAACGACATCATTGATCCCACAACTCCGCTAAAAGTCATATGGGCAATGGGTAGTAGATGGAGTAATGGACATCTTAGTGAGAGGAATATGCATACGCTTACTAGTACCAGGCCTATATTAGTCCAGCTGATGCGTGGTTCTGCAGAAGCAGAGCAGGATTTACTTCCAGTTTTGGCTGTGCACGGTTTCATGATGTTTCTTGCCTGGGGCATCTTACTTCCTGGAGGTATATTGGCAGCCAGGTACTTGAAACATTTGAAGGGCGGTGGTTGGTACAAAATTCATGTTTACATGCAATACTCAGGGTTATCAATAGTTTTTCTTGCACTTCTTTTTGCGGTTGCTGAGCTTCGCGGTTTTCATGTTAGCTCAACACATGTTAAATTTGGAATTGCTGCAATATTTTTGGCCTGCATACAGCCAGTTAATGCATTCTTTAGGCCCCCAAGACAGTCAAATGGGGAGCAGGCATCATATAAAAGGATTATCTGGGAATACTTGCATATAATTGTTGGCAGATCTGCGATTGCTGTTGGCATTGCAGCACTTTTTACTGGCATGAAGCATCTGGGAGACAGATATGCCTTGGAAAACGTCCATGGACTCAGTTGGGCAATGATAATCTGGTTCTTAGTAGGTGCATTGAGTATTGCTTATTTCGAATACCGCGAGAAGCAGAGAGTTAGGGATCAGATATTTGGAAGAGGCAATTGGGTGCTCGGTAATGAGGAAGATGATTCCATGGATCTCTTGAGTCCACCAAATACACATGCAACAAATAAAGAGTCACAGGCCTCCGCAAGATTGGAAATCCAGTTAGAACCTTTAAACAGGTAGATAGATGCATATTTTTACTTGCCATTGAAAGCCTCCATTCTGCCGCAGTTGGCAAATTCCTCATTTAATCTGAGCTTTCAGGATTATTCATCGTTAGTTATGAGGGTAGAGGCATTTTTGAGGTGTAAAGGGAGCACTTGTTCATCAGTTTCTTTGTACTGATGTTGCCATTTTGTGAAGAGAGTAGCTTTCTCATAGTTATATACATGTTCACTAGATAGGTTATATCTTTTGTTCAATCTAGCTGTTATACTTTTTTCTTCCCCCCCCAAAACAAAAACAAGAAATCAAAGTTTACGACGTGAAAGCTTTATTGTCTGATAACGTTGGTTCTGTTCCATTATATAGGAGGTGTAATTCAGAGATAGAGAAGGGCTTTCCAGCCAAAGACATTGTTGTAAATTATGCGATGCAGATAACTAATACAACATAAAGCCATTAGTTTTTTATTTCAATGCAATTGTCTTAAGTTGGTCATGAAGAATTTAAACCCTGTCAACCATTTTTTTAAAAAGAAATTAGCATATGTTTGAATGGACGTTGTTAGCATGTCTATTGTTGCATCTCAATGCATTTTTTCATTGTGAAAATATAGAAGCAAGAAATCATAAATTTAGATGTAGTACACAACATAAGTCATATACCAGAAGTCGTTGGCTATAAGCATAGTATATAGCATTGAGCCTTTGTCATATAACTTCAAAATATAAGCATAGTATAGCATTGAGACGTGAAAAAAATTCAAACCAACATTAGGCATGAAAACTAATCTAATAGCTCGGAGAGAGAAGTTCAAAATGTCTAACAAGTGCAGGAAAGCAAAATCATTAAGATCATCAAATCTGGAAAATGCTTTGACATTAGCAAATGCAAAAGAGTTCTCAAAAACTGAGTTGTAAAATCAGATTAACAGTAGAAGAAAGTAAATGAAATTACATAAGTCTAATGTGAATGCGTGATGATGATTCAAATGTGTGATTCCAGATGAACCATCTGATTTTGATCCAACTACTATAGATGAATCTAATGTGTGAATGCGGGATGATGATTCGAATGTGTGTGATTACAGATGAACCATCTGATTTTGTTGTGTTCATCTGATTTTGATTCATCTGATTTTGATCCAACTACTATAGATGAATCTAATGTGTGAATGCAGGATGATGATTCAAATGTGTGTGATTACAGATGAACCATCTGATTTTGTTGTTTGACAGAATGCGTGAGTGCTGGAAAAGTGACTGCAGTGAAATCCTATTTCAAACATAAGGCTCTGTTTTTGCCAGGAAAAAATTAGGGAACATGGAGGAAAAAAGACATTGCCAGGAAAAAATTAGGGAACATGGAGGAAAAAAGACAACACACCCCTCTGCAAATTAGGGAACATCTTGCTGTTTTGTTCTTCGGGTTTATTAAACTTAAAATAATTTAGTTTTAATGATAAACAAAAAAATATTGGCAATGGATTTGAGTGACAGAAAGTTATCAAGAATTAAACTAAAAACAATTCAGTTTTAATGATAAACAAAAAAATGTTGGCAATGGAATTGAGTTACAGAAAGTCATCAAGACATGAAGTAGAATTCAGAGAATTTTTTACAATTCACCGTTACTTTGTCGATTGCGTAGATTACAGCAAACTTGATTTCAACAATTCAACAATTTCACAGAACCCATCTTTAATAACTAAATTGATGGGAACAATTTAAAAAAAATGGAAGAAAATTGTTTAACAAAATATTTCAACTTCTCTCATAACGGCCGAAGAAACATCATGATTAGCCCAGATATTTGCTTTCGAACTGAACCGATGGACATTTTTTTTAACCGAACCGGATATATATTTCAATTTCAATGGACCGATTCTCAACAGCCCTAATCATGATTGTGCAAATATTCAAACTCCACATATAAATTTATTCAACATTTTAGATTTGATCAAACGCAATAGATTAAACCCATTCAGTTTTCACTTAAGCATTTTGATTTAACAAGTTAAAACAATTTCGTAAGTCTGATTCAATATCATCATGTTCATAAATTTAGGGTTTCTAATAACAAGTTAATTTCTTAAAGCATAAAATAAAAGTCTATTAAATTGAACAAAATAAAAAGAAATACTTTCATAATCAAATTAAAGATGTAAATCCCAAATGGATAGTAAACCATTAAAAAAAAAAATATCCCAACCATAAAAAAAACACCCCAAATTGATATACTTCCCCAAACAAAAAAAACTAAATTGAAAAATTATATGATTAAATTAAAGATTCACACCCAAACTGATAGACTTCCCCAAAAGAAAATAAAAACAACCTAAATTGAAAATCTATATCGCTAGGGTTTAGTTAATAATTTCTAAAACAGAAATTGAAATTCCAGAAATTAGTTTCACTCCTCAGGTTCAATACCCTCGCCTTTAAAAGTCCATGCATTCTTCTCACGGACAGCCGCCTCTTCCTCCGGTGTGAAATCGTTTTGGATCCCGAAATACTCCCGCACGTAACGAACACTCCTATTCTCGATCCGATTAGCAACCGCCAGAGTAAGGAACTCGAAAAGCGCTTCCAAGTCCAGATAATGCACTGCGAGAAGAAAATCCTTCAACTCTTCGTTATCCAGTTTCTCGACGGAGAATTCCTTGACTTTGCCGGCGTCAGAGAGACGGTGGTATTCCATGATCATCGTCATGTGATTGCTGGAAACATTGGGAAGGGGAGCGACGGACACTTTAGCGCCGTCTTCATCAACGAGAGGCTGCAAAGCTTTCATGTTCTTCGCCAATGAAGGTTCGATTTCAAAAACGACGTCGTCGCAGGTTTTGACAGAGATTAGTTTCGCCATCGCTTCCTTTCTCACTAGGGTTCACTTTTGTGAATTTGGGATTCTACTTATTCCTATTTATAGAAGAAATTTTTTATTATTTTTGAATTTGGTTTTATTATTTCAAAAATCACAGCAAAATCTTTTTGGAAAAAAATCCGTTACTCCTCTTTAATAGAAGGAAAAATATATGATTTTCTTTTGTTTTATTATTTCGCAAATTTACTATTTCAAAAATCACAACAAAATCTTTTGAAAAAAAATCCGTTACTCCTCTTTAATAGAAGGAAAAATATATGATTTTCTTTTGTTTTATTATTTCGCAAATTTACTATTTCAAAAATCACAACAAAATCTTTTTGGAAAAAAATCCGTTACTCCTCTTTAATAGAAGGAAAAATATATGATTTTCTTTTGTTTTATTATTTCGCAAATTTACTATTTCAAAAATCACAACAAAATCTTTTGAAAAAAAATCCGTTACTCCTCTTTAATAGAAGGAAAAATATATGATTTACTTTTGTTTTATTATTTCGCAAATCACACCAAATCGGTTATTACTTGATTCTATATGAATAACTTTTTTTATTACTAGTATATATATAAGATAAAATAAATTGTAAAGTAGCAATATATGAAGATAAAAAACGATTTTTAAAAATATGAGCACTTGGTTAGTAGTAATTATATTTATTTTAAAGATATAATTGTTAGTATTAATAAATATCCGATATTAATGCTGAGATTTGGTTTGGATAGTACTTTTTGTTTTAAAGACGAAACAAATTGTTGAGAATTTTTCAATAGATCATTTGAATCTTTTAAGTATTTGACGAAATTTCAATTATGTTCTATGTTTTTCGTAGATGTACATTCAGAATTATTTTTTTTTTAAAAATTGTTTCTTTCCGTAAGTACATCTACAGAACTTGTTAAAATAGAATGTTCCGTAGATACACATACGAAACTGCTATTTTTTAAAATCACATACATTTCACTCCAAAGCTCAATTTTAATAACGACACTGAAAAACTCAATTACAGTCAATTAAAGTAATGCAATTTAAAGCCAATAATGTCGAATACATATATCAAATCGTCGTACAAAAATGAAATCAAAATACATGTATGAAATAAAGACGTCGGCATCCTACTGTGTGTGTCGTACATCATCATGCGCCTCTCTGCTGCCTCTGGCCCCGCCTTCGTTTCTACGTCCACCGCGCCGTCTGCTGGCTACTATGTCTCTATCGTCAAGTGCCCCACCTGTCCTGGAATAGTTTCTACGATACAAAAATGTCTCTTCTGCCACCTTAATGATACCTTCCACAAGACCCAGGCCAGCAGATTCCTTAGGGAAGAAACCATCAGTAATGCATGTTTACGTCATGTCAGTTATCTCACGACACCGAGGAAGAACATCCTCAGTGTGGTCTATCTGAGCCTGATGAACCCGCAAAATCTTCTCGTGGGTTGGTCTGGGCGGTGATCCAGGTGCGGTGGGAAACATGTATGGGTGCGACACTTTGTAGTACCAAGTGATGTACCCGTCGACGCAACTCCAGTCTACCTCTAATCTGGTCGTCTGAGCCTCGTTAGGAACCATGTGATGCTCCCAGTCTACAAATACCTCATCTAGCTGCCAATAGGTCATGGCGATAATAACAGGATCAGAAGGCATGTGAGTTATGGTCTGCTGGTAACCGAACTTATGCATGACATGATCCGAAAGATAATGAACAATGATGGTCGAACTGGCAGCTAACCATCCAGAATATAGTACGATCTCATCAAACGGAATCGTCTCACGGTGATCAACGTAGCAGTCGAAGTGGATGTTCTCAGTAGCCATGCGGTCAATGTAACATGTAACACCCTTCTAAAACCCCACGATTTTCACGAATATTTTTAATAAATAATAAACATAAAACAAAAGCAAGGATGTCACATCTTTCATAAAACTTCGTATAACAATTAATCCTGCTTTGTAACACGGGTTCTAAAACATTTAAACATAAATAGCATCTTTGGTTCCATTAATCAAATTACTTCAAATTTCACAGCAGAATAAATATCTCTTAGGAACTTCTTCATAAATAAATCATTACTATGAAAGATAGTTCAAACATCAACAAAATCATCATACTTTGTATTTATAACTTCATGATTATAAAAGTGATACAAATTCTTCAAAATAACAAAACGCTCAAGGTTCACAATCAATCGATTCCAATCCCGATGTTACATATCAGAGCAAGACCCACTAGACTCAACGAAACTAAATAGCGCACTCCGAAGCTACCTCTTATGCTTCCTGCACTAAACTTGATCACCAGCGCATTACCCACGTGGAGGTAACATTCAAACAGGCATAGTGAGTAAATCGCAATCGTCATAAAAAGCATAAGTAATAGATATAGTATTCATGGCATAGGAATAAAAACAACATGACATCAATTACGACATCTATAATACAACGTCAATTCGACAATTCTTCTTACCAAACATCACAAATCAAAACATCCAACAAACACATCAATTAATTAAAGTATTTAATACATCATAATCATTATAAAAGACATAAGGAATAGATATAGCAGTCATATCCAGGAAACAACAATCATATAACATCATTTAATACATTACATATAACAACAATTACTAGTTCTTCACGTCATAGCATCATCAATCCAAGAATAAATCAAATACACCACTTAAAATATACCAAACATCATCTTCCAAGAATCAATCAAAGACATCAGCTATTCCAAGTATTGTGTAATGCCACAAATAATGAAATGCAACTTCATAAGACTCATGCATGTGGTACCAAAATATCACTGATGACTTAGTCATCATTATTCTCCAAAGATCCCCACCAATAGGATCGATTCCCACTTGGAACCGGAGCACCATACAAGTTGCACTCAATCCACACTGTGGGATTGAGGCCATCACTGGACCAAATCGTCCTAACATCACTGGATAAATATCTTGCAAACTTCACTGGACAAGTCCTACAAATGCTATGAATGCATGATGCGCAACACCGCATAAAATACGACCACATCTAGTCAACACGCATCACCATTCATCATATTCATCATACATCATCACATACTTCATTTTACACACATCATCAATTCATCATATTTCATCACATACTTCATATTACTCACATAATCATAACATCATCAAATCATCATATAACATACGTCAAGTTACGACAAGACATAGTTAAATTAATTCACAATAGAAAGCATTACTTATTGGTATATCACCATGTGATATCATGATCTCATCATAAGAAAAACACGCACCATCATCATAATAACATCATGTCATCATAAAAAAAGCACTCATCAAGTTATACCAAAACATGGCCTACGCCAACTCATAACAAAGGGCATACTTCCTATGTTAACACTACATAGTTCATCACTTAATATAAATTCAAGCACTATAATAATAAATACTATGATTCATTTTATCCCACCATTTTATAGTTCATTGTGTTAACTTTCCAACGCTTCGAGCGGCGCATTAATCGGAGTTCAGAAACTCAAGTTATAGCCTTTACAAGAATCTGTCAAAATTTGGTCTATCTCGGGTCCGCTCACGCCGACCCATGCTTCGACCGCTCGCTCAAAAATCATAACTTCCCCTTGCCTCGGATCAGCGCACGGATCAGCTCGCGCTGATCCATGCGTCGACCATTACTCTATTTGCGTCGACCATACACTGCAAGTGTATTGAATTTTTCTGCACTTTTCAAACCAGTTACTTTGCGATTTTTCCACATCGTAAGCCCTAAAAACACCCTATAATTACCATATTTCATAGTGCAAATACAATTTAATATATTCTATCTTGTGGGTATCATCTAATGTATATTAACACATCTAAATCATCAAGTTCATCATATCATCATCGCACCCTCATAACCCAAAATCCCCCAAAACCAAATCATACAATTATCAATCACTTAAACCATTCATGATAATCTAGATAAACTCCCCATACCTTAGATTGTAGTTAGCTTTGATTCTCGTCGTGTTCTCTCTACGAATCCTTCTGTGTTCTTCATGCCCTAGCTCTCTCCCCCTTTGCCTCTTCTCTAAACTTCGATCGTACATAATGAATCTCTCTTCCCTCTTTTCTCCTTTTACCCCTAGGATCCCTAATATGGCTTTCCTCTTTTTGCCCTCACTTAACCTCTTACAATTTACTATTTCTCCCTTATCATCTCTAACACCAATATTATCTATTTTATTAATTAAAATAATATTAACTAATTAAAAAATTCCACTTATTATTCTAATTATTCTAAATTATTCTAAATTATTCTAAAATACTCCAAAATCCCTCAATACATATAAGCATCACACAAATCACCACAACATCACATGAATCATCAAAACATCACATAAGTCATCAGAATCTCAAACATCACAGATCATCACATTTTTAAATACTTCACAAAAATCAATAAAACATCGTATATATATATATATATATATATATATATATACATATATATATATATATATATATATATATATATATATATATATATATATATATATATATCAAATTCTTCACGATAAATCACATAACCATCATATTCATCAAAACATCATGAATCACCATAAGGTCTCGCATAAAAACACCAAAACATCATATATATCGAATACTTCACGATGACTCGTATATTCATGTCAAATTAATTAAATAAATAATTAATATAGAATTTGGGGTGTTACATAACACCCTTTTCTATAACCCCAAAATATAACATTTAATCAAAGTAAATTAACATGCATACATACAAAGAGTGTCACATCGATGTTCCTGAAAACTAAAAGCTTTCAAGAACCAACAAAACAATATCTCGAATACAAATATACCTGTTCATAAATACATAACACATATTGAACATTTTGTTTCTCAACAAATGCATATCACAACGGAAATAACAAATACTCATGTATTAATAATAATATTCATACCCCATACTATGATCATGTCTCCATATCCTCATCAATTTAACATAAGATAAACAAATCCAAAGATACTAGGCACTAAGGCCACTCAATAACCAATGACATCTCAGGGATACATAATCCATAAGGAAAACATCATAATACATCTCAACAATTAAAACATGAGTTCGACACTAAAAACCCCAAAAGTGTTACATGATCAGAGCATCGACTCACTACTTAATCAAATGGAAAAGACCAAACTAGGCTTCTCCGCTATCCTCGTGCAGAGCACCACTATCTTCTCTTCCTCTTTCTTTCTTGTCCTTTCTCTCTCTCTCTCTCTCTCTATCTATCTATCTCTCTCTATGGATCTATTTTCTTCTTCATCTTCTTTCTCTCCCGTTTTCTCTTCTCCCTATTCGTCTGCTACAGAAAAACTTCAAATATCCATCACCTAATAACGATGCCAACATCTCATAAAATCGCTGATGGCCTCTAATTCAGAGATGTTCTGTTTTTCTATTGTTCTGTTGTTGATGTACGGTCAAAATTTTGATCATCAAATTCACGGTAATCCTCTTGTTTATATTTAAACCCTAATTGATTTCTAATTCTAATTGTTTATCTTTGTGTTTATTTTTTATTGTGTTTACAACATTGTCTTATGCTGTAAGTAAATTTGCATAGTTTATCGAAGTTAATTTGATTATTATGATAATTCGATTTATGATTTTAACTTCGTTTTATTTTTTGCGTTTATTTCAGGAGAAGACTACTTATCTAAATCATCAAATTCATCATATCATCATTGAACCCTCATAACCCAAAATCCCCCAAAACCAAATCATACAATTATCAATCACTTAAACCATTCATGATAATCTATATAAACTCCCCATACCTTAGATTGTAAGAAAGTAATAATGATGAAGTCATTTAATATTTTAAAAAAAAATTGGTGGATGTTAATTTTCTTATTATATTAGTAGATAATAGTAGAATCAAAAACATAAAAGTAAATCAATATAGATTAAAAACAAATAATACACTTATTTAAGGAAATTAAATCAAATTATTATATTAAAAATTAAAATTAAATCTATATATATATATATATATATATATATATATATATATATATATATATATATATAAAATTAAAATTCATAATTTTTTTGGTTAATGATTTTTTGAATAAAAGTCATAATTTTTTTGGTTAACGATTTTTTGAATAAAAGTCATAATTATTTGCCTTGGTCATATAAACAAAACGTGTAAGACAATAATAATGATGAAGTCATTTAATTTTTATTAAATCCATTTTTAAAAAAATCATAATTTTTGCCCTCGTTATATAAAAAAAAAGTGTAAAACAGTAAAAATGGTGAAGTCGTTTAACATTTTTAAAAAAAAGATTTGATAGATGTTAATTTTCTTATTATGATAGGAGAATCCAAAGCATAAAAATAAATCAATATAGATTAAGGATAAAAATTAATAATTTTGTTCTAATAAATAAATGTGCAAAAAATTTATTTTAAAAATTCCTAAGTTAATAATAATACCAACTTATTATTATTATTATTATCATATTATTATTATTAAATAATAAAAAATAATAGTAATAAATATTTATTATTAACATTAATTGTTTTTTATTCAAAATAAGGATATTAATAGTATATCATTATTAGTCACTTTACTCAATTAACATATCATAATTGACCATAATATAAATATATATATTTTTTTGTGGATTTTGAATATAGAGTTAAATGGTAACGATAAAAAAAAGTAATTAATTAATGTGTATTTGAAATATGGAGAGTCATGATTGGAATATTGAAATACATTAATTAGAATATATGTATTAAAAATTAAATAAAGATTTTGTTTTTAATAAAGATGATTAGGTTAAACGTTAATAACAATAATGATAATAATTATAAATGTCGGTGGATTTTGAATATGGAGAGTCACTGTTGGAATACTTAAATAAATTAATTGCAATACATTACTTTAAAAAATGATGGAACAGACAACGACACTCGGGGAATACCGAGTTCGATTCCTGATGGGAACAATGTTTAGCAGGTGTTTATACCTCAGTTCACAACTCTGGATTAATAGGGGCCCTTTCCCCTAGAAACTAGAGAGCTATAAAGCCAAGAAAAAACAACGACATAAATTTTAGGTGAATTGTAAAAATTGAAATATAGAGAGTTCTAAAATAAAATAATATATTATATTGGAAACAAATAGGTTAAATATGGTGATATTTCATACATATATTACTAAATTCACATTAATACTAATTCAAATTAATTATTTAATTATTTTTCATCAAATATATATAATAACTAGTAGAAGACCCGTGCGTCCGCACGGGTAAATCAAATCTTAAGATGAATAATTGTATTACAAACGTAAAAAAAAAAAATTAAATTCGAATGAGAAATGTTAATTTAAGATTAACAAAACATAATATAGACGAAATGAATCTATATATAGTAACTATGTAAAAAAAGAACATAGAAATGCAATAGTCATTCGTATTAAGTTGTTGGTGATATATAACTGTTATTATAAAATCGCTAATAACTTGAAATATTCAAAAAGAAATTTATCAAATCACCAACATGATAAATTTAATATGTCTAATAAATATAAATATTTACAAATATGATTAATAACTATAAATATTTTCAAATATCACTGATGATTATAAATATTTATAATATTTTGTTGTTTAAATAAAAAAATGTATTGTGGTGATATTGTCCCGTGAAAATAGTGAGTTTATGCTAATTATAAATATTTATAATATTTTGTTGATTAAAATAAAATAGGTATTGTGGTGATAGTGTCTCGTGAAAACTTTTTAGATGAATAGTTTTTAATTTTAATTGCTATATAATTTATTTAAATGCAATTATAAAATATGAAATAATAAATTTTATTGTGTAATACAATTTAGGCTATAAATTGTTCCAAACATCTCATATTTTATTCAAATAATAGAAAGAATTGAAAAACTTAATTTAGAAAACTCACTATTTTCAATAAAATTATTAAGTTATAGTTATAAAAAATTAAGTATGATCAGTTTAACAAAATAGTTATAAATTTAATAAAATCATAAACGAACTCATTTGAATTACAATTTTAAACCGAAGAAAACTACTGACCACTTACCAGATAAATAGATATCATTACAAATGGAACCGAAGAAATTAAGGAGAGTAAACTCTTATGAATCAGAGAGTACATGTGCACAGTCCACAAAATATTTGGATATGAATGAAATAGAAAATGAATGTGCATACAAGATTATATTAACTTAATATATTTTATATAGATAAATGTGTATTAAAACATAAAAGAAAAAGACAGTAGAACACACACACACACACACACACACACACACACACACATAGGGCGTATCATATGAGAATGACATATTTGATATGAGAATGTGAGAATGAATCTGAACCATAGAATTTTAAAATAAATGGTGGAGATTATGGGTGAATCTTTTTTTCTCTCTCCTACATTTTAAAATAAATGATGTAGGAGAGAGAAAAAAAAGATTCACTCATACAGCATACATAGTAACTTAAATAAGAGTATGTCTTATCTTCTAGCATAAGAACTTGTGAGACTATATCAACCCCATTTTTGACATGTTTAAGTGCTTGAACCATGGTGATGAGAGCTGATCTAGAATTTCCTCATATATGTTAGTTAAGTAGTTGCATCTCAATGAAAGTCCACAACTTTACAATAAATATTATCCAATTGCAAGTAAAACTTATTCATCTTGGAGCTGGGAAAAAGAATACTCATAATTCTTTAAAAGCAAGTATTTGTAACATAAATAATAAATCATTTGCATGTGCCACTTTGTAGTTTCTGTTATCATATATGATTTTCCATTTTATTAATTTTCTCTTACTGTCATGTAAAAGTACTACTAAAGCATAAAGAAATTTGAGACTTACAATCTTGTAGGGGAATGGATGTTAAGTAAAAAAGAGCCAATAAAAAAGTAAACTTAGTGTTGTCAATTGTACTCAGAAACACATAATCTCCATGCATTGTAACATAAAGAAGGCTTCTAACAATTGAAGATGATGATTGACTCCCAAGTTTTCTCAGAACACAGGCTGTTGATATGAAACTTGAAACATGGTTGGGATCAACTATATATAAGAGCATTTAAATTGGTTTTAAAAAACTAATTAGTGTATATTAAATTACAATATGAAAAATTAAGTACATTAATTCATTTATATTTTTAAGACTCATTTTCCCCAAGTCAGTCCCACTATACACCTAACTCGTGTATGATAGATAACAGCAACCATAAATTCCAAAACAAATTAGTATATAGGTCCCACCAATTACTTCACATTACTATATTTCAACCATAATTTACTTGTAGAAGCTATTTTCTCATTAAGAACTCTAGGTATATGCATAGTATAATAATAAGTATCAACATATATATATATTTTCAATTTTGAAATTAGACAGCAAAAAAAATAATTAGAAAGGTGGAGTATGTATAGAACAGCTGCAGCAGGGAAGGAAGTACACAACCAGCTACCAGCTAATAGGGCATGATGTGATGTAGACACATCAACTTTAGAAAGATGGAGTATGATAAAGCAATTTTAGATTATACAGGCCTAAGATGTAGCTATAACAAACAGTATAAATGTATAATACTTCCCTTCACTCTACTTTGAGTCCTATGCAGAAAGTGTAGCAGAAAACGTACATTATTAGCATCTGCCATTTAGGATGATTTTTAAATATAGGTCAAGATAATGATGTAGACATCTCCTTTACAAATGTGGAGTATACAATATTACTTTTATCTCATATAATATTTAGATGAAGCTGAAATAGGCAAGAAGTACAAATATACCAACTGTAGTTGAAATAGCTTATGCATGTTGAACCCTTGGTTAAAAGAATATGGCTTATTGCAGTCAATAAAGCAGTACTATTAACCAAAATTGCATATAATTACTGTTGTAGCAGTGTTGTACAAAAGTAATCACAAAACCAGTAGTTTTACATAGCTAAAGTAGTATTTTAATACAACTAATCACAACTTCAATAGTGTTATAAAGTTGTAGAGAAAATTGTCTTCAAATGCAAAAAGTGGTAGTACTTTAATACATTGCTTTGGTTATAACATGAAGCTTTGGCTATAAATTCAGAATATGTTCATTGGCAACCTGTCTAAATTTTCACATCAATAAATCTAGACAGATAATGTATGAACAAAAAATACAAGTTCAGCAGATTATGCAGAAATATAAGCATCAGAAACACACAAGGAAGTACACCTGATATAAAACTTCTAAGAGTTGTCCTTTCAAACCATGAAAAATAATACCCCACAATGTACTGATTAGAACTTATAGAGACAAGAACATAAATGAAATTAAGAAAAACAAATTTATGTACAAGAAAACAAAAGAGAGAACCATAAATGACAAACCCAAAGCTGCCATAGCTTGAACTTCCATCAAATCTTTTTTCCCTCAATGTCAGAAAATGTTAGTGGCTAAACTCTAGAAGAAAAGAAACATCCAAAATATGAACATGACATGATATCAAATTTAATAACTATGATTAAGTACATGAAGTAATAATTAGGACTTTGGGTGACTTGTAACATCCAATCGAAGCAACTGAAACTGAAGAATACTAAAACCTGTAACTAAGTTTCTAAGTTCTAATTGAATACTAAAACAATTCTATTTCATCCTCACTAATTAGTACATATCTAAAAGTGTCAAAATTTGAGATATTATGAGAATGGAGAGTCTACTATTTGCAGTGGACAAAGGAAATGTTTTTTCAAAGCTAAGTTGTGAAAAATAGGCATTGATCTCTTATACTTGCCATAATCTGCAAGAGAAAGAAAATAAGCTAAAACATGTCATCGTTGTGTACTCAGAGAACCAGTTCTGTTAGGTACTCAGAGAAAACAAAGCACATGCAATAAAAATCAAAAATTAATAAAAACTAACTACTTTATATCCATGCTATGTTTATGGATCAGTTATAAACAATACTATAAACACCTAAACTTTCAACAAAATGAACACTATAAAATACAATCCTTTAACAATCATCTAAACTTTCTAAAAATCCAAAGAGTAGAAAATTATAACTTTCTAAACTTTGTGTGTGTTTTGAACATCATTAGACTATCTAAGCTTTGTGTGTTTGTGATGACACTATAAAAATCATAACTTTAACATGATTCAACATAATCAGTAGAAAGAGAACTATAAAAATCGGAACTTCATGTGTTTTCAACATGAATACACCATATTTTGGATAATAAACTCAGAAAGTCCAGCATCGAATCTTATTTCCTCATGGAAGTAAAAAGAAATGTTATAAAATTCAAAAGTGAAATAGAAATGTGAAGATAACATGAAGAAGAAGAAGAAGAGAGAAGGATTAAACTATGCATACAAAGAAATTATTAACTACAAAGAAATTATTAACTACAAAGAATAGTATAAAAATTCAAACTTTATGTGTTTTGAACATCATTAGACCATCTAAACTTTGTGTGTTTGTGAATAACACTAAAATCATAACTTTAACATCATTCAACATAATAAGATGAAAGAGAACTATATGAATCGGTACTTCATGTGTATTAAAGAAATGTTAAGAAGAAGAAAAGAAATGTTAAGAAGAAGAGAACTATATAAATCGGTACTTCATTCATTTTGAAAAAATGTGAAGAAGAAGAAGAGAGAAGGGTTAAACTGGGATGTGGTACCTGTGGTATGGGCAGAGTTGTGATGAAGAAATTTTCCAACGGAAAGAGAGAGAAAAATGTATGAAGAATGAATGAAAAGGAGAGAATGAGAGGGAAATATTGAAAATTGGTTCCCCTGTTGTCTAGCGTGTAAAAGGGATCCCTAAACTTTATTATTACACAATGGTTAATTTTTGTTTGATTTAGCAACTACAAAATTGAAAAAAGGGTGCCACTTGGAACAATGGGTACATTTGATTGGTTTAGTAGAAGTTTGATTTAACAAATTACCAAAATGGGCATATGTTAGTGCAAAATTAAAAGAGCAAAAGGGCAATTAAGGGAGTAAATAGGTATATTATAATCTTAGTTAGGTAGTTGATTTCATATGAAATAAAATACAATTACTTTAAAATTACTATATTATTAATTTTGATGTTAATATTGTATTAAATTTAACAATAATATTAATATGATTTTATGAGTATTCAACAAAAAATATACTGATTAATGGAATTAAAATTCAATTTCCGAAAAAAATGCATTCCCTCCAAAGCTTTGTTAAATTATTTTATTTCATTTACAATTTGTTATGATTTGCAGTATAGATCAACGTAAAGACTATGGCGGATGTTTATTGGGGATTAGTGCATTAACTTCTACACTATATTATATTATCAATTGTTATCTTCATCATGATGAATACTAATAACATAGACTACATCATAGAGTATGGGGTTTAAATAACATAAGTAAAAGTGAATTGAAAGGAGTGCTAAAATATTGATTTTAATCCACTCTAGTCAATTATGTTTGTCTCTAGGGGTGGAAATAGGCTAGGCTATGCTAGACTTTATAAGGCCCGAGTCTGGCCTATGATAAACTTGAAAGACCTGAATTTGGCTTGTGGCCTATAATAGGCTCTCTTTTTTGGCCTGGCCTGACCTTTTTAAAAGTCTGCCCTGGCCTGAAAGCCTATTTAAAAGCCTAATTTTCATTATGGTTTTCAATTAATCTATATTAGTTAAGAAACCTTATAAGTCATCCTATATATGCATATATAGGCCGGCCTATATATATATATATATATATATATATATATATATATATATATATATATATATATATATATATATATATATATATATATATATATATATATATATATATATATATATATATATATATAGGCTTGCCTATTTAGTATTTTTTTTCTAATATACATGCAAATATAGGCCGATCTATTCAGCCTATTTTTAATATACATGAAAATATAGGCCGACCTATAAGGCTTCATAGGCTTTTTTAATACCCTAAGCCTGACCTATTTTATTAAATAGGCTTTTAAAAAAGCATAAGTCTGGCCTTTTTGTTAAATAAGTCTGACATAGTATGACCTTATATAGGCTAGGTCATAGGCCTCTGTATGCCGGTCTGGCCTATTCCCACCTCTTTCAGTCTCTATATGTTGTGTAAATAACTAATGGAAGAGTGCATAGTAATAAAGTAATGGAAGAGTCACATATAAATTATTATTAGATAAATGAAATAAAATAAAAAACAATTAAAAAGGAATTTAATTAGTCTAAGTTTGAGTGATTAATTATTTATTTATCAATTATGTGATTATTATTTTTATTCAATGAGTAACATTTGTGTGTGAATAATTATAAAAGTGTGTCAGTTACACTTTATATATATATATATATATATATATATATATATATATATATATATATATATATATATATATATATATATATGAATTAAAAAATTTAAAGCATCCAATATTAATATATATATATATTAATATTGGATGCTTTAAATTTTTTAATTCATGTATAATATTTGCGACCACACGTGCTTTGGATATGTTATCACACACGCATCTTTCAAATCAAATTTAATAGTCATAGTTGGCCAAAGACTCTGTCGATAATTATAGAATTATATATAGTACAACCATGTTTAAAATAAATAAAAAATAAAAAGAGTGAAGACCCATTTTGGTCCCTCACAAATATTACAGGAGTCAAATTAGTCCCTCACAAAAAAATTGACCCAACTTAATCCCTTACAAAATTTAACCGGATCATATTAGTCCTTCTGCTAATATTTTTTTCAAATCGGTTTTTTCCTACATAGACATCAGTTCTTTTCATACTTTTAAACCATGACTGGACTAACACGTTGAATTTTTTAATTTGTTACTTTTTAAATACTAAATTAATTTTTATTTTTAATTTCATTTTTAAGCAGTTATCAATGAATAATATCAAAAAAGCCAAAATTATTTCTTATATAGTAATTTTTAAATAAGTAATTTTCATGATTTCTACTAATATTAACAAATTTTATACATAAATTTTTATCTATGAGGTCTCAAATCCAAGTCCTTTCAAGTTAAATGATTTTCACTTTACAACTAGACAAATCAATTTCTATCGTTAATAAAGTGACTATCATTTACAACTAGAAAAATCAATTTCTATTGTTAGTAAAGTGACTATTATTTACAACAAGACAAATTAATTTCTATTGTTAGTAAAGTGACTATCATTTACAACTAGATAAATCAACTTCTATGGTTAATAAAGTGATTATCATTTACAACTAGACAAATCAATTTCTACGGTTAGTAAAGTGACTATCAATAATAACCAGACATATACATTTCTATTGTTAGTAAAGTGACTATCATTTATAAATAGACAAATCAATTTCTATTTTATTAAATTGACTGTCATTTAATCTGAAGATACTTAGGTTCGAGACTATATTGATACAAATTTTGTATTTTTCATTTTAAATTTAGAATTATTTAAGATTAACCACATGGGTCTGAGTTCAACTCCTTATAAGAAACAATTTTGGCTTTTTATATTATTAATTTATAATTGTTTAAAAATGAAATTAAAAATAAAAATTTAAAAAATGAAAATAAAATAAAATAAAAGTCAACGTGGCAGTCTAGTCACGGTTTAAAACTAGGAAAAAACCGGTTTGAAAAAAATATTAACCGAAGGACTTATATGATCCGGTTAAATTTTATAAGGGATTAAATTGGGTCTATTTTATTGTGAAGGACTAATTTTTCTTGTGTAATATTTGTGAGGGACCAAAATGGGTCTTCACTCAAATAAAAAGAATACATAGAATAATCATTAAAAAAATTACTATCATTTAATGGAATAATTAAGGAAAGAATATAATAGAAGGAGATATTGTTTTGCATCCATAACATAAGAACTTGCAAAGTTGAAAGAAAAAAATTTTGAGAGGGGAATTTCATACAAACATTTAGGAGTTGGATCCTTTGATAAAAAATCTGAAAGTGGATAAAGAACAAATATTTCTTAGCGATGATTTCATACCAAAAAATCTATACTACATATTTTTAGCATAAGTAATTTTTTGTTTCTCCAAAAAACTCAACACATGAACACCGCCAACTCTAATACTTGATCATAATGTCATTGAACTATCCTCATGTTCCCCTACTATGCATGCCTATACCACCAATAAACAAAATAAAAATTAGTCATTCAACTTAAATATTGTCAATTCATTCAACCATTTCATCAAGCATATATCAAATATTTTGTTCATAACTTATGTGTAAGAATCAGATCCAATGTCTGCTACTCAAGTTGTTAGAACAAGATTTGTTCTGATCAATATTCTTAGTTTTGATGATAACAAGGATATGAATTTTGTATGAGACAATGTGGTACTCTAATACTATGCAATTTCCGTTTCAAGAATTATACAAAGAGTATGCACAAAATAAGCGTAAGAAGCATTGACTCAGAAGGTTCAGCATGCAACATCAGAACATGGTCTGGCAAGACATCAGAAGATGGTCAAGCAGAATCAGAACATGGGTCTATGGAAGCATCAGAAGAACTTGAGATCAGAAGCAGAAGCACTGAAGTTCTCATGGTATCACGCTAAGAAGCACTTCAAGGTCAGAAGACAAGAAGATGCTCTGCACCAAGCTGTTTGACTCCGATGATATTCAAACGTTGTTTACACAAACATCAGATCAGAAGCAAGTACTAGATGGCAGGCTACGCTGACTAACAAAAGGAACGTTAGAAGCTATTAAAGGCAACGCCAGTAGACACAGCGGAAACAAGGCTTGAGGTAGTTGACAAAAGAGTGAAACATTAAATGCAATGCTGTACGGATTACGCAAAGCATTAAATGCTCCCAACGGTCATCTTCTCAAGTGCCTATAAATATGAAGTTCTGATAAGAAGCTGGTTGACGAATCTTTGTACAAACTTACAGAAACGCTGTTCAAACTCTAAAGCTCTCAAACTTCATCATCAAGCTCACTACATTGCTGTTGTAATATATTAGTGAGATTAAGCTTAAACTTTAAGAGAAATATCACAGTTGTGATTATAGCTTTTAAGAAGCATTGTAATACTCTTAGAATTTGTTTACATTAATTTGTAAAGGACTAGAGTGATCAGGTTGTTGATCAGTATACTCTAGCAAGTCTTAGAAGTTGTCTAAGCAGTTTGTTCCTAGAGTGATCAGGTTGTGATCAGGATACTCTAGAAGACTTAGAGTGTTTCTAAATGGAAAACCATTGTAATCAAGTGTGATTAGTGGATTAAATCCTCAGGTGAGGTAAATCACTCCAAGGGGGTGGACTGGAGTAGTTTTGTTAACAACAAACTAGGATAAAAATCATTGTGCAAATTGTTTTTATCTTACAAGTTTTTAAAGCTACACTTATTCAAACCCCCCTTTCTAAGTGTTTTTCTATCCTTCAATTGGCATCAGAGCGCCGGTTCTAAGGTGCAAGCACTTAACAATGTTTAGAAAAGATTCAGGAAGAGAAAAACGCTTTAGTAAAAGATGGCTGGTGAAATTCCAACAACTACATCTACATCTGGCTCTGCTGAGCAATACAATGGTAACAATGGTTACACTAGACCTCAGTATTTGATGGTGAAAACTTTGAATACTGGAAAGATAAACTGGAAAGTTATTTCCTTGGTCTAGATGGTGAACTATGGGATCTTCTGATGGATGGTTACAAACATCCAGTAAAAGCTTCAGGCGTAAGGCTTACTAGACAAGAAATGGATGATGATCAAAAGAAGCTTTTCAAGAATCATCATACATGTAGGACTGTTTTGTTGAATGCTATCTCTCATGCTGAGTATGAGAAGATACCTAACAGGGAAACTGCCTATGATATATATGAGTCATTAAAAATGACTCATGAGGGAAATGCTCAAGTCAAGGAGACTAAAGCTCTAGCTCTAATCCAGAAATATGAAGCCTTCAAGATGGAGGATGATGAAGATATTGAGAAAATGTTCTCAAGATTTCAAACGCTAACTGCTGGATTGAGAGTTCTAGATAAAGGATATACCAAGGCTGATCATGTAAAGAAGATCATCAGAAGCTTACCCAGAAGATGGGGTCCAATGGTGACTGCATTCAAGATTGCAAAGAATCTGAATGAGGTTTCTTTGGAAGAGCTAATCAGTGCCTTAAGAAGCCATGAGATAGAGCTGGATGCAAACGAGCCCCAAAAGAAAGGTAAGTCTATTGCATTAAAATATAATTTTAAAAAATGCACTAACGCTTTTCAGGCAGAAGAAGTAGATTCTGAGGAATCAGAATCAGAAGAAGAAGAAGAAGATGAACTGTCCATGATCTCCAGAAGGGTAAACCAACTCTGGAAGAGCAAACAAAAGAAGTTCAAGAGCTTCAGAGGTTCAAAGAAATTTGAACGAGGAGAATCTTCTGGTGGCAGAAGATCTGACAAGAAGAAAGTTGTCTGCTATGAGTGCAATGAGCCTGGACACTTCAAGAATGATTGTCCAAAACTTCAGAAGGAGAATCCCATGAAGAAGTTTCATAAGAAGAAAGGTCTTGTGGCAACATGGGATGATTCTGAATCTGAATCAGAATCAGACTCTGAAGGAGAACAAGCCAACTTTGCACTGATGGCCACAGTAGATGATGGATCAGAATCTACATCAGAATCAGATTCTGAAGAGGTATTTTCTGAACTATCTAGAGATGAATTAGTTTCCAGCTTGATTGAACTTCTGGAACTCAAGGCTCACCTTAGTATCAAATACAAAAAGCTGAAAAAGCAATTTGAATTTGAAACTAAGAAGTTGGAATCGGAAAATTCTGTACTGAAGGAAAAAGTCTTAAATTTATCCAAAAATAGTGGATCTCCTTCTGAATCAGAAAAATCCATTCCTAGTCTAAATCATATTCTGAAAGAATATGACTCGAGCTTCAGAAAGTTCCTATCTAGAAGTATTGGCATAAGTCATCTTGCTTCTATGATATATGGTGTTTCTGGAAACAGAAGGTTTGGTTTTGGCTATGAGGGTGATACCTCACATAAATTTGAACCTGTTGATGATATGAAAATCATATACAAGCCATTGTATGATCAGTTCAAATATGGCCATGCACATGATATTAGGCTCACTTCACATGCACAGAGTTTTAACACTGTACACACCAAGAAGCATGTGACACAACCTAAGAAATATCATGATGTCAAACCTAAAGAATATCATGCTGTTCCTCCTGTTAACTATTATGCTAAACCCAAGTTCAATCAGAACTTGAGGAAAACTAACAAGAAAGGACCCAAGAAATTGTGGGTACCTAAGGAGAAGATAATTTCTGTTGCAGATATCCTTAGCTGCAAAGAGGACAAAGCACAAAATGTCATGGTACCTGGACTCTGGGTGCTCGCGACACATGACGGGAAGAAGGTCTACATTCCAAGACCTGGTGCTTAAACCAGGTGGAGAAGTCAAGTTTGGAGGAGATCAGAAGGGCAAGATCATTGGCTCTCGAACCATAAGTTTTGGTAACTCTCCTTCCATAACTAATGTACTTCTTGTAGAAGGATTAACGCATAACTTATTGTCCATAAGTCAATTAAGTGACAATGGTTATGATATAATCTTCAATCAAAAGTCTTGCAAGGCTGTAAGTCAGAAGGATGGTTCAATCCTATTTACAGGCAAGAGAAAGAATAACATCTGTAAGATTGATCTTTCAGATCTTGAGAAGCAGAAGGTGACTTGCCTTATGTCTGTTTCTGAAGAGCAATGGGTCTGGCACAGAAGATTAGGACATACTAGTTTGAAAAAGATTTCTCAGATTAACAAACTAAATCTGGTCAGAGGTCTCCCTAATCTAAAGTATAAATCAGATGCTCTTTGTGAAGCATGTCAGAAGGGCAAGTTCTCCAAACCTGCATTCAAATCTAAGAATGTTGTCTCTTCCTCAAGGCCGTTAGAACTTCTGCATATTGATCTGTTTGGACCAGTCAAAACAATATCTATCAGAGGGAAGAAATATGGATTAGTCTTTGTAGATGATTATAGCCGCTGGACATGGGTAAAGTTCTTAAAACACAAGGATGAGTCTCATTCAGTGTTCTTTGAATTCTGCATTCAAATCCAATCTGAGAAGGAGTGTAAAATCATAAAGGTCAGAAGTGATCATGGTGGCGAATTTGAGAACAGATTCTTTGAGGAGTTCTTCAAAGAAAATGGTATTACCCATGATTTCTCTTGTCCTAGAACTCCACAACAAAATGGAGTTGTAGAGCGAAAGAATAGGACTCTGCAAGAAATGGCCAGAACCATGATCAATGAGACAAATATGGCTAAACACTTCTGGGCAGAAGTAATAAACACTGCATGTTATATTCAGAATAGAATCTCTATAAGACCTATTCTAAATAAGACTCCTTATGAATTGTGGAAGAACAGAAAGCCCAACATTTCATATTTTCATCCTTTTGGATGTGTGTGTTTTATTCTAAATACTAAAGATCATCTTGGTAAGTTTGATTCTAAGGCACAAAAATGTTTTCTTCTTGGATATTCTGAACGCTCTAAAGGCTACAGAGTATACAATACTGAAACATTGGTTGTAGAAGAATCAATCAATATCAGGTTTGATGATAAGCTTGGTCTTGAAAAACCAAAGCAGTTTGAGAATTTTGCAGATATAAATATTGACATATCAGAAGCTGTAGAACCAAGAAGCAAAGCTCCAGAAGCTGAAAGTCTCAGAAGCAATGGATCAGAAGATCAAGTTGCTGCATCTTTAGAGAATCTTAGGATTTCTGAAGAGCCAACAGTCTGAAGATCATCTAGACTTTCATCAGCTCATTCAGAAGATGTGATCCTTGGAAAGAAAGATGATCCCATCAGAACAAGAGCATTCCTTAAGAACAATGCAGACTGTCAATTAGGTCTTGTTTCCTTGATCGAGCCAACTTCTGTTGATCAAGCTCTAGAGGATCTAGACTGGATAATTGCCATGCAAGAAGAACTAAATCAGTTTACAAGGAATGATGTATGGGATTTGGTTCCTAGACCAAAAGGATTCAACATCATTGGTACTAAGTGGGTGTTCAGAAACAAGCTTAGTGAAAAGGGAGAAGTGGTAAGAAACAAAGCCAGACTAGTGGCTCAGGGATATAGTCAGCAAGAAGGGATTGACTATATAGAAACCTTTGCACCAGTGGCCAGGTTAGAATCTATTCGCTTATTAATCTCTTTTGCCACTCAACATAACATCACTCTGTATCAGATGGATGTTAAGAGTGCCTTCTTAAATGGTTATACATATGAGGAAGTCTATGTCCACCAACCTCCTGGTTTCGAAGACTCTAAGTCTCCAGAACATGTTTTCAAACTTAAGAAATCATTGTATGGATTGAAGCAAGCTCCCAGAGCTTGGTATGAAAGATTAAGTTCTTTCCTTCTGGACAATGGTTTCACTAGAGGACAAGTGGACACAACTCTCTTTTGTAAAACATCTAAGAAGGACATTTTAATTTGTCAAATTTATGTTGATGATATTATCTTTGGAACATCTAATGCTTCACTTGGAAAGGAGTTTGCTAAGTCTATGCAGGCTGAATTTGAAATGAGTATGATGGGTGAACTCAAGTATTTCCTTGGGATCCAAATCAACCAAACTTCTGATAGAACCTATGTTCATCAAACGAAGTATGTGAAAGAACTTCTGAAGAAGTTTAATCTTTCTGAAAGCAAAGAAGCCAAAACTCCTATGCATCCAACATGTGTCCTAGGTAAGGATGAGGTAAGTAAAAAGGTAGATCATAAGTTGTACAGAGATATGATTGGATCTCTTCTATACTTAACTGCTTCTAGACCTGACATTCTATTCAGTGTTTGTTTGTGTGCTAGATTCCAATCAGATCCTAGAGAATCTCACTTAACTGTTGTTAAGAGAATTCTAAGATATCTGAAAGGTACTACTGTCGCGGGGAAAAATCGTTGTTTTTTTTCGGGATGAAACACCTGATGCCTTCTTTGGGCTCGAGTGCTCAAAAAATGATTTTTCTTTTGTACGGACCAAACTTTTTATTATTTCCAAAGGAGGAAAAGGAAAAAAGCTGCAATAACCTAAAAGTGGGGGGAGAGATCTTTGGGTAAGAGGGTTGGTTATACGAAGGGAAGGTATTAGCACCCAACGTATCTATAGTACTCTATAGGTTTCTTTGTTTTGTTTTTCCATTCTTGTTATTGAGAGGTTCTTGTGAAATAGGTGGGACCTAAGGTGTTTGTTTGATTATGCTCGCAAAGATCATCGCGATCCTCTGCATACATATCCCTTAGAGGGAATCAGAGCATCTGTAGCTCGGGGTCTACGGGTGCTAAGGTTTGAGTGGTTTTTTTTGTTTTGTTTTGCTCGCCAAGGATCGACCTTGTGCCTACGTATTCTCAAAGGGATGTTGAGAAAGTCAGAGCAATCGTAGTTCCCACTTATGCTAGTGGAAGCAAAGGAAAATAGACAAATGTCATCTAAATGCTTGATGTATCTAATCTATATCATCACATACATCTGTTTGATTTTTGTTTGAAAATCTTTTCATTATAAGCCCTGGGCCATGCCACTTATGGTGCTTAGAATGATAAAGATGTTTTTTTTGTTTAACCAGCCTTGTGGCAAAAACTTTCAATGAAGTCAGCCTTGTGACAAAAAGTTTTGATTAATCAGCCAGCCTCGTGGCAAAAGTTTCAATGAAGTCAGCCTTGTGACAAAAACTTTGATTAATCAGCCAGTATGGTGGCAAAACGGTTTGATTGATTAGCCAGCCTTGTGGCAAAAAAGTTTGATTTGATTGATTGTTTGTGATGATATAGAAGAGATACTCCTATCATAGAGATGAAAAATGTCTAATCTCCTAGGGTATTTGATTTGGATATTGGGGATGCTTATAAGAAGCCCGTGGGTCCTTGTACGAAGCCCAAGAGGAGGCTATCCGAGGGTCCTTGCATTGTAAGCCCAAGAGGAGGCTATGGGAGGGACAATCCAGGGTCCTTGCATTGTAAGCCCAAGAGGAGGCTATGGGAGGGACAAGTCGTTTGTACAAAGCCCAAGGGGAGGCATGGTATAGTTGGTTTGAGCTCTTAGAGCGATTTCACCGGGAAACCATACTCTATGTCCTAACCTAAATTAAGGGAGATTCTTTGCACGAAGCCCAATAGGAGGCTATGGGGAACCTAGTGTTGTACTAAGTTGAACAAGTATATATATAACAATCACAAGTATGAACAAGTATGAACAAATATGAACAAACATGAACAAATATGAACAGTTATACATATATGACAAAGTGTGTGTATATAATGGAGTTTATGAAGGAAATATACCTGTAAGCATGATCCATTTGTATACACGGGGGCTCGGGACTCATACTCGGGGAGAGGCCCACTTGAGTTTATTCAAAATCTATGTAAACAAGTATTCACAAAGGGCATTGGGACTTATACCTACATGGAGGCCCATGGTATTTTTGGGAAGATTTAAAGAAAACCTTCATTTTTGATTTGTTATTCAAAGTTAAAAATCAAATTGATCGAGGTATGTACAAAAAAGTGTATGTACAAAAAGGTGTACAATGAAGTACCTAACTTCATGTACGGGAATGGGACTTATACCTATGTGGAGGCCCATGTTTTATTTTATAAAACATGGTTGATTATTTTGTTAAAAAACGCGAGGTTTCGTCGTTTGAAAAACAGTTTGAAAGTTTGTTTTGAAAGAGTTTTCTGTACAAAGAAAAACTGTAAAAAAGAAAGAGGAAAGGGACTTATACTCTCTAATATTCGAGAGGCCCACATCGTTTTGAAAATCAATTGATCAATTAAAAAGATTTAATCAATAGTTTCCTTTGAAAATCAAAAAGAAATGGTTTATCGTTTTGAAAAGAATCGCGATCGCTTGTTTTAAAATGGTTTGAATTTTGAAAGGAGTCAAATTAATCAAGATAAACAAAAAGATTATCTTCAATTAACACTTAGATGATTAGGGTTTGCTCCAAAAAATATTTACAAGTGATTAAGTTTGAAAATCAAATGAAAAATAATATTTAAAAGTATTAAAAATACTTAAAAACAAGTCATTTTAAAAATGTATCAAATAAATATTTTTTGATGATTTTTTTTTATATTCTTAAAATATATGTGTTAAACAAAAAGTGTGTAAAAAATGAATGAAAAATGAGTTAATTTGATGTGTTAAATAATTAAATGAAGTTGTAAAAGAAAATGAAAGAAAAATAGTTGTAAAAAAAATGTTTTGGTCCCTAAGGGTGTTGAACCCGTGACCTTATGCTCACCACTCAAAAACTTAGCCAACTGGACCACGCGCGTGGTCTTTTTAACACTTGCAACGAATTTGTTATATTTTTGAATCAATTTCTAATTTCAGTTTCAAAATCTGGCGCCAAGAACACATGAACAATTTGAATTTGAAAATTCTGAAAACTGGATTGTTTTGATCAAGTGAATAGCCTATTTTGCTCGATTTTCCACAAGGAACATGATGGTACCATTTAATTTCACAGGATTCCCTACTGGTGTATTCACAGGATTTTGCCCGGTTGCAGGAGCAACATGCTGCTTTGGAGGTAGTGGAGTATACACACGTCCACTTCTTGTTACTCGACTCACATCAGCGATGTTCACGACAGATGAAAGAGTAGGTAAAGGAACTTCTTGTCCATCCTTTATCATTGTTGCATTGTAGTTGTATGGAACTGCCTTGTCAGAGTTATAAGGAACAGGTCCAGGTAGACAAATGATCAAAGGAGCAATAGGAACCTTCGGCTTGTTGTAAGTAACTTCCATGCGCTCAGGCATGTTGAAATGAGGAACGATGACGTTAACTGTAGGCATTTCCGAGTTGATATTTGAGACTAAAAGCTCATGCGGATAACATCCTATCATGTTAACTTCATTTTCATCCCTATTTTTGTAGATCTGAATAGTACCATTATCCAACAGTACTTGGAGATCTCTTCTCACAATCGAACATCCGTGAGGATCTACACAACATATGCTACAGGAACCATAGTGATGCTGGCGAAAACTCGGCCCTCGACAGAGAGTGGCGTGCATTTGTACCAAATCGGCTCTTGAGTAATTGATATTATAGACTCGGTATAGACCAGGACATCCGTACACCATGTTTACAACATGCCCTCCATGATTGGGCAGCGGATTTGCTTGCACATTAGGATTCAAATTTCTGAAAGAGAGGAGATTAGATCTAACCAACCTCTGAACTTCATATTTCAAAGCTATGCAATGCTCAAGATCATGGCCAGGTGCTCCTTGATGATAAGGGCATGAGACCTCAGCTTTGTACCACCATGGGAGTTTCTTAGGTACGGGTGGTGGTGCTTTAGTTTGAATAAGACCTCTTTCAATCAAAGCAGGGTACAATTCTGTGTAAGTCATTGGAATCGGATCGAACTGTGGAGCTCTTTGTACACGATTCTGATTATTGTTAAACTGCTGAGCCTGTGGTCAAGGCTGTTGTTGTTGAAACTTTGGGGTAAATCCCGGATTCGGTGCTGTATTAACGGCTGGTGCGATAGCAGCTACCTGTCGTGGACGATTGACATTTCCTCTTGGCCTCCCTTGGGATACCATGTCAACACTTTGTTCTTTCTTCTTTGGGAAACCACTTCCGAACTTTTTGGTTCCGCTCGAAGATCCACCTTCTTTAGTTAGACGTCCGGTTCGGACTCCTTCTTCTAAACGCATCCCCATGTTTACCATTTCGGTGAAATCACTTGGAGCACTAGCAATCATGCGTTCATAATAAAACGGACTGAGAGTATTCAAGAAGATCTTTGTCATCTCTTTCTCTTTTAACGGTGGGTTAATCTGGGCAGCAGTTTCTCTCCATCGTTGGGCATATTCTTTGAAAGCTTCATGGTCTTTCTGAGCCATGGATCGAAGCTGATCTCTGTCTGGAGCCATATCCGAGTTATACTTGTATTGTCGGACAAAGGCCTCACCTAGGTCATTGAATGTTCGAATATTAGTGCTATCCAAGCCTGTGTACCACTTCAGTGCGGCACCAGTCAAACTGTCTTGAAAGTAATGGATAAGCAACTGATAATTATCTGCATAAGTAGACATCTTTCTGGCATACATCACAAGATGGCTCTGTGGACAAGAACTACCTTTGTACTTTTAAAAGTCAGGGACCTTGAATTTAGCAGGTATTTGTACATTGGGAACCAAACATAGCTCCTGGGCATTCTTTCCAAACAAATCTTTCCCACGGATAGCCTTAACTTCGAGCTGAATCTTGTTGAACTGTTCTTGGAGATCTTCCACAAGATTACGCTGATTTGTGCTATCACCTTGATCATGATAAATCTCATTTCCATCGTAAGGAACAGTGTGAAACGTAGGGGTCGGAACTGTCATAGTGGGCTGAGAAAGTGCCATAGTGATTTGGGAAAAAGTTACCCCTGAATGTGGAATAAACGCCGAACCTTGTGCAGCAGGCGCTTCAGTTGTAGCTGTTTGAACCCCAGAGAAATTATGGCGGAATCCTGTACCAAAGCTGAAAGGCGGGCCCCAACCTTCTGGCATGGAGAAAGATGGAATACCGAATGCAACTGTAGAAACCGGAGTAGTGACTTCAGATGTTACTGTTGCTTGGCTGTTGGGTGGCAGCGGCTGATTCTGTGCGGCCATTAAGGAGTCAACCAGAGTAGTGAGACTTTCCAACTTTTCCTGAAGGGTGGTCACCGTACCACGAAGCTCAATATTCTCTTGTTCAGAGTGTTCCATTACTCTTCTTCTACTTGAACGAGTATTGTATCTGTGATCTGATTGCGAGCGCGGTCGAGAAACTTTGAGACGCGACAGCTTGACGATCTATTGGAGAAAGATCCAAAAGATGAGACTCTATACAACAGACTCGATATGCAGAATGATGTATGCAAAAAAAGAAATTTATGATTTTTCCAAACATTTTAAAGATTATTTCCTTGCAAACATTTGAACACAAACAAAGTCTTTTATTCATTCATTTTTTTTATTGCAATAATGGGAAATGTTACAACATTGGAGCGTAGCTCCTTACAAAAGCAAATGATAAATAAAAAAGCTAAACAAATCCTAAACATCTTCATCAGACGAAGAACCAAATGCATTGTGCAGCTTGAGCTTCATGATTTCTTTCCCATAGTGAGCTTTCAATTCGGCCTTTTCAGCTCTCAGCTTGTCAACAACATTCTTCCAATCATCAGGAGTCGGAGCGTTGCTTGTCGAGCCTTCCAGATTTTTCTTGCTTTCTTTGATGTACCTCTTGATTGCGGCGTCTTTCTGACGAATCTTCTCATCTTTACTCATGAGCCATCCATCTTGATAATAGAGAGTTTCTTCGTGATCTTTCACTCTTTTCTTCAACTTTCTATTTTCCACCTCAGTGCTACGAAAATTTTCTTCCCAAGCATCTTTTTCTGTCCTCATTTTAGCCAAAGTGTCTTGGTATTCTTCCATAGTGGGAATGTTGGGTCGTTGAGACACTGCAGGAAACATGGGTTTTTCATAAGCATAAGGCATTTGAAACTCTTTTGCTCTTTTCTTTACCCAGCAGGTGTAGGCGTCCATGGCAATGCAATTTCTTTCCTCGCCTTTTTCTTTCCATCGGACGTCGTACCAAGCTCTCACCATTCTCGCTTTCAACCTTTTAGGATTATCCCCTTCTCGGTAGAAGTATCCTTCCACTGAGGGACCAACAGGTTTAGTTGAATTTGCATACCCGAGTTGTCGTCGGGCTAGGACCGGATTGTAGTTAATTCCTCCTTGTGTACCAATGAGGGGTACGTTGGCGAACTCTCCACAACTATCAATGGTTTCTGTACCATAGCGAGCCAAGGTATACCAATGAATATCATTATTAGTAAGAGACATAAGTCTTCGAGGCCAACGCAAACCTTCTCGGTTTTCCGTGAAAATGGGAGACTTAGGTAAGTGTGAAACAATCCATTTAAACAACAGAGGTGCACAACATACAATGATTCCACCGCCTTGGCGATTCCTATGATGGACAGAGAAATACATGTCACCAAGTAAAGTCGGAACAGGATTTCCAATCAGAAAGATCTTTATGGCATTGATATTAACAAAGTTGTCAACATTGGGAAACAGAACCAACCCATAGATGAGCAAGGCTAGTATAGCTTCAAAAGCTATCATGCTACCAGTTTTGATGAAATCAAAGGCTTTCTTTACTAGGAAGTGTGAAGTTAAACCCGGGAGGTTTCCTTTGGTAGTCCAATTACTCTCTACTTCAGACTTTTTCATGTGGATACTTGCTGCAATGACGTGTGACTTAGGAATGGCTTCCAAACCATTGAAGGGTATTTTGTCAGACACAGGAATACCTAAAAGATTGGCATATTCTTCCAAGGTCGGTACCAACTGGTAGTCTGAAAAGGTAAAACACCGGTAGACGGGATCATAGAACTGAACTAGAGTTTTGAGAAGTCCTTCATCAACATGAGTATTCAGGATAGGCAAAAGCTTTCCATAACTTTTCCTAAAATTAGAAGGATCTTGTACAGAAGATGCTAACTCTATCAGTCTTTCTACATCAGGCGCTTTGAAACCGTACTTTTTGGTATACCTTTTTTCCATAACTTAATCCTATAATGTTTGAAAAGAAAATTCTCTAAATTTTTTTGGAAAAATCATGTTTTTATGGAAAAAGATGGGTTTTTTTAATGAATGTATGAATGTATGGATGCATGGATGCCACATATTCAAACATGGTAAAGCAAACATGGTAGCGCAAACATGGTAACACTAACATAGTAACGCAAACATGGTAACGCAAACATGGTAACGCATAAGTTCAAAGGTCCAAAGTCACGAGCATGAGGTCAGAGAACCAAAAATGGGATAGTTCTAGTTAATCACCTGCACAACATGTTCTACTGATACGTCAGAGTCTACATTTTTCTTTCGGATATTACCGGCTTTCCACAATTAAACTCATGAGCCAGCAATATTCTCAAGAAAAACTCGTCTGATTGTGGTTCTCCGCATGACAACTAATCCAAGTCTTCACCTGAATAGTTTCTGCACCACAACCTAATAAGGCCAGGATGGGTTGGGGTTCTACGGCCAACTCAGCTTCTACGGTTCAATGAAAGTAATAATGTCTTCGCTACGAAACATGCTAAACATATATTACCAACAAGGAACCTCCACTGAGCGGAAGGATTCTCACGTGCGCCTGCACATGACTATACCCTCCACCTAATTTCTTATGTGTACTTAATCCGGGTTAGGATTTGTCCATAATGTATCACTTGTAACAGAACCACACAAGTAACAGAACCAGAACCACACATATAACAAAAATGAAATAAAACAAAACAAATAGAAATAACCCTTTCTTTGGAAACAATAAAAAGATGGTCCCCAGTGAAGTCGCCATTTTTCTGTCGCGGGGAAAAATCGTTGTTTTTTTTCGGGATGAGACACCTGATGCCTTCTTTGGGCTCGAGTGCTCAAAAAATGATTTTTCTTTTGTACGGACCAAACTTTTTATTATTTCCAAAGGAGGAAAAGGAAAAAAGCTGCAATAACCTAAAAGTGGGGGGAGAGATCTTTGGGTAAGAGGGTTGGTTATACGAAGGGAAGGTATTAGCACCCAACGTATCTATAGTACTCTATAGGTTTCTTTGTTTTGTTTTTCCATTCTTGTTATTGAGAGGTTCTTGTGAAATAGGTGGGACCTAAGGTGTTTGTTTGATTATGCTCGCAAAGATCATCGCGATCCTCTGCATACATATCCCTTAGAGGGAATCAGAGCATCTGTAGCTCGGGGTCTACGGGTGCTAAGGTTTGAGTGGTTTTTTTTGTTTTGTTTTGCTCTCCAAGGATCGACCTCGTGCCTACGTATTCTCAAAGGGATGTTGAGAAAGTCAGAGCAATCGTAGTTCCCACTTATGCTAGTGGAAGCAAAGGAAAATAGACAAATGTCATCTAAATGCTTGATGTATCTAATCTATATCATCACATACATCTGTTTGATTTTTGTTTGAAAATCTTTTCATTATAAGCCCTGGGCCATGCCACTTATGGTGCTTAGAATGATAAAGATGTTTTTTTTGTTTAACCAGCCTTGTGGCAAAAACTTTCAATGAAGTCAGCCTTGTGACAAAAAGTTTTGATTAATCAGCCAGCCTCGTGGCAAAAGTTTCAATGAAGTCAGCCTTGTGACAAAAACTTTGATTAATCAGCCAGTATGGTGGCAAAACGGTTTGATTGATTAGCCAGCCTTGTGGCAAAAAAGTTTGATTTGATTGATTGTTTGTGATGATATAGAAGAGATACTCCTATCATAGAGATGAAAAATGTCTAATCTCCTAGGGTATTTGATTTGGATATTGGGGATGCTTATAAGAAGCCCGTGGGTCCTTGTACGAAGCCCAAGAGGAGGCTATCCGAGGGTCCTTGCATTGTAAGCCCAAGAGGAGGCTATGGGAGGGACAATCCAGGGTCCTTGCATTGTAAGCCCAAGAGGAGGCTATGGGAGGGACAAGTCGTTTGTACAAAGCCCAAGGGGAGGCATGGTATAGTTGGTTTGAGCTCTTAGAGCGATTTCACCGGGAAACCATACTCTATGTCCTAACCTAAATTAAGGGAGATTCTTTGCACGAAGCCCAATAGGAGGCTATGGGGAACCTAGTGTTGTACTAAGTTGAACAAGTATATATATAACAATCACAAGTATGAACAAGTATGAACAAATATGAACAAACATGAACAAATATGAACAGTTATACATATATGACAAAGTGTGTGTATATAATGGAGTTTATGAAGGAAATATACCTGTAAGCATGATCCATTTGTATACACGGGGGCTCGGGACTCATACTCGGGGAGAGGCCCACTTGAGTTTATTCAAAAGCTATGTAAACAAGTATTCACAAAGGGCATTGGGACTTATACCTACATGGAGGCCCATGGTATTTTTGGGAAGATTTAAAGAAAACCTTCATTTTTGATTTGTTATTCAAAGTTAAAAATCAAATTGATCGAGGTATGTACAAAAAAGTGTATGTACAAAAAGGTGTACAATGAAGTACCTAACTTCATGTACGGGAATGGGACTTATACCTATGTGGAGGCCCATGTTTTATTTTATAAAACATGGTTGATTATTTTGTTAAAAAACGCGAGGTTTCGTCGTTTGAAAAACAGTTTGAAAGTTTGTTTTGAAAGAGTTTTCTGTACAAAGAAAAACTGTAAAAAAGAAAGAGGAAAGGGACTTATACTCTCTAATATTCGAGAGGCCCACATCGTTTTGAAAATCAATTGATCAATTAAAAAGATTTAATCAATAGTTTCCTTTGAAAATCAAAAAGAAATGGTTTATCGTTTTGAAAAGAATCGCGATCGCTTGTTTTAAAATGGTTTGAATTTTGAAAGGAGTCAAATTAATCAAGATAAACAAAAAGATTATCTTCAATTAACACTTAGATGATTAGGGTTTGCTCCAAAAAATATTTACAAGTGATTAAGTTTGAAAATCAAATGAAAAATAATATTTAAAAGTATTAAAAATACTTAAAAACAAGTCATTTTAAAAATGTATCAAATAAATATTTTTTGATGATTTTTTTTTATATTCTTAAAATATATGTGTTAAACAAAAAGTGTGTAAAAAATGAATGAAAAATGAGTTAATTTGATGTGTTAAATAATTAAATGAAGTTGTAAAAGAAAATGAAAGAAAAATAGTTGTAAAAAAAATGTTTTGGTCCCTAAGGGTGTTGAACCCGTGACCTTATGCTCACCACTCAAAAACTTAGCCAACTGGACCACGCGCGTGGTCTTTTTAACACTTGCAACGAATTTGTTATATTTTTGAATCAATTTCTAATTTCAATTTCAAAATCTGGCGCCAAGAACACATGAACAATTTGAATTTGAAAATTCTGAAAACTGGATTGTTTTGATCAAGTGAATAGCCTATCTTGCTCGATTTTCCACAAGGAACATGATGGTACCATTTAATTTCATTTATTTTCAATCTAAGATCATTAATTTTCTGATGAACACGAAGAACCCTAATTCTATGATTCAATCTGAAATCGTGTATGTGCAAGTTATGATGCAATTGATTGAGGGTTAATGATCCTCATGTGTGCAGAAACAAGATGGTATGGCAGTTTTTCATTTATGATGCATGTATGATAGAGTTTGAAGTTCATGAGCACTTACCTCAAAAACGGCCAAAGTGAGAATCGAATTCTGCAAATGAGGAGTTCCAGTTGTTGTTTCTTGATCTGGACAGCATCAATGGACCTTATGGAAGGTGTTTGAATGCCTGGAATGAACTGGAAACCTCTTGATCAATCTATGGTACCCGATCTGCAGTATGGCTTAAGTGAGGATCTAGCTTGATGATTTTGGTGTTTCAGATCATGGATGATGGTTGGAACAGTTCATATGAAGTATATGGATGATGTTTAGAAGGTTAGTTTGGACAGAATTTGCTTGGTATGGATTTTGGCATGATAAGGCTAGTGTTATGCATATTTGGAGGTGAGATGATGATTATGAGTTTTGGGATGATTTGAGGTGTGTGAATGGTTCAAACACATCATATATGATGTTTATGAGATGTTAGAATCATTACTTTGGCCAGAACTTCAAGGGTTTGGAGGTTGGGATTTCTTCCTCACTTTGAAACTTAAAACTTGCAATTCAAGAAAGAAAGAGAAAACCTATCTTTTGTGAGGTTTTGGTGTGATTTTGAATGGAGTTTGGACCTCTATTTATAGGCCAAAGTGTCTGAACTCAGAGCTTTGCAACTTGATCAAGAATTGGTGATTTGGCACTTAAGGGATAGAAAGGAATCTTACCATTAAATGCATATGGTTAAAGTTACCAAACCATGGTTAAAATTGGCTATGCTTCTTATCTCTTTCCCATCTGTCTCAAATCAGAAAATATCTTCCAATTATTGCCTCTATGTATCATTACTTGGATCATTTGGCAAATTGGTTCATAACTTAGTGAAAATGGCATGAAATTTCAAGTGAAAAGTTCACTAATGTCAAAATTCAAAACCATGGCTAGACTCCATATTTTTCCATGCTCTTGGACATTTTGGAAAGCTCATGTTACACACTTCAAAACCCTAGTTGAAAGTTTCTTCAAGACTTTTAAGGAAATGGGTGAAAAAGATCCATGAACTTTGAAGAAAATGAGATTTTAAGTGAAGTTTTCAAAAAGTACCAACTTTGAAGCTCCATATCTCTTAAATGGTTGATCTTATGGAAAAATATTATATGTGTCAAAGTTGTTTATTGGATCAAAATCTACAACTTTCATGTTGGAAGTTTTTTTCAGTTTGTAGGTGAAATTTTGAGAAATTCCCTTCCAAAGTTTGGAAAAAACCATTGAAAAACACTTAGAAAATTTTCTAAGTATGAAAGTCAAACTTTGACTTTTTGATTCTTGATTGATTTTCTTGATTTTTCTTGATCAAATGACTTCATATATCATATATTGATGATTCAAAACTTCAAAAGTCATGGTTGACCAAAATTCCCCAAAAGTCAATGGTGATCTTGTACAGTTGACTTTTTCAGACGAATCGCGTTTCTGGAGATTTCAAATGAAACAGGCTATCCTTACCAAATGAATGGTATGAATGGATCACATTGAAGCATTAGAGGATATTGAGCCATGGTTTGAGTTGTGGCACCATGTCCTGATTAAAAAGTCAGTGGTTCAGTGAATTAGGTAAAAAACCCTAATTGTCGACCTGATGAAATTGATGACTGTGGATCTTGAATTGAAATGTAATTTCCATTGGATATTGTCATAGGGATTATTTGAAGATGATTGAAACCTTTGATTGACTTCCTGGGGGTTTTTAGGGTTTCCCAAATGTGATCCCTGATTTTAGTCCCTGATAGTTCAAAACCCTAATCTGATGATTTGAAATTTCACTGTTGATCAATCCTTGTGTAGGAGATGTCTTGAGCCAATGGATTAGGTCAAGATGATGCACTTGGGGTCTTGAGGTCATGTCCCAAGTCATTAGGTCAAATCCTGAGCAAAAGTCAGGAGTATGCTATCTTCAGTCAAAACCCTAATCTGGTTGATTCAGAGCCCTTGAGCTTGTTGAAATGAATCTCTGAGGACCAAATGTTGATTGTTGATGAAGATGATTCATTTGAGATGAAGGGAGAACAAAACCCTAATTGATTGTTACTTGTACTGATGAGTGATTTCCTGTTTAAATCCTGTTGAGTCACAAGTAGCAAACACAAGCTATGCAATTTGTTAGAGATGCAAATGATGCATATGCTATGATATGAGGTGGTATCTTAGGTCAAAAATTGGGGTATGACAGATGCCCCTATTTAAGTTTCTTCAACCTGAGACATGAAGATTGAAAATCTTCGTTTTGATAGGGTAGAAGAGACTTAAATATCAGAAGACGCGAATTTTGGACCTAAGATACCAAAATTGCGAATGATGCAAGGATATCTTTACCGAGGGATATCAAGAACTGACTCCGCTGGGGAGAAGAGATCGAGAAGGATGTCTCAATCCGTTTTAGGAAGAGAATCCGTTTTTTTTCTTCGGGAAAGCAAGTGTATGTTTCACCGGGGAATGATAGCTTTGTAAGAAAAGCTTACCTATCGACATTATCGACTATCAGCACAGGGATAGACTTGTTAATAATGCGAAGGTGAAAGGTGTGAAACTGTATTACCGACTATAAGCATTGCGATAGACTTGACAAGGTAAAAAGAGTTTCAAAGGTTTGGTTAATATTACCGACTATCAACCTTGTGATAGACATGTTAAATAATATAACCAGAACAAAATGTTACCGACTACCAGCCTCGTGATAGCGGTTTTGAAGACGTGATCAATTATCAGCCGAGTGATAAAATGATCCTGGAGACTTTGTTAGGGAAATTACTGGTTATTCAGCCTTGTGAACAGTAATAAGGCCCTGATTTGTCAAATGGTCTTCATGATTGATTTCCTAGAGAGGAAAAATCTTTTGAAAGAGAAATAAGCTGCTCAGATGATGAGGCTATTGCTTATTATCTGTTTTTCACGACTCTGTTTGGTGGAATCGGAATTTGAATCTGGTAAAGACAAGGTTCTATCCAAGAATGAATTGGAAAGAAATAGTCAAACAAGACTTTGTACCCATGAGGAATGAACTCGAATGAGGATTTTCTCCTTTGTTTTGAGAGGAGAAACTAAAGCAACCTTCTTCCACGAGGAATGATCTCAGTGGGGAACTGGAGAAACAAAAGATATTCTTTCTGCTTATGGGTGACAACCTACTTGGAGAGATGACACGCCCATACTTGTTTCTTTTTTCTTTTTTCTTTTTTCCTTTTCTTCTTCTTTTTTTTTTTTTTTGCTTTTTTTCTTCTTTTTTTTGGGATAGATATATCCTGAACAAGTGAATATTGAAGCAAACATTGAAAAAATGCAAGAATGCATAAATGATGCAAATATGTATGAATGATGAATGTCATGAATGTAGCATGCATACTGACGAAACTGACAGACAATGAAGTATATACTGGAGAGGGACCGACGTCGCAATACAACCAGATACTTGGCAAATGTTCTTCAACATGGTGTAGATAACACGGATGATAAATGGTACTTCATGCTTTCAACTTCTCTGGGGAAGATAAGCATCTTTTCTTATTGAGATGGAAGAACCTCCTCACTAGAGATGAAAGATCTTCTTCACTGGGGATAAAAGACCTTCTTCACTGGGGATAGAAGAGCTTTTCCTATCATAATCTTTAATTCATCCTATGGAGATAACTGTTGATGTTCCTTCTGTTGTTCACAACTCAAAGGAAAGTTTCGCTTTTATTTTGAAAAAGTGAAGTAAATTCATTTAAAATTTTTTTTTTCTTTTTTCTTTTCAAAAACGAATAACACAATTAAAGCGTCATTTTGCAAGCTAAAAGAAATTAGAGATTGCAAACAAATGGGCACAAGGCTCAAATTTATTTAATAGGATGGAAATCAGCTAAAGGCGTGATTCCATGGAGTATTTACAAAAGTTGGAAATGGTAATTATGCGGAAAAGGCTACATTGAAAGCAATAACCACTATTCCCCATAACAACTTTGAGTTCCAACTGTGCTTGTCGCTTCAGATTGGCGATGATTTGATTGAAGATCCTTTGATGAAAAAGACTCCTCAGGTGACGAAGTACGGACTGATGCAGTTACTTTGTCATAAATCCCTAATTTTTGCCTAGATTGCCCTTTCAGGTTTTCAATCTACCAGGATGAATTTTTTCTGTTTATTGTCTCTAATTTTTGCCTGGACCGCCCTTTCGGGTTTTCAGTCCACCGAGACGCTCATTTTTGCCTAAGTCGCCCTTTGCGGGTTTTCGACTTACCGAGCTGTTCTTTTGTATTTTTTAGACAAAGTATTTCTTGACTGCATCAGCATTCACAGGATATGGGAGTTCGTCACCATCCATGGTTGCAAGAGTCATGGCGCCGCCAGAAAATGTTCTTTTGACAACATACGGGCCTTCGTAATTAGGAGACCATTTGCCCCTAGAATCTGGTTGAAAAGACAAGATCTTTTTAAGCACGAGGTCGCCTTCTTGAAATTCACGAGGTCGAACCTTTTTGTTGAAAGCTTGTTTCATCCTTGCTTGGTATAACTGTCCATGGCATAGAGCAGTCATACGTTTTTCTTCGATTAAATTCAACTGATCGTATCTGCTTTGACACCATTCAGCCTCTGATAACTTAGTCTCCATGAGGACTCTCATTGATGGGATTTCAACTTCTACGGGGAGCACAGCTTCCATGCCGTATACTAGAGAAAAGGGAGTTGCCCTGTTGAAGTACGCACCGAAGTACGGTACCCATGTAAAGCAAATGTCAGCATTTCATGCCAGTCTTTGTAAGTGACGACCATTTTCTGGACGATCTTCTTAATGTTCTTGTTAGCAGCTTCAACGGCGCCATTCATTTTTGGCCTGTAAGGAGAAGAGTTATGATGCTCAATCTTGAATTCCTCACACAATTCTTTCATCATTTTATTGTTCAAGTTTGAACCATTGTCAGTAATGATCTTGCTGGGAACACCATATCGGCAAATGATGTTATTCTTGATAAACCTCACAACCACTTGTCTTGTAACGTTGGCGTAAGATGCTGCTTCGACCCATTTGGTGAAGTAATCAATTGCTACCAAGATGAAACGATGACCGTTTGAAGCTTTCGGTTCGATCATTCCAATCATGTCGATACCCCACATGGAGAAAGGCCATGGAGATGAGAGAACGTTGAGTAGTGTCGGTGGCACATGGATCTTATCTGCGTAGATCTGGCACTTGTGACATCTCTTCGTGTGTTTGTAACAATCAGATTCCATTGTCAACCAATAGTATCCTGCTCTTAAGATCTTTTTGGACATTGCATGCCCGTTTGAATGAGTTCCAAAGGACCCTTCATGCACTTCATGCATTAACATGTCTGCTTCGTGTCTATCCACGCATCTGAGCAAAACCATGTCGAAATTTCTTTTGTATAGCACATCTTCATTCAGGAAGAAACTGCCAGAAAGTCTCCTTAGAGTTTTCTTATCTTTGTTTGATGCCCCAAGTGGGTACTCTTGAGTTTGAAGGAAGCGTTTGATGTCGTGGAACCACGGCTTATCATCGATGACTGCTTCAGTTGCAAACACATAGGCAGGCCTTTCAAGGCGCGTAATTCTGACTTTAGGCATATCGTTCCAATGACTGACTTTGAACATGGAAGATAGAGTAGCCAAGGCGTCTGCCATTCGATTCTGATCTCGAGGTATATGATGCAATTCAACCTTGTTGAAGAAAGTCAACAAACGTCTTGCATAATCTCTGTAGGGAATCAAGCCAGGGTGGTAAGTTTCCCATTTGTCTTTGATTTGGTTGATCACAAGGGCTGAATCTCCATATATGTCGAGGATCTTGATCCTTAAGTCAATGGCTTCTTCGAGACCCATGATACAAGCTTCATATTCTGCGATGTTGTTGGTGCAATCAAATAGTAGTCTGGCAGAGAACGGGATATGAGTACCCTTGGGAGTGATAATGATTGCCCCAATTCCATTGCCAAAAGCGTTTACTGCTCCATCAAAAATTAGGCCCCATCTTGATCCAGGATCAGGACCTTCTTCAGGTAATGGTTCGTCACAATCTTTCATCTTCAAGTACATGACATCTTCATCGGAAAAGTCAAACTTGAGTGATTGATATTCATTAATTGGTTGATGCGCCAAATGATCGGCGAGAATGCTTCCTTTGACCGCTTTTTGAGCACGGTATTCAATGTCATATTCGGATAACAGCATTTGCCATCGGGCAATCCTTCCTGTTAAGGCGGGCTTTTCAAAGACATACTTGATCGGATCCATTTTGGAGATTAACCAAGTAGTATTGTTGATCATGTACTGGCGGAGACGTTTTGAAGCCCAAGTCAAAGCACAACATGTTCTTTCGAGCATGGAGTAACGAGACTCACAGTCTGTGAATTTCTTATTCAGGTAATAGATGGCATGCTCCTTCTTACCGGTTTCATCTTGCTGTCCAAGCATACAACCCATGGATTCTTCCAACACAGTAAGGTACATGATTAATGGTCTTCCTTCAACCGGAGGAATCAATATCGGTGGTTCTAACAGGTACTCTTTGATACTGTCAAACGCTTTCTGGCAATCTTCAGTCCATACAACCCCTTGATCTTTGCGGAGAAGCTTGAAAATTGGCCCACAAGTAGCAGTCATTTGAGAGATGAATCTGGAGATATGGTTCAATCGTCCGAGAAATCCTCTTACTTGCTTTTCAGTCTTTGGTGCAGGCATCTCTTGAATAGCTTTGACTTTGTCGGGATCTACTTCAATACCTCTTTGGCTGACAATGAAACCCAAGAGTTTTCCAGATCTAACCCCAAAAGTACATTTGTTAGGGTTCAAGCGAAGCTGATATTTCCTTAATCGTTGAAACAACTTCAAAAGGTATTCAATATGTTCTTCTTCTGTGCTGGACTTGGCTATCATGTCGTCCACATAAACTTCTATTTCTTTATGCATCATGTCATGAAAGAGAGTAGTCATTGCCCTTTGGTAAGTTGCACCTACATTCTTTAATCCAAACGGCATCACTTTGTAGCAAAAGGTACCCCATGGGGTGATGAAAGATGTCTTCTCCATGTCTTCAGGAGCCATCTTGATCTGATTATAACCGGAGAACCTGTCCATGAAGGAAAAGACGTTGAACTTAGCGGTGTTATCAACCAGCATCTCAATATGTGGTAATGGAAAGTCATCTTTTGGACTGGCCTTATTCAAGTCACGGTAATCAACACACATTCTGACTTTGCCATCTTTCTTCGGAACTGGCACTATGTTGGCCAACCATTGAGGATACTCGGAGGTGACAAGAAAACCTGCGTCGAGCTGTTTTTGAACTTCTGTTTTGATCTTGTTAGCCATATCAGGGTGAGTCCTTCGCAATTTCTGCTTAACTGGCGGACATTCTGGCTTCAATGGCAAGTAATGCTGAACAATATTGGTATCCAACCCAGGCATGTCTTGGTAGGACCAGGCAAACACGTCAACATATTCTTTGAGAAGGTCTGTCAACTTACTCTTGACATCAGCATCAAGCAGCGATCCAATGGTCACTTCTTTTTTGTCTTCTTCAGAACCCAAGTTAATCTTTTCTAAAGGCTCTTTGTGAGGCAGAATGGCTCTTTCCTCGTGCTTAAGTAATCGAGAGATCTCGTCCGGGATCTCCTCTTCTTCCTCTTCTTCGGCTTCGAACACAGGAAACTCAAAGTTGGGAGAGGGCATAGGGTTATTGCATTCAATGGGTTTTTCAATAGTAAATCTCCACATATGATTTATATTTATTTCAGAAAATTTATGAATGCAAGAGTGTATGCAGATTTTTTTGAAAAGTTTTTTTTTATTTTGGTTTTTTAGGATTACCATTTCCAGAAAAAAGCAAAAATAAAACATATAATGTAGGAAATTCAAAATGACACTTTATTTATGATTCATTTTTGAAACAAAGCCCTAAACACAAACTCATTTGTCTTGGGCAGGACAAAGAGGGAAACTTTTAAAAACAAAGCCCTATACACAAAGTTATTTGGGCGGAACATTTAAAAGCAAGGCCCTATAAAACATCTCTCTGCTTTGGGCAAGGCAGGAGGTCAAAATAACAGCGAGGTGATTACTTTGAGCGGCGAACAACATTCGGAACGTCGACAGCCTTCCAGTAGCAACGAACTCCTCTGTGTATTATGTATTCAGGAAAATTCTCCCCAGAATTATCTCCAGTATTGACATTGACCGCTGGTCGAGCAGGATTTGAAGGTCCTGGTTTGTCAACCTTGTTCTTTGTAGAGTTGAAACGGTCTTCTTCTACTTCTTGAAGAGCATAAGACGAGTCACAATCTTCAGAATTTTCAGGATGTATTTCCCAGTCTTCAGGATGAAGAGACTCATTGTCAGCGACACTTTCTGAGTCAACTGCGGGACCATCTTCCCCTTCATCTTCAAAAATGGCATTTATGTGATAATAACCATCTTTAGGATTATAAACCTTGGCAGATGCATTGAAGCCGAAATCTTCAGTAATTTCAGGCTGCTGAGAAAATTGACAGGGCTGATAAGCCTCTTCTGGTTGACTATGATATTCAAAGGAATCTCCCCATCCAGTTGGTTGGATATCCTCAATCGCAATCTTTGAACTTTCAGGTGCAGTATACTTCACCAAATAATCAAATTTTCCACTTGGTTGTCCCAAGGTGTCCCAGATCTCTGCAGGAACAGGCTCAGTTTCTTTGCCTTTGGATTTCTCTGACGGAGGATATGGTTCTTCCTGAGATATGTATCCCGAGTCATTAAGATAACATTTCCATTCTTCTTCAAGATCAGGTACACCTTCTTCGATACATTCTTCGATAAGGACGTTAACCTCTTGAGGAATCGGGTTAAGGAAACCTCCACTAATGAATGTTTCTTTGATCGGACGAAGGGTTTCATCCTTCTTGGTGCAGTTTGAGAATGTTGGTGAACATCCGAGACCTGCTCTAGTTTCATTCTTAGTAGGGATCACAACTTGCCCCTGTCATACCCCAATTTTTGACCTAAGATACCACCTCATATCATTTGCATATGCATCATTTGCATCTCTAACAAATTGCATAGCTTGTGTTTGTTACTTGTGCTCAGCAGGGTTTAATCAAGAGATCACTCATCAGTGCAAGAAACAATCAATTAGGGTTTTGTTCTCCCTTCATCTCAAATGAATCATCTTCATCAATAATCAACATTTGGTCCTCAGAGATTCATTTCAACAAGCTCAACAGCTTTGAATCGACTGAATTAGGGTTTTGACTGAAGATAGCATACTCCTGACTTTTGCTCAGGATGTGACCCAATGACTTGGGACATGATATCAAGACCCCAAGTACATCATTTTGACCTAATCCATTGGCTCATAACATCTCCTACACCAAGATTGATCAGACAAACCCTCAGATCAGAGTTTTGAACTATCAGGGACCAAAATCAGGGATCACATTTGGGAAACCCTAAAAACCCCCAGGAAGTCAATCAAAGGTTTCAATCATCCTCAAATAATCCCTATGACAATATCCCATGGAAATTGCATCTCAATTCAAGGTCCACAGTCATCAATTTCATCAGGTCGACAATTAGGGTTTTGACCTAATTCACTGAATAACTGACTTTTTAATCAGGACATGGTGCCACAACTCAAACCATGGCTCAATATCCTCTAATGCTTCAATATGATCCATTCATACCACTCATTTGGTGAGGATAGCCTGTTTCATTTGAAATCTCCAGAAACGCGATTCGTCTGAAAAGTCAACTGTACAAGATCACCATTGACTTTTGGGGAATTTTGGTCAACCATGACTTTTGAAGTTTTAAATCATCAAAATATGATATGAGAAGTCATTTGATCAAGAAAAATCAAGAAAATCAATCAAGAATCAAAAAGTCAAAAGTTTGACTTTCCATACTTAGAAAAATTTCTAAGTGTTTTTTATGGTTTTTTCCAAACTTTGAAAGGGAATTTCTCAAAATTTCACCTACAAACTGAAAAAAACTTCCAACATGAAAGTTGTAGATTTTGATCCAATAAACAACTTTGACACATATAAATTTTTTCCATAAGATCAACCATTTAAGAGATATGGAGCTTCAAAGTTGGTACTTTTTGAAAACTTCACTTAAAACTTCATTTTTCTCAAAGTTCATAGATCTTTTTCACCCATTTCCTTAAAGGTCTTGAAGAAACTTTCAACTAGGGTTTTGAAGTGTGTAATATGAGCTTTCCAAAATGTCCAAGAGCATGAAAAAATATGGGGTGTAGCTATGGTTTTGAATTTTGACATTAGTGACCATTTCACTTGAAATTTCAAGCCATTTTTGCAAAGTTATGAACCATCTTACCAAATAATGCAAGTGATGACACACCAATGCAATAATTAGAAGATATTTTCTGGTTTAGGATCAGATAGGAAAGAGATAAGAAGCTTAGAGAAATAACCATGGTTTGGTTACTTTTAACCATGTGCATTTAATGGTAAGATTCCTTTCTATCCTTTAAGTGCCAAATCACCAAAGAAGAAGCAAGTTGCAAAGCTCTGAGTTCAGAATGTTTGGCCTATAAATAGAGGTCATTACCTCATTCAAATTCACACCAAAGTCTCACAAATTATGGGCTTTCTCTTTCTTTCTTGAATTACAAGTTTCATAAAGTTTCAAAGAGGAGGAAATGCAAGTTCCATCCCTTGCAAGTTCTGACCAAAGTGATGCTTCCCACAAACCATAAACATCATATATGATGTGTTTGAACCATCCATACACCCCAAAAACACCTAAAACTCAAAATCACTACCTCACTTTCCAAATATGCATAACATGAGACTTATCATGCCAATTTTCATTTAAGCTCATTTCTGACCAAGTTAATCATCCAAACACCATCCATGTACCAAATATGAACTATCCCAATCATCATCCATGATCTGAAACATCAAAATCAACTAGCTTGATCCTCACTTGAGCTAAACTGCAGTTCGGGTACCACAAGGTGATCAAGAGGTTTCCAGTTCATTCCAGGCATTCAAACACATCACATAAGGTCCATTGAAGCTATCCAGATCATCACAAAGCATCTGTAACACCTCCAGGCACGATTTCAATTTCCAGTTTGGCCGTTTTTGAGGTAAGTGCTCATGAACTTCAAACTCCATCATACATGCATCATAAATGAAAAATGAACATACCATCTTGTTTCTGCACTATCACTGATCATTAACCCTCAATCAATTTCACAATTCATCAATCATACACGATTTCATGATCAATCTCAGAATTAGGGTTCTTCGTGTTCATCACAAAATTGACCACCTTAGAGCAGAAATAAATGAATTATGAGGGCACCATCATGTTCCTCGTGAAAAACCGAGTGAGATAGACCCTTTGATCGATCAAAACAACACAGTTTTGAAGAATTTTGAAAATCAGTTAGGGTTGTGTTCTTGGCGCGTTTTTTGGTTCAGAAAATTCAAATTGTTGTTTTAAAATATATTAAACTGGAAGCGTATGTATTACAAGCCACAAGCGTGGCTCAGTTGGCAAGTGTTTTGGCTGGTGAGAGAGAGGGCGTGAGTTCAAGCCCTATTGGAGACAAAACCAATTTTTTGCAACCTATTTTCTTTCATTTTTTAACAAACTTTAACCATTCATTTAACCAATCAAAATTCATTATTTTCACTTCATTTTTTTACACTCTTTATTTAATATACATATTTTGACAATATTAAAAAAAAATCACAAAAAAAGATTCATTTGATATATTTTTAATTAGGTTTAAAATGATACATTTTTAAGTATTTTTAAATACTTTAAATATTGTTTTTTCATTTGATTTTCAAACTTAATCACTTGTAAATATTTTTTGAGCAAACCCTAATCATCTAAGTGTCAATTGAAGACAATCTTTTTGTTTATCTTGATTAAATTAACTTCTTTCAAAATTCAAATCGTTTTAAAACGAGCGATCGCGTCTCTTTTCAAAAACGATAAACCATTTCTTCTTTTGAAACTATTGATTAAATCTTTTTAATTGATCAATTGATTTTCAAAACGATGTGGGGCCTCTCGAATATTAGAGAGTATAAGTCCCTTTTCTTTTTCTTTGTACAGTTTTTTAAACAGAAAACTTTTTCCAAAACTTCCAAACAGTTTTTAAAACAATAAATCTCACATCTTTTTTTCAAAACCATCCACCCTGTTTTATAAAAATAAAACAGGGGCCTCTCGAATATTAGAGAGTGTAAGTCCCATTTCTTTTCTTTTTGTACAATTTTCAAAACAGTTTTCAAATCATTTTCAAAGCAACAAAACTCCAAAGAAACTTCAAACTTTTCAATATACCATGGGCCTCCATGTAGGTATAAGTCCCGAGCCCTTTCGTACATACCCACTCAAGTACATGAAATTAGGTATTTCATTGTACGCCTTTTGTACATATCTCAATCAATCTGTTTTTAACTTTGAATAACAAACCAAAAATGAAGGTTTTCTTTAAATCTTCCCAAAAATACCATGGGCCTCCATGTAGGTATAAGTCCCAAGCCCTTTTGTAAATACCTGTTTACATAGCTGTTGAATAAATTCAAGTGGACCTCTCCCCGAGTATGAGTCTCGAGCCCCTGTGTATATAAATGGATCATGCTTACAGGTATATTTCCTTCATAAACTCCATTATATACACACACTTTGTCATATATGTATAACTGTTCATATCTGTTCATGTACTTGTTCATATTTGTTCGTACTTGTTCATACTTGTGATTGTGTTATATGCTTATTCAACTTAGTACAACACTAGGTTCCCCATAGCCTCCTATTGGGCTTCGTGCAAAGAATCTCCACTAGTTTAGGTTAGGACATAGAGTATGGTTTCCCGGTGAAATCGCTCTAAGAGCTCAAACCAACTATACCATGCCTCCCCTTGGGCTTTGTACAAACGAGTGACCCTCCCATAGCCTCCTCTTGGGCTTACAATGCAAGGACCCTGGATTGTCCCTCCCATAGCCTCCTCTTGGGCTTACAATGCAAGGACCCTCGGATAGCCTCCTCTTGGGCTTCGTACAAGGACCCACGGGCTTCTTATAAGCATCCCCAATATCCAAAACCAAATACCCTAGGAGATTAGACATTTTTCATCTCTATGCTAGGAGTATCTCTTCTATATCATCACAAACAATCAATCAATCAAACTTCTTTTTGCCACAAGGCTGGCTAATCAATCAAACTTTTTTGCCACAAGGCTGGCTAATCAATCAAACTGTTTTACCACCGTACTGGATGATTAATCAAAGTTTTTGTCACAAGGCTGACTTCATTGAAACTTTTGCCACGAGGATGGCTGATTAATCAAAACTTTTTGTCACAAGGCTGACTTCATTGAAAGTTTTTGCCACAAGGCTGGTTAAACAAACAAAAATTAAATAGATGTATGTGATGATATAGATTAGATACATCTAGCATTTAGACGACATTTGTCTATTTTCCTTTGCTTCCACTAGCATAAGTGGGAACTACGATTGCTCTGACTTTCTCAACATCCCTTTGAGAATACGTAGGCACAAGGTCGATCCTTGGCGAGCAAAACAAAACAAAAAAAACCATTCAAACCTTAGCACCCGTAGACCCCGAGCTACAGATGCTCTGATTCCCTCTAAGGGATATGTATGCAGAGGATCACGATGATCTTTGCGAGCATAATCAAACAAACACCTTAGGTCCCACCTATTTCACAAGAACCTCTCAACAAGAATGGAATGAAAAACAAAGCAAAGAAACCTATAGAGTACTATAGATACGTTGGGTGCTAATACCTTCCCTTCGTATAACCAACCCTCTTACCCAAAGATCTCTCCCCCCACTTTTAGGTTATTGCAGCTTTTTTCCTTTTCCTCCTTTGGAAATAATAAAAAGTTTGGTCGATACAAAAGAAAAATCATTTTTTTGAGCAATCGAGCCCAAAGAAGGCATCAGGTGTCTCATCCACAAAAAAGAGGAACAAAACGATTTTTCGCCCGCGACAGCCCCCAGCCAGTAGTAGTTCCATCTTTCACTACTTTTACTGCCTCTTTGTAAGAAGAGATCGATGCTTTCTTCTTGGAAGATTCGTCTTCTAAAGAGAGACCTTGGAACTGAGTTCCTTCCACATCATCGGCACTAATGAAAGAGAAATTGGATAAATGGCTCACCATCAAGGCTTGTTCTCCACTTATCGTTACCAATTTTCCATTTGTTACAAATTTTAACTTTTGATGGAGCGTAGAAGTTACTGCCCCTGCTTCATGGATCCATGGTCGTCCTAACAGACAGCTATAAGCAGCTTGAATGTCCATGACTTGGAAGGTGATTTGGAATGTATGTGGACCAATTGTCATGGGAAGATTGACTTCGCCGATAACATATTTTCACGATCCATCAAAGGCTTTGACAACTACACCACTGAACTTCATAGGCATTCCTTGGTAAGACAAGCGAGCAAGAGTCGTCTTTGGCATCACATTCAAGGAAGATCCGGTGTCTACCAACACATTGGACAAAGAGTCTGACTGACAGTTCATAGAAATGTGCAAAGCAAGATTGTGATTTTTACCCTCCTCGGGGAGTTCTTCATCACAAAAGCTTAAATTGTTACAAGCTGTTATGTTGGCTATTATCCCATCAAAGTGATCAACAGTCACATCATGATCTACAAAAGCTTGATCCAAGACCTTCATCAGGGCTTTCCTGTGGGCTTCTGAGTTTAAAAGCAATGAAAGTATCGAGATCTTCGAAGGAGTCTGCATAAGCTGATCCACAATCTTGTATTCACTTCTTTTGATAAGCTTCAAAATTTCATCAAAGTCAGGATTCACATTGGTTCCACTGGATTGACCAACATTAGTGTTTGTATTACTAACAGGAGTTTCCTCAGGATTCCCTACTGGTGTATTCACAGGATTTTGCCCGGTTGCAGGAGCAACAGGCTGCTTTGGAGGTAGTGGAGTATACACACGTCCACTTCTTGTTACTCGACTCACATCAGCGATGTTCACGACAGATGAAAGAGTAGGTAAAGGAACTTCTTGTCCATCCTTTATCATTGTTGCATTGTAGTTGTATGGAACTGCCTTGTCAGAGTTATAAGGAACAGGTCCAGGTAGACAAATGATCAAAGGAGCAATAGGAACCTTCGGCTTGTTGTAAGTAACTTCCATGCGCTCAGGCATGTTGAAATGAGGAACGATGACGTTAACTGTAGGCATTTCTGAGTTGATATCTGAGACTAAAAGCTCATGCGGATAACATCCTATCATGTTAACTTCATTTTCATCCCTATTTTTGTAGATCTGAATAGTACCATTATCCAACAGTACTTGGAGATCTCTTCTCACAATCGAACATCCGTGAGGATCTACACAACATATGCTACAGGAACCATAGTGATGCTGGCGAAAACTCGGCCCTCGACAGAGAGTGGCGTGCATTTGTACCAAATCGGCTCTTGAGTAATTGATATTATAGACTCGGTATGGACCAGGACATCCGTACACCATGTTTACAACATGCCCTCCATGATTGGGCAGCGGATTTGCTTGCACATTAGGATTCAAATTTCTGAAAGAGAGGAGATTAGATCTAACCAACCTCTGAACTTCATATTTCAAAGCTATGCAATGCTCAAGATCATGGCCAGGTGCTCCTTGATGATAAGGGCATGAGACCTCAGCTTTGTACCACCATGGGAGTTTCTTAGGTACGGGTGGTGGTGCTTTAGTTTGAACAAGACCTCTTTCAATCAAAGCAGGGTACAATTCTGTGTAAGTCATTGGAATCGGATCGAACTGTGGAGCTCTTTGTACACGATTCTGATTATTGTTAAACTGCTGAGCCTGTGGTCAAGGCTGTTGTTGTTGAAACTTTGGGGTAAATCCCGGATTCGGTGCTGTATTAACGGCTGGTGCGATAGCAGCTACCTGTCGTGGACGATTGACATTTCCTCTTGGCCTCCCTTGGGATACCATGTCAACACTTTGTTCTTTCTTCTTTGGGAAACCACTTCCGAACTTTTTGGTTCCGCTCGAAGATCCACCTTCTTTAGTTAGACGTCCGGTTCGGACTCCTTCTTCTAAACGCATCCCCATGTTTACCATTTCGGTGAAATCACTTGGAGCACTAGCAATCATGCGTTCATAATAAAACGGACTGAGAGTATTCAAGAAGATCTTTGTCATCTCTTTCTCTTTTAACGGTGGGTTAATCTGGGCAGCAGTTTCTCTCCATCGTTGGGCATATTCTTTGAAAGCTTCATGGTCTTTCTGAGCCATGGATCGAAGCTGATCTCTGTCTGGAGCCATATCCGAGTTATACTTGTATTGTCGGACAAAGGCCTCACCTAGGTCATTGAATGTTCGAATATTAGTGTTATCCAAGCCTGTGTACCACTTCAGTGCGGCACCAGTCAAACTGTCTTGAAAGTAATGGATAAGCAACTGATAATTATCTGCATAAGTAGACATCTTTCTGGCATACATCACAAGATGGCTCTGTGGACAAGAACTACCTTTGTACTTTTAAAAGTCAGGGACCTTGAATTTAGCAGGTATTTGTACATTGGGAACCAAACATAGCTCCTGGGCATTCTTTCCAAACAAATCTTTCCCACGGATAGCCTTAACTTCGAGCTGAATCTTGTTGAACTGTTCTTGGAGATCTTCCACAAGATTACGCTGATTTGTGCTATCACCTTGATCATGATAAATCTCATTTCCATCGTAAGGAACAGTGTGAAACGTAGGGGTCGGAACTGTCATAGTGGGCTGAGAAAGTGCCATAGTGATTTGGGAAAAAGTTACCCCTGAATGTGGAATAAACGCCGAACCTTGTGCAGCAGGCGCTTCAGTTGTAGCTGTTTGAACCCCAGAGAAATTATGGCGGAATCCTGTACCAAAGCTGAAAGGCGGGCCCCAACCTTCTGGCATGGAGAAAGATGGAATACCGAATGCAACTGTAGAAACCGGAGTAGTGACTTCAGATGTTACTGTTGCTTGGCTGTTGGGTGGCAGCGGCTGATTCTGTGCGGCCATTAAGGAGTCAACCAGAGTAGTGAGACTTTCCAACTTTTCCTGAAGGGTGGTCACCGTACCACGAAGCTCAATATTCTCTTGTTCAGAGTGTTCCATTACTCTTCTTCTACTTGAACGAGTATTGTATCTGTGATCTGATTGCGAGCGCGGTCGAGAAACTTTGAGACGCGACAGCTTGACGATCTATTGGAGAAAGATCCAAAAGATGAGACTCTATACAACAGACTCGATATGCAGAATGATGTATGCAAAAAAAGAAATTTATGATTTTTCCAAACATTTTAAAGATTATTTCCTTGCAAACATTTGAACACAAACAAAGTCTTTTATTCATTCATTTTTTTTATTGCAATAATGGGAAATGTTACAACATTGGAGCGTAGCTCCTTACAAAAGCAAATGATAAATAAAAAAGCTAAACAAATCCTAAACATCTTCATCAGACGAAGAACCAAATGCATTGTGCAGCTTGAGCTTCATGATTTCTTTCCCATAGTGAGCTTTCAATTCGGCCTTTTCAGCTCTCAGCTTGTCAACAACATTCTTCCAATCATCAGGAGTCGGAGCGTTGCTTGTCGAGCCTTCCAGATTTTTCTTGCTTTCTTTGATGTACCTCTTGATTGCGGCGTCTTTCTGACGAATCTTCTCATCTTTACTCATGAGCCATCCATCTTGATAATAGAGAGTTTCTTCGTGATCTTTCACTCTTTTCTTCAACTTTCTATTTTCCACCTCAGTGCTACGAAAATTTTCTTCCCAAGCATCTTTTTCTGTCCTCATTTTAGCCAAAGTGTCTTGGTATTCTTCCATAGTGGGAATGTTGGGTCGTTGAGACACTGCAGGAAACATGGGTTTTTCATAAGCATAAGGCATTTGAAACTCTTTTGCTCTTTTCTTTACCCAGCAGGTGTAGGCGTCCATGGCAATGCAATTTCTTTCCTCGCCTTTTTCTTTCCATCGGACGTCGTACCAAGCTCTCACCATTCTCGCTTTCAACCTTTTAGGATTATCCCCTTCTCGGTAGAAGTATCCTTCCACTGAGGGACCAACAGGTTTAGTTGAATTTGCATACCCGAGTTGTCGTCGGGCTAGGACCGGATTGTAGTTAATTCCTCCTTGTGTACCAATGAGGGGTACGTTGGCGAACTCTCCACAACTATCAATGGTTTCTGTACCATAGCGAGCCAAGGTATACCAATGAATATCATTATTAGTAAGAGACATAAGTCTTCGAGGCCAACGCAAACCTTCTCGGTTTTCCGTGAAAATGGGAGACTTAGGTAAGTGTGAAACAATCCATTTAAACAACAGAGGTGCACAACATACAATGATTCCACCGCCTTGGCGATTCCTATGATGGACAGAGAAATACATGTCACCAAGTAAAGTCGGAACAGGATTTCCAATCAGAAAGATCTTTATGGCATTGATATTAACAAAGTTGTCAACATTGGGAAACAGAACCAACCCATAGATGAGCAAGGCTAGTATAGCTTCAAAAGCTATCATGCTACCAGTTTCGATGAAATCAAAGGCTTTCTTTACTAGGAAGTGTGAAGTTAAACCCGGGAGGTTTCCTTTGGTAGTCCAATTACTCTCTACTTCAGACTTTTTCATGTGGATACTTGCTGCAATGACGTGTGACTTAGGAATGGCTTCCAAACCATTGAAGGGTATTTTGTCAGACACAGGAATACCTAAAAGATTGGCATATTCTTCCAAGGTCGGTACCAACTGGTAGTCTGGAAAGGTAAAACACCGGTAGACGGGATCATAGAACTGAACTAGAGTTTTGAGAAGTCCTTCATCAACATGAGTATTCAGGATAGGCAAAAGCTTTCCATAACTTTTCCTAAAATTAGAAGGATCTTGTACAGAAGATGCTAACTCTATCATTCTTTCTACATCAGGCGCTTTGAAACCGTACTTTTTGGTATACCTTTTTTCCATAACTTAATCCTATAATGTTTGCAAAGAAAATTCTCTAAATTTTTTTGGAAAAATCATGTTTTTATGGAAAAAGATGGGTTTTTTTAATGAATGTATGAATGTATGGATGCATGGATGCCACATATTCAAACATGGTAAAGCAAACATGGTAGCGCAAACATGGTAACACTAACATAGTAACGCAAACATGGTAACGCAAACATGGTAACGCATAAGTTCAAAGGTCCAAAGTCACGAGCATGAGGTCAGAGAACCAAAAATGGGATAGTTCTAGTTAATCACCTGCACAACATGTTCTACTGATACGTCAGAGTCTACATTTTTCTTTCGGATATTACCGGCTTTCCACAATTAAACTCATGAGCCAGCAATATTCTCAAGAAAAACTCGTCTGATTGTGGTTCTCCGCATGACAACTAATCCAAGTCTTCACCTGAATAGTTTCTGCACCACAACCTAATAAGGCCAGGATGGGTTGGGGTTCTACGGCCAACTCAGCTTCTACGGTTCAATGAAAGTAATAATGTCTTCGCTACGAAACATGCTAAACATATATTACCAACAAGGAACCTCCACTGAGCGGAAGGATTCTCACGTGCGCCTGCACATGACTATACCCTCCACCTAATTTCTTATGTGTACTTAATCCGGGTTAGGATTTGTCCATAATGTATCACTTGTAACAGAACCACACAAGTAACAGAACCAGAACCACACATATAACAAAAATGAAATAAAACAAAACAAATAGAAATAACCCTTTCTTTGGAAACAATAAAAAGATGGTCCCCAGTGAAGTCGCCATTTTTCTGTCGCGGGGAAAAATCGTTGTTTTTTTTCGGGATGAGACACCTGATGCCTTCTTTGGGCTCGAGTGCTCAAAAAATGATTTTTCTTTTGTACGGACCAAACTTTTTATTATTTCCAAAGGAGGAAAAGGAAAAAAGCTGCAATAACCTAAAAGTGGGGGGAGAGATCTTTGGGTAAGAGGGTTGGTTATACGAAGGGAAGGTATTAGCACCCAACGTATCTATAGTACTCTATAGGTTTCTTTGTTTTGTTTTTCCATTCTTGTTATTGAGAGGTTCTTGTGAAATAGGTGGGACCTAAGGTGTTTGTTTGATTATGCTCGCAAAGATCATCGCGATCCTCTGCATACATATCCCTTAGAGGGAATCAGAGCATCTGTAGCTCGGGGTCTACGGGTGCTAAGGTTTGAGTGGTTTTTTTTGTTTTGTTTTGCTCTCCAAGGATCGACCTTGTGCCTACGTATTCTCAAAGGGATGTTGAGAAAGTCAGAGCAATCGTAGTTCCCACTTATGCTAGTGGAAGCAAAGGAAAATAGACAAATGTCATCTAAATGCTTGATGTATCTAATCTATATCATCACATACATCTGTTTGATTTTTGTTTGAAAATCTTTTCATTATAAGCCCTGGGCCATGCCACTTATGGTGCTTAGAATGATAAAGATGTTTTTTTTGTTTAACCAGCCTTGTGGCAAAAACTTTCAATGAAGTCAGCCTTGTGACAAAAAGTTTTGATTAATCAGCCAGCCTCGTGGCAAAAGTTTCAATGAAGTCAGCCTTGTGACAAAAACTTTGATTAATCAGCCAGTATGGTGGCAAAACGGTTTGATTGATTAGCCAGCCTTGTGGCAAAAAAGTTTGATTTGATTGATTGTTTGTGATGATATAGAAGAGATACTCCTATCATAGAGATGAAAAATGTCTAATCTCCTAGGGTATTTGATTTGGATATTGGGGATGCTTATAAGAAGCCCGTGGGTCCTTGTACGAAGCCCAAGAGGAGGCTATCTGAGGGTCCTTGCATTGTAAGCCCAAGAGGAGGCTATGGGAGGGACAATCCAGGGTCCTTGCATTGTAAGCCCAAGAGGAGGCTATGGGAGGGACAAGTCGTTTGTACAAAGCCCAAGGGGAGGCATGGTATAGTTGGTTTGAGCTCTTAGAGCGATTTCACCGGGAAACCATACTCTATGTCCTAACCTAAATTAAGGGAGATTCTTTGCACGAAGCCCAATAGGAGGCTATGGGGAACCTAGTGTTGTACTAAGTTGAACAAGTATATATATAACAATCACAAGTATGAACAAGTATGAACAAATATGAACAAACATGAACAAATATGAACAGTTATACATATATGACAAAGTGTGTGTATATAATGGAGTTTATGAAGGAAATATACCTGTAAGCATGATCCATTTGTATACACGGGGGCTCGGGACTCATACTCGGGGAGAGGCCCACTTGAGTTTATTCAAAAGCTATGTAAACAAGTATTCACAAAGGGCATTGGGACTTATACCTACATGGAGGCCCATGGTATTTTTGGGAAGATTTAAAGAAAACCTTCATTTTTGATTTGTTATTCAAAGTTAAAAATCAAATTGATCGAGGTATGTACAAAAAAGTGTATGTACAAAAAGGTGTACAATGAAGTACCTAACTTCATGTACGGGAATGGGACTTATACCTATGTGGAGGCCCATGTTTTATTTTATAAAACATGGTTGATTATTTTGTTAAAAAACGCGAGGTTTCGTCGTTTGAAAAACAGTTTGAAAGTTTGTTTTGAAAGAGTTTTCTGTACAAAGAAAAACTGTAAAAAAGAAAGAGGAAAGGGACTTATACTCTCTAATATTCGAGAGGCCCACATCGTTTTGAAAATCAATTGATCAATTAAAAAGATTTAATCAATAGTTTCCTTTGAAAATCAAAAAGAAATGGTTTATCGTTTTGAAAAGAATCGCGATCGCTTGTTTTAAAATGGTTTGAATTTTGAAAGGAGTCAAATTAATCAAGATAAACAAAAAGATTATCTTCAATTAACACTTAGATGATTAGGGTTTGCTCCAAAAAATATTTACAAGTGATTAAGTTTGAAAATCAAATGAAAAATAATATTTAAAAGTATTAAAAATACTTAAAAACAAGTCATTTTAAAAATGTATCAAATAAATATTTTTTGATGATTTTTTTTTATATTCTTAAAATATATGTGTTAAACAAAAAGTGTGTAAAAAATGAATGAAAAATGAGTTAATTTGATGTGTTAAATAATTAAATGAAGTTGTAAAAGAAAATGAAAGAAAAATAGTTGTAAAAAAATGTTTTGGTCCCTAAGGGTGTTGAACCCGTGACCTTATGCTCACCACTCAAAAACTTAGCCAACTGGACCACGCGCGTGGTCTTTTTAACACTTGCAACGAATTTGTTATATTTTTGAATCAATTTCTAATTTCAGTTTCAAAATCTGGCGCCAAGAACACATGAACAATTTGAATTTGAAAATTCTGAAAACTGGATTGTTTTGATCAAGTGAATAGCCTATCTTGCTCGATTTTCCACAAGGAACATGATGGTACCATTTAATTTCATTTATTTTCAATCTAAGATCATTAATTTTCTGATGAACACGAAGAACCCTAATTCTATGATTCAATCTGAAATCGTGTATGTGCAAGTTATGATGCAATTGATTGAGGGTTAATGATCCTCATGTGTGCAGAAACAAGATGGTATGGCAGTTTTTCATTTATGATGCATGTATGATAGAGTTTGAAGTTCATGAGCACTTACCTCAAAAACGGCCAAAGTGAGAATCGAATTCTGCAAATGAGGAGTTCCAGTTGTTGTTTCTTGATCTGGACAGCATCAATGGACCTTATGGAAGGTGTTTGAATGCCTGGAATGAACTGGAAACCTCTTGATCAATCTATGGTACCCGATCTGCAGTATGGCTTAAGTGAGGATCTAGCTTGATGATTTTGGTGTTTCAGATCATGGATGATGGTTGGAACAGTTCATATGAAGTATATGGATGATGTTTAGAAGGTTAGTTTGGACAGAATTTGCTTGGTATGGATTTTGGCATGATAAGGCTAGTGTTATGCATATTTGGAGGTGAGATGATGATTCTGAGTTTTGGGATGATTTGAGGTGTGTGAATGGTTCAAACACATCATATATGATGTTTATGAGATGTTAGAATCATTAATTTGGCCAGAACTTCAAGGGTTTGGAGGTTGGGATTTCTTCCTCACTTTGAAACTTAAAACTTGCAATTCAAGAAAGAAAGAGAAAACCTATCTTTTGTGAGGTTTTGGTGTGATTTTGAATGGAGTTTGGACCTCTATTTATAGGCCAAAGTGTCTGAACTCAGAGCTTTGCAACTTGATCAAGAATTGGTGATTTGGCACTTAAGGGATAGAAAGGAATCTTACCATTAAATGCATATGGTTAAAGTTACCAAACCATGGTTAAAATTGGCTATGCTTCTTATCTCTTTCCCATCTGTCTCAAATCAGAAAATATCTTCCAATTATTGCCTCTATGTATCATTACTTGGATCATTTGGCAAATTGGTTCATAACTTAGTGAAAATGGCATGAAATTTCAAGTGAAAAGTTCACTAATGTCAAAATTCAAAACCATGGCTAGACTCCATATTTTTCCATGCTCTTGGACATTTTGGAAAGCTCATGTTACACACTTCAAAACCCTAGTTGAAAGTTTCTTCAAGACTTTTAAGGAAATGGGTGAAAAAGATCCATGAACTTTGAAGAAAATGAGATTTTAAGTGAAGTTTTCAAAAAGTACCAACTTTGAAGCTCCATATCTCTTAAATGGTTGATCTTATGGAAAAATATTATATGTGTCAAAGTTGTTTATTGGATCAAAATCTACAACTTTCATGTTGGAAGTTTTTTTCAGTTTGTAGGTGAAATTTTGAGAAATTCCCTTCCAAAGTTTGGAAAAAACCATTGAAAAACACTTAGAAAATTTTCTAAGTATGAAAGTCAAACTTTGACTTTTTGATTCTTGATTGATTTTCTTGATTTTTCTTGATCAAATGACTTCATATATCATATATTGATGATTCAAAACTTCAAAAGTCATGGTTGACCAAAATTCCCCAAAAGTCAATGGTGATCTTGTACAGTTGACTTTTTCAGACGAATCGCGTTTCTGGAGATTTCAAATGAAACAGGCTATCCTTACCAAATGAATGGTATGAATGGATCACATTGAAGCATTAGAGGATATTGAGCCATGGTTTGAGTTGTGGCACCATGTCCTGATTAAAAAGTCAGTGGTTCAGTGAATTAGGTCAAAAACCCTAATTGTCGACCTGATGAAATTGATGACTGTGGATCTTGAATTGAAATGTAATTTCCATTGGATATTGTCATAGGGATTATTTGAAGATGATTGAAACCTTTGATTGACTTCCCGGGGGTTTTTAGGATTTCCCAAATGTGATCCCTGATTTTAGTCCCTGATAGTTCAAAACCCTAATCTGATGATTTGAAATTTCACTGTTGATCAATCCTTGTGTAGGAGATGTCTTGAGCCAATGGATTAGGTCAAGATGATGCACTTGGGGTCTTGAGGTCATGTCCCAAGTCATTAGGTCAAATCCTGAGCAAAAGTCAGGAGTATGCTATCTTCAGTCAAAACCCTAATCTGGTTGATTCAGAGCCCTTGAGCTTGTTGAAATGAATCTCTGAGGACCAAATGTTGATTGTTGATGAAGATGATTCATTTGAGATGAAGGGAGAACAAAACCCTAATTGATTGTTACTTGTACTGATGAGTGATTTCCTGTTTAAATCCTGCTGAGTCACAAGTAGCAAACACAAGCTATGCAATTTGTTAGAGATGCAAATGATGCATATGCTATGATATGAGGTGGTATCTTAGGTCAAAAATTGGGGTATGACAACTACTAACGTTGGTTTAGTCTACAGAAGATCTAAAGAATACAACTTAGTAGGATTCTGTGATGCTGACTATGTTGGAGACAGAATTGAAAGGAAAGTACTTCTGGAACTTGTCAATTTCTTGGAAGTCATCTGATCTCCTGGTACAGCAAGAAGCAAGCTACTATAGCTCTCTCAACCACAGAAGGGACTATGTTCATAAGGGTGTTCTATCTTTGAACTTTGTAGATACAAACCATCAATGGGCTGATATCTTTACAAAACCCCTTGCTGAAGATAGGTTTAAATTCATTCTGAAAAATATCAGTATGGATTTATGCCCAGAATAAGAAGATGAGAAGATCTCTGTATGAATATCTCTGTATGAAGATCTCAGAAGCTCTTTTAAAGCAAAACAGCTGTCACCAGTCTTTCCAGAAAATGAACACGTGTTCTCTATTTTTGGACAAGCATGCGTGCAGTTTAGGAGACGCCACCCTAGGTAACTGTGCAAATCATTTCACTTTGTCACATTATCTCTCCTAACGTCATTTCTCATTAAATGCATATTAATGTCTTTTTTCTTGTAATTATTTCATTTAAAATAGTTTTCTTTTTTCTTTAATTTTAACTTCTTTTTCAAACCGTTTAAATAACCCGCTTCATCTTCATTTCATCTTTTATTTCTCTCTCTTTTCATAAACCTTAGCTTCTCATTTTCAAACCTGCATTTCGCCATGAATCCTTCATCTAGTTCGTCAAACAAAGCAACAGAAAACAAGCTGAAGAGAAAGGCAGCAAAAGAAGCTGCAAAGGAAGCTAAGAAGACGAAGGTCACCTATGACCCTCTCAAGGTGAATCCTTTTGAAGCCATGATGTCTGGAAATTACTTCAGGCAAGTGTACGAACCTCCTGAAGATATCCCTCAATCACCTCCCTCTATACAAACTTCCACCCCCATATCACCTCCTCAAATCAATCTGCAACCACCATCATCACCACAGATTCTTAACCCTACCCCCATAACTACCATCTTTTCCACACCCTCTGATATCCCATCCTCATCTAACCATCCCACATATATCTCCTCATCTCTTTCACATCCCATACCCACCAGAACATCCTATCCTTATTGTTGTCTCTATCCTGATTCCAGATTCACCTTTAACCCTCCAACACCTGCCTCTCATACCTATCTTGAGCTTTTACACTCTGAGGTAAATAGCTGGTTGGAGATTCTGGGTGCTGCACACCTCAACAATCTGGATGAGCCTTCCACTCGCAATCTCTGGAGAGCTTTTCGCCAATATTTTCTGGTTAGGGCTATGGATGTCCAGAGAAGATTTATGACAGAAGCACCTGGTGCTCGTGGTCTTCTCTTGGAAGTTGATGATGGCAGATATCATCATCTCATCAGGAACAGAAGAGTTCTTTAAGAAAGGATACCTGCAGATGAGTTGGATGAAGTAAATCCTTACAGAGACATTGTGGTCTGGAGACAAAGGAATCCAGTGCTGACTGGAGATTTTCAGTGGCTGTTCAATTGGTTCAGAATGAACCCTTCTGAAAGCGCTCCTCATATGGTCTTTCCAGAAGTGGTTTATCCTGCAGAAGTTGTAGGACCAACTCCTCCAACAAACCTAGCAGCTATTTTTTAGGCCTTAGAAGATGGAGATTCTGAGCTTCCTGAACCAGAATATGCTGAAGATGCTTCTGAGTCCGACTCATATGTTGAGATGGAAGTTGAGATGGATGTTGCAGAAGGTGAAGACCTTCCTGATCCTGAGTATGAAGCTGATGCTTCTATGGAAGAAGGTGCTGCTGAAGATCATCCTATAGGCAGAAGTCTTGAAGCTTCTTCTTCTAGTGAACCCTCCATTCTGGTGAAGACTCTAGAGGCTTTATAGCAGAATCAAGCTGAGTTGGCTTCTCGCCTGGACAAGCAAGAAGAGACCAATGCTGAGTTTCGCTCCTTTATGGCAACGCAAACCGCAAGCAATGCTGGGATTTATGAAATGCTGGCAAATATTATGTCTAAGATAGGGTCTTAGTCTTTGAGTCTTTGTAGTTTCTTTCCTTGTTGCATCTGCTTTCTCTGCATCTCTCTTTTGTACTTCTGCTTATCTTTTTGCTTATCAATGAAAAAGTTATTCTGTTTCTTTGAGCTGAATGATAATTATCCTTTTCTTCTATGTGTTTGTCTTGTTTTTCATATGAATCTTTTATGTTTTTGATGTTATGACAAAAAGGGGGAGAAAAATGTGATAAATGATATGATTTATTTTATCAGTTGCTGGGAGAAAGGCTCCACATTTCTAACAGAACTTGCAAAGTTCTATGTTTTTGAGTGTTGTCTTGCAGGAATTAAAGATCCTCTTTAAAGGTCAACATGAGAAGCAAAGAGATGAGGAAAAGCAATTCTATAAAGAATCAAGCTTTTGGAAAGTGAAGCAAGATGAGTGCTTGAAAGCTTCAAGATCAAGAGCAAGAAGGAAGAATGTTCTGATATTCTGATGATAGAATATACTTTCATTCCTATTCCTTATATGTTCTGATGCATGTTTTTAGTTACAAAATATGCTCTGAAACATTATGGTTATTTGCTCTGATACATATTATATGTTCTGAAACATATTCTATGTTCTGATTCATTCATGCTGACTTTTGTCGTTTAGTTTGTTCTGTAACATTTCAGGATGTAGAGATGCTCTGATGATGCTCTGGTACATTCAACAATGTTCTGATACAATCTAGCATGCAATGATTCAAGAAGAAATTCAAGCTCTGAAGCTGTCCAATGGAAGCAAGAATCAGAAGCTATGAATACTCTGAAGATCTAGGAAATTCAAGTTCTGAAGCTGTCCTATGGAAGCAAGAATCAGAAGCTGTGAATGTTCTGAAGATCTAAGCATATGTGAACATCTCTACTGAAATACTCAGGGAAGTCTTTTATTTTTAAAATTCTTCTAGTATTTATTTCAGGGGGAGATTATTTATCTCAGAGGGAGATTGTTAATCTTAGGGAGAGACATATTCACACATTGTCTATATGCTTATGCTATAGCTGTGTAATTGTCCTTAGCCGTCTGTTCTTTCTGATCGCAAATTCATATCATTTATGTATGTTTTTGTCATCATAAAAAAGGGGGAGATTGTTAGAACAAGATTTGTTTTGATCAATATTCTTAGTTTTGATGATAACAAGGATATGAATTTTGTATGAGACAATGTGGTACTCTAATACTATGCAATTTCCGTTTCAGGAATTATACAAAGAGTATGCACAAAATCAGCGCAAGAAGCACTGACTCAGAACGTTCAGCATGCAACATCAGAACATGGTCTGGCAAGACATCAGAAGATGGTCAAGCAGAATCAGAACATGGGTCTATGGAAGCATCAGAAGAACTTGAGATCAGAAGCAGAAGCGCTGAAGTTCTCATGGTATCACGCTAAGAAGCACTTCAAGGTCAGAAGACAAGAAGATGCTCTGCACCAAGCTGTTTGACTCTGATGATATTTAAACGTTGTTTACACAAACATCAGATCAGAAGCAAGTACTAGATGGCAGGCTATGCTGACTGATAAAAGGAACGTTAGAAGCTATTAAAGGCAACGTCAGTAGACACAATGGAAACAAGGCTCGAGGTAGTTGACAAAAGAGTGAAACATTAAATGCAATGTTGTACGGATTACGCAAAGCATTAAATGCTCCCAACGGTCATCTTCTCAAGTGCCTATAAATATGAAGTTCTGATGAGAAGCTGGTTGACGAATTTTTGTACAAACTTACAGAAACGCTGTTCAAACTCTAAAGCTCTCAAACTTCATCATCAAGCTCACTACATTGTTGTTGTAATATATTAGTGAGATTAAGCTTAAACTTTAAGAGAAATATCACAGTTGTGATTATAGCTTTTAAGAAGCATTGTAATACTCTTAGAATTTGTTTACATTAATTTGTAAAGGACTAGAGTGATCAGGTTGTTGATCAGTATACTCTAGCAAGTCTTAGAAGTTGTCTAAGCAGTTTGTTCCTAGAGTGGTCAGGTTGTGATCAGGATACTCTAGAAGACTTAGAGTGTTTCTAAGTGGAAAACCATTGTAATCAAGTGTGATTAGTGGATTAAATCCTCAGGTGAGGTAAATCACTCCAAGGGGGTGGACTGGAGTAGTTTTGTTAACAACGAACCAGGATAAAAATCATTGTGCAAATTGTTTTTATCTTACAAGTTTTTAAAGCTACACTTATTCGAACCCCCCTTTCTAAGTGTTTTTCTATCCTTCACAAGTAACATGATTTAAATGATATCCACAACAATGAACCTTATGTCACCAAAATAAAGAAAGTGATAAAAAGGAATAACTTCAAATAAAGAGTAGATCTTGTTCTCACGTTACTTCTGATTTTGAATGATGAACAACTACAAAAACTACAATGTCATGAAACCACTGAAAATAAACTAAAATGAAATAATTAAAAACATAATTAAATAGAAGTTTGAATTAATTGATAAGTGTACTTGATGAAGCTAGAATACTGTTAATGGTGGTTTAAGTGAAGGAATGCTACATTGAAGTCAAAATCGGCGCTAGCGGTGGTGGAGAGAGGATGAAAATTTAAGGTTAAAATGGATTTGCTTTTGTTTTCTTCTCTTTGCAAGCTTGAAACAAAAACAATGGTATATTTTATGGGTTTTAAGCAAAGAAGGAGCAATCAAGGTCAAGACTTTTCTGTGTGAGAGAGGAAAAAGGAAAGAAAATGATACATAATTGGAGACCATTGGCGGATCTTGTTGTTTTTTACGGTTACCAGTGGCGGTGAAAATGGAAAGTTTGGAAAGCAATGCATTTGGATCTGGTAAGTATGAAAAGATGGGAAGAAGATAATATGGAAGAAGCCAGAGAAAATGCAGAGAAGAGGAAATGAGTTTGCCTTTAGGAAATAAAATATGTGGAGAATGAATTAATCTCTTAATGTGGGTTTTTCTTATAGAGGCTGCATTTGATGTGCATTGAAAAAATCTTGAACCTTTACAACTTCTGAGGCACAGTGATAATAAGAAGAAACCTTGCAATTGGGTTCTGCAGATGAAATGTGAGGGAGAGCCGCCAGAAATGCATTGGAATTGAAATATTTCAACATTTTTTAGTAATAATGACTGTATTGAAGTTATTGGGTAATTAATGTGACATTTAAATTTTCCTAATTATTTATTATTATTTTATTATTTATTTTGATTAATTCTTATTAAATATTTAAAACAGTCAAATTGACTTTATGACCTCAAATTATGGTTAATCTTTTGATTTGATTATGATTAGAATGTAATTAATAGAGGCATTAGTTTTCCTATATTGTTAATAGATTATGCATATAAATTAAATTATTATTTATATTATAACAACTAAATATATTAATTTATTGAAGTATATAATTTATCATTTATGATATTTTATTTATATAAATTAAATTATTGTATCAATACAGTAACACGTTTTCACAATTATCCTATTTTTATGTTTGCAATTAATATTATTTTTATATCATATTTTCACATTTAAAAAATAAATGTCTATAACGATAAAAATAAAGATGATTATGCACTTCCGGAAGCACCCTGTTTATCCAAAAAAAATTGATTGCTTCCGTAGATACATCTACGGAAGTATAATAAACTACTATATATGGGGGAAAATAAAAATAAAATCAGTTCAGTGATTGTTCTGTAGGTGCATTTACGGAATGACTTAGCGCTATATTATTCCATAGATGCATCTACGGAAGTGTCTGATATAGTTTGAACCAGCATGATCACTCCCCCCATTGTTTCATTTCTTCAAACTTTCCATATTCCATACCCTAAAAACCTACATCAATACCTTATTTCACTCCAAGACTCGAACTTTTTGGTGCAACAAATCGAAGGGAGCAATAGGAGTCTGAATTTTAGATAAATATTCATCTTCAACCATTACAATGTTCATATTATGCAACTAATTTCTCTGGAAAAAAGTTACGCTGCTTCCGTAGATGCATCTACGGAAAGTGTTGAGGAAGAACACTTCCATAGGTGCATCTACAGAATAATCGCCGAGTTATTTTTTACAGCGGTTATGTAATTCTCTGCTACTTTTGCAAATAGGTATGGTGCACCCCGGTAATATTTCAAGAGAATTATCTCCTTAAGTCGATGTTTGTACGAGTGTTGATGGGGTAGTCGCAAAGATGGTAGATGTCGGAGGTGACTTTAGTAGCAAGAAAGACTTTGATGATCATAAAGTCATGTTTACATGGATTTGTAGGATGCAACTAACCTTGGTTTTGGTGTGGTAATAGGAAGATCGGAAAATGGTACGACAAGAAGAAACCCGTTTGTAACAATGTTGTGCGAAAGAAGCGGGAAATATCATCCTCCTCTAAAGAATTTTAAAAGAGACGACACGGGTACTAGAAAATGTGAGTGTCCATTTAAAATCTGTTGTTACATGTTGGCTAGCAAGAAGTGGAGATGCTCTGTTATTTGTGGCTTGCATTACCATAATTTATGCGTAAAATTACAAGGACATCTGAGTGTTTGCCGGCTCAATCCGAAAGAGAAGAAATCTATTAAAGAAATGTCCTTGAATCTTGTCCTACCGAAAAATATACTTGCCACATTGAAAAGGAAGGAACCCGACAACGTATCGAATATAAGGCAAGTGTATAATCAACGGTACCGCAATAATAAGGCGAGTAAGGGAGATAGGAGTGAGATGCAACAATTGTAAAAAATGTTGAATGCTAACAAATACGTGTCGCGCTACAGAACTTGCGATGACGAGGTTATGGTCCGAGATATTTTTTGGACTCATCCGAATTCGATAAAGTTGTTCAACACTTTCCCGATAGTGCTCATCCTCGATTCTACCTACAAGACAAACAAGTATTGACTCCCATTATTTGAGATGGTCGGTGTTATGTAACACCCCGTTTGCCCAAAACATAATATAATAATAATTATAATAGCACTTATCAGAGTTTTCATAAAATACGGGATATTACATTCCTTTCAACTTTATAATAATAGTAACTATAAAAGTAATCCTTTATTAATTCCATAAAAATTCCTTTATAAAGGTTTATACAAACTGCAGCGGAAAATATTTTTATAACATCACCATCCTCAACTCAAATGGCACTAAGACCTTCTTTACAACAAATAAACAACTTCTTCATAATATGTTTCAAAATCTAATACGTAACAAAATAGGAATAAAAATAACTAAATAAAACCCATCCCGTTACGTATCAAAGGATACTCCTACACAAAGACACCAGAGACTCCGAACTCAAGCAGCAACTACTCCAATGAATCTGCACGTTACCCACGTAAGAGGTAACATTCAAGCAGAAAGGGTGAGATTTCACAATTCATAATAAAATGATAACATAGTAAGGAATTATTATGTTCAGCAACTTACAATCCTTCACCAATAACAACACATAATGCAAGTTATCAACAAGAACAATATATTATCATATTATAGCAACAATAGCAATTTATCACATATGTGTAGTTAACAAATGACATCAAAATTAACACCACATATAACAACAACCATACAACATCAACTACACATTATTATTCATATTTATCAACAGTTGACAACATCATCAACAATTAGCAGCATCAACAATTAACATCAACACCATATGAAATGCAAGTGCAATCATGCATGTGGTACCCAGGGCATAAGCCCTCAACATTTTTCCTTAAATAAGGATCCAAGGCATAAGCCTTCAACAGTGCCAATACAGACCAACAACAGGGCATAAGCCCTCAACAATGCATATGTAATCATGTCAAATGAAATCAGCTCAAAAACATCAACAATCAACATTTGGCACAATGGCCCAAGGCATAAGCCTTCAATAACGTCATCAACAACAACATCATCAATATTGGTACAAAAACCCAAGGCATAAGCCTTCAACAACAAACATCGACAATAACATAATTTATTTCATCAAGTAAATAATTACTCCCAACATCATTTTATACATCATTTGATTCGTCCAAATGCGTAACACAACTACCAACGATCGACACAATCATATTCAAATAATTATTTAAAATATCAAACGAAGTCGGAATCACGCAAATGAATATGTTCCGGAAAGCTTAGAGAGTCTATTTCAAGGATATGAATTTTATTTTAAGACCTAATACACCAATCAGTTCAGTTTAATCAAACCAAAAGAATACACACTCACACCTGGTAGAATATTTTGTCTAACTTCAAAATGATGCCAAAACTTATATACTTATGATAAAATTTCTAAACCTTCCAGTTGAAAATATCATTAAGTCCTCTTTCCAACGCAACTGACGCCACCCCAAACGGACTTACGACGCTCCAGTTACACTCGAAACAAAATGACCAACGCATGACCGAAATCGCCAACATTTATGGTATAAAACACTACTATTGAAGAACTCATGGACTTAATTTCTCCATATAAACATAAATATTATCGCATTAGCTTTCTAACGCTTCGAAAGGGACCTCAAACGGACTTACGAAACTCAAGATATGCCCAAAACAAGTCGGTCAATACACTACTACAGTCTCCCGCGATCCCATTACGGAAATTTCACTCTTAAACTCATTTTTTTCAACTTAAAACTATGTCAAACATTCCCCAACATGTTCAAATAGCTTATTTTGAAAATCACTTATTATTGGTCAATTACTTTTTGTTATTTCACTCTAAACCTATCAACCAACATCAATTCTAACAACATTATGCCATCAAAATCCATCCCCATTCATCAATTCAACACAAATCAACATTTAACATCATTATCAACAAACATATATAACCCTATTACATCAATTCATAATCAACTCAAAAACATCCCTAAACAACCCTAACTCCAAACATACATTATCAATCCCATTATAAATTGTTAGTCCCCCCTTACCTTAATTTTGAGCTTTGATCCTTCAACAATGGTGGAAGTCTTCCTTCTCTCTTGCCCTAGCCTCTTTCTCTGGTTCTACGTTCTTCACAAATTAGCCAAAACATAATATTCCTTCTAATTCTATTTTATATTATTAATAATACTTATTTCTAATATTATTAATGGGCTTACTACACACACCCTCCCAACTACTAACCACATGCATGGCCCATTTAATTAATTAACACTAATATTATTATAACTAATTCTTAAATTAATTAATAATACAACCTGACAGCAACATACCCACTTATGATAACCTATACTAAAATTATGCCTAATAATGCACAAGCACACCACAAAATAATTAATAATTAAGTAAATAAATAATCCGGGCGTTACAACTCTCCCCCACTTAGAATGTTTTCGTCCTCGAAAACCCACCAACAGAAACGAGTACTAATACATGTAGAAGATATTTACAGTTATTGCATTCTGATTTTAGTTACAAAATTATTTGTAATTAATGCTTTTTAAATAATATGTTTGATAGAAATAACTATAAAGATCAAATATTCTCCTCACATAAACTCTCCATACTCTAGGCTCATCCTTTGTCACCCAATCCTATCAATACAGTGGCCAATTGCTTTAAAGAAACTTTTCTACATAAGAGCAATGATGCATGAGAAGAAAAGCATTCTTCATCTTGCATAATTGTACCAAAGTTCCTAATACATCTTCTATACCAAAGCTCCTAATAAATCTTTAATTAGCTTTGCAGTGAGACGTGAGACATTTAATAGATATGAAAGATTTTAAAAAGTAATTTGTTTCAACACGTGAGACATTTTATCTTACGAAAGATTTCAAAACGTACTTCTCAAATTAAATTTTGCATTTATATTTAAAATTAAAAATAATAAGTTGACACAACACCAATTTAAAATTAAAAATAACAAGTTGACACAACATCAATATTGTATTCGTATACGCATACATCTTTTATATATTTATCAAAATAAATTTTAATAAAATTAATAATTTACTTATCTCACGAGTCATTATCAACATAATATTTATTTTAATTTAATTAATCATTATCTTAATTTAAGAGATAATTTTTATTTTTAAAAATTATTTTATTAATTATTATCTCATATTTTTCTAGAATGTTCACATGTGACTATACCTATAATGATTTTTCTCAATTTTATCTACTCTTTAACCTATAGTGACCTATATCCCTTTCTTTTAATTGTTATTTGGCTGTAAATTATTTAATACAATATTTAGCCCTATTTTGTTATTGTACTTTTTTTTTGAATCATTATTTTAACTTAGAACATAATTTTCATACTACTAATATCTTATTAGTAAATTTTTTTAGATAGTTAATTTCCATTTTATATATGCAATTTAGTCAAACTTGTTTACTTCACATTTTTCGTATCGTTCAAAAAATACTACACAACCAATAATACACCTGGGCGACAGTACGGGTCTCTGACTAGTAGGTATTATAAATAGGTACTATAGTGGCATACAAATAGGTACTATAGTGGCAGAGTAAACTAAATTGACAAACCAATTTCAATTGTTTAAGTTTATTATATATAAAATTTCATTAGTATAATATAATAATATTAGTATAATATTTTTAGGAGTTTTGAGTTACAGATGAACATTCATATTATTTGACCAATCTACTATCATACAATTACTAATCAATTGACCAAACTGACTAATTTGTCCCTTGCAAAAATTACATTTACAAAGGAAAAAGGGCATTTTCGTAATCAACTAAATACACCACAAAATTTTCACCTTTTTCAACAAGTGTTAGATACCCATTGGTCCAATTTCAAAATTTAAATTTCACTTTTTCTTCTTTTCTCATTGTCTCTCTGTTTTCTCTATCACTTTCCTTTTCCTCTTTCTCTTTCTCTTTCTCTTTCTCTTTCTCTCTGTCTTCTCTTTCCTCTTTCTCTTCGTCTTCTCTCTTCTCTGTTTTCTGCACAAACCTTAGCACATCCACAAACCCTAGCGATGTCGTCGACCACTCCAATATCACAATCTCACGGTCTTTGTCATTTGGTTTCTATCAACTTGGCAGCGACCACCGTTTCTCTATCTCCAGCCGATTCGGTAAGAACGAGCATCATTTCCCCATCTTTCTTCTTCGTTTTTTCACTCCTTCATTTTCTCACTCCTTCGTATTCTTAAATCTATGGTGTTATGATTTAATTTGAGTTTTCTTTTTGGTGTTATGATTTTTAAAACATTGCTTCGTTGCTTTAGAAACGGCACACTTGAAGGATGTGATAAGAAGAAATTCATTTGGTCTAGATGCTCAGGTACATAGATTATAGTATAAATTTGTTGCTACTCAGTTTGCATAAGAACATAAGAACACTTTTGGACTGCTGCTGCTACCAGCAATTTTTTGTTTTTTTTTGTGCCCGGTACATAAGAACCTAAAAGTATGAAACATATATGGTTCTGTCTTTGATAATTTAGATTTGTTCACCCATTCTATTTTCATTTTATCTATGATTCAACCCTTCCTAAAAAGATATTTATGGTTCATCTTTGTTTTTATTATTTGGAATGGAAAATTATTCAACGAGCAATGTTTGTGGTTATATAGTTGATTCTTTGTGTCTGAGAGGAAAACCTGTGACATTTATGGTATTTCTTTTAGCAAATTTTTCCAGTATTTTCTTTATGTTGATATTTTTCTCACTCTGTTCTTTCCAAATTTTAGGTATTATAAATAGGTACTATATTGGGGGAGAGTAAACTAAATTGACAAACCAATTTCAATTGTTTAAGTTTATTATATATAAAATTTCATTAGTATAATATAATAATATTAGTATAATATTTTTAGGAGTTTTGAATTACAGATGAACATTCATATTATTTGACCAATCTACTATCATACAATTACTAATCAATTGACCAAACTGACTAATTTGTCCCTTACAAAAATTACATTTACTAAGGAAAAAGGGCATTTTCGTAATCAACTAAATACACCACAAAATTTTCACCTTTTTCAACAAGTATTAGATACCCATTGGTCCAATTTCAAAATTTAAATTTCACTTTTTCTTCTTTTCTCATTGTCTCTCTGTTTTCTCTATCACTTTCCTTTTCCTCTTTCTCTTTCTCTTTCTCTCTGTCTTCTCTTTCCTCTTTCTCTTTCTCTTTGTCTTCTCTCTTCTCTGTTTTCTGCACAAACCCTAGCGCAGCCACAAACCCTAGCGATGTCGTCGACCATTCCAATATCACAATCTCACGGTCTTTGTCATTTGGTTTCTATCAACTTGGCAGCGACCACCGTTTCTCCATCTCCAGCCGATTCGGTTAGAACAAGCATCATTTCCCCATCTTTCTTCTTCGTTTTTTCACTCCTTCATTTTCTCACTCCTTCGTATTCTTAAATCTATGGTGTTATGTTTTAATTTGAGTTTTCTTTTTGGTGTTATGATTTTTAAAACATTGCTTCTTTGCTTTTGAAAGGGCACACTTGAAGGATGTGATAAGAAGAAATTCATTTGGTCTAGATGCTCAGGTACATAGGTTATAATATAAATTTGTTGCTACTCAGTTTGCATAAGAACATAAGAACACTTTTGGACTGCTGCTGCTACCAACAATTTTTTTTTGTGCCCGATACATAAGAACCTAAAAGTATGGAACATATAAAGTTCTGTCTTGGATAATTTAGATTTGTTCACCCATTCTATTTTCATTTTATCTATGATTCAACCCTTCCTAAAAAAATATTTATGATTCATCTTTGTTTTTATTATTTGGAATGGAAAATTATTCAACGAGCAATGTTTGTGGATATATAGTTGATTCTTTGTGTCTGAGAGGAAAACCTGTGACATTTATGGTATTTCTTTTAGCAAATTTTTCCAGTATTTTATATATGTTGATATTTTTCTCACTCTGTTCTTTGCAAATTTTAGGGCCTTGAAGAAGAAAGTGTTTGTGTGAAGCTGGGGTTTTTGACATTTTATATTTTGTATCGAAGTTTTAGGTGCCTTTCAGGTTTGTATCGAAGTATTTAGTATTTAAATATTTGAAATTATTGTTTGCTTATTAGTGATATTTGACATTTTGAATGACTTTTCTTGGCAGATCACCTTGCGGCTTGGGTGAAGGAATACATTGTATGTCACTTGTATCTTATTGCTTCATATTTTTTGAGATCTTTTTCTCCATAGGAAGCTCCAACTTTACTTATTGCTTCATATTTGAAGTCGTGTAACTTGTGTGTACGTTTCTCACGAATTTGAACAATAAGGCTGACAAGGCTATTGCAGAGATTGAGGGAAGACATGTCCAAAAACTTGTAGAATTGTGATGAATCAAGGCAGCAGCTACTGCACATTTAGGAGGAACACAACAAACTGGTATGTAATAAAAATATAGAACTAAAAGTGCTTATATGCATATGTATATTACTAATATCTATGAATACTATTATCTATTTATTCCGAAAATATATTATTTTCGACTCCGATGAGTACTGCTTAAGATGAAGTTACTATCTATACTTATATCTATAGCTATGGTGAAGCTTATGCCACTGCTAATACTATCAGTTGACCGACATTAACAAATGATCATCTATGGTAAGTTTAGCAAATTCAGGTTTTTGTCGATTAATTTGCCTTTGTTGTTAAGCCAATTGCAACAACGACATCACAAAACTGACTTCTATGTATGCCCATTTTGGTTAGTAGATATTAGTAATGAACGTTTCTTCTTCAACTTCTTTTAATTCTTACATATGAATGCCATTTTTTCTGTAAAGAGTTATGTTAATGGACATGAGCATCAACATTAATAGCGCTTTAATGATTTTGATCAACTTTGATTGAGAAATTTACTTCATAACAGTTTTTAATTTTTTGAGAATCTGCTGTTTTTCTAATTTCATTGTCTCTGTTAATGATTTTTTTGTTTTTTAGTCAGTATGTTTGGTATTAGCTTTTTTAGCATGGTTAAGACCAAAACCACTCCATTGAAGATCAAACCAAATTTCCAAATTGCCACCACTCAACAAAGCACACTCCTGATTCTAAGATGATATATGTCACCACTGTCACTAAATCTAAGGTATCATCAATTTAAACCCTCACTTAATTTAGGGATTCATGTTAAGTAGATAATAACTTAATCAATTTGATTACGTTTATAAGTGTGATCACGTACACTGCAGTTTTGAAGGAAATTTATTGTGTTGACGGTGTGAAAAAAACGCAGTTGCTTTCACACAACTACATCAAGCCAACATAATAGTGGTGTTTTTTTTAACAATGTCTATGCGTTTTTTAACCCTGTTAGTGGAAGCTTTGTAAACAAGATGCAGTATATGAAATACGGTTAATGGGTCCATTTTGAATTTCTTTCTATGTTATAAATGTTGGGATCATGTAGAAGATATTTACAGTTATTGCATTCTGATTTTAGTTACAAAATTATTTGTAATTAATGATTTTTAAATTATATGTTTGATAAAAATAACTATAAAGATCAAATATTCTTCTCACATAAACTCTCCATACTCTAGGCTCATCCTTTGTCACCCAATCCTATCAATACAGTGGCCAATGTCTTTAAAGAAACTTTTCTACATAAGAGCAATGATGCATGAGAAGAAAAGAATTCTTCATCTTGCATAATTGTACCAAAGCTCCTAATACATCTTCTATACCAAAGCTCTTAATACATCTTTAATTAGCTTTGCAGTGAGACGTGAGACATTTAATAGATATGAAAGATTTTAAAAAGTAATTTGTTTCAACACGTGAGACATTTTAACTTACGAAAGATTTCAAAATGTACTTCTCAATTTAAATTTTGCATTTATATTTAAAATTAAAAATAATAAGTTGACACAACACCAATTTAAAATTAAAAATAACCAGTTGACACAACATCACTATTGTATTCGTATACGCATACATCTTTTATGTTTATCAAAATAAATTGTAATAAAATTAATAATTTATTTATCTCACGAGTCATTATCAACATAATATTTATTTTAATTTAATTAATCATTATCTTAATTTAAGAGATAATTTTTATTTTTAAAAACTATTTTTATTAATTATTATCTCATATTTTTCTGGAATGTTCACATGTGACTATACCTATAATGATTTTTCTCAATTTTATCTACTCTTTAACCTATAGTGACACATATCCCTTTTTTTTAATTGTTATTTGGCTGTAAATTATTTAATTCAATATTAAGCCCTATTTTGTTATTGTACATTTTTTTTTGAATCATTATTTTAACTTAGAACATAATTTTCATACTACTAATATCTTATTAGTAAATTTTTTTAGATAGTTAATTTCCATTTTATATATGCAATTTAGTCAAACTTGTTTACTTCACATTTTTCGTATCGTTCAAAAAATACTACACAACCAATAATACACCCGGGCGACAGTATGGGTCTCTGACTAGTAGGTATTATAAATATGTACTATAGTGTCATACAAATAGGTACTATAGTGGCAGAGTAAACTAAATTGACAAACCAATTTCAGTTGTTTAAGTTTATTATATATAAAATTTCATTAGTATAATATAATAATATTAGTATAATATTTTTAGGAGTTTTGAGTTACAGATGAACATTCATATTATTTGACCAATCTACTATCATACAATTACTAATCAATTGACCAAACTGACTAATTTGTCCCTTGCAAAAATTACATTTACAAAGTAAAAAGGGCATTTTCGTAATCAACTAAATACACCACAAAATTTCACTTTTTCTTCTTTTCTCATTATCTCTCTGTTTTCTATATCACTTTCCTTTTCCTCTTTCTCTTTCTCTTTCTCTTTCTCTCTGTCTTCTCTTTCCTCTTTCTCTTTCTCTTCGTCTTCTCTCTTCTCTGTTTTCTGCACAAACCCTAGCGCAGCCACAAACCCTAGCGATGTCGTCGACCACCCCGATATCACAATCTCACGGTCTTTGTCATTTGGTTTCTATCAACTTGGCAGCGACCACCGTTTCTCCATCTCCAGCCGATTCGGTAAGAACGAGCATCATTTCCCCATCTTTCTTCTTCGTTTTTTCACTCCTTCATTTTCTCACTCCTTCGTATTCTTAAATCTATGGTGTTATGATTTAATTTGAGTTTTCTTTTTGGTGTTATGATTTTTAAAACATTGCTTCTTTGCTTTGGAAAGGGCACACTTGAAGGATGTGATAAGAAGAAATTCATTTGGTCTAGATGCTCAGGTACATAGGTTATAGTATAAATTTGTTGCTACTCAGTTTGCATAAGAACATAAGAACACTTTTGGACTGCTGCTGCTACCAGCAATTTTTTGTTTTTTTTTTGTGCCCGGTACATAAGAACCTAAAAGTATGGAACATATAAAGTTCTATCTTGGATAATTTAGATTTGTTCACCCATTCTATTTTCATTTTATCTATGATTCAACCCTTCCTAAAAAAATATTTATGGTTCATCTTTGTTTTTATTATTTGGAATGGAAAATTATTCAACGAGCAATGTTTGTGGATATATAGTTGATTCTTTGTGTCTGAGAGGAAAACCTGTGACATTTATGGTATTTCTTTTAGCAAATTTTTCCAGTATTTTCTTTATGTTGATATTTTTCTCACTCTGTTCTTTCCAAATTTTAGGGCCTTGAAGAAGAAAGTGTTTGTGTGAAGCTGGGGTTTTTGACATTTTATATTTTGTATCGAAGTTTTAGGTGCCTTTCAGGTTTGTATCGAAGTATTTAGTATTTTAGTATTTGAAATTATTGTTTGCTTATTAGTGATATTTGACATTTTGAATGACTTTTCTTGGCAGATCACCTTGCAGCTTGGGTGAAGGGATACATTGTATGTCACTTGTATCTTATTGCTTCATATTTTTTGAGATCTTTTGCTCTATAGCCAGCTCCAACTTTACTTATTGCTTCATATTTGAAGTTGTGTAACTTGTGTGTACGTTTCTCACGAATTTGAACAATCCGGCTGACAAGGCTATTGCAGAAATTGAGGGAAGACATGTCCAAAAACTTGTAGAATTGTGATGAATCAAGGCAGCAGTTAATGCACATTTAGGAGGAACACAGCAAACTGGTATGTAATAAAAAATATAGAACTAAAAGTGCTTATATGCATATGTATATTACTAATATCTATGAATTACTATTATCTATTTATGCCGAAAATATATTATTTTCGACTCCGACGAGTACTGCTTAAGATGAAGTTACTATCTATACTTATATCTAAAGCTACGGTGAAGCTTATGCCACTGCCAATACTATCAGTTGACCGACATTAAAAAATGATCGTCTTTGGCAAGTTTAGAAAATTCAGGTTTTTGTCGATTAATTTGCCTTTGTTGTTAAGCCAATTGCAACAATGACATCACAAAACTGAATTCTGTGTATTCCCATTTTGGTTAGTAGATTTTAGTAATGAACGTTTCTTCTTCAATTTCTTTTAATTCTTACATATGAATGCCATTTTTTCGGTAAAGAATGATGTTAATGGACATGAGCATCAACATTAATAGCGCTTGAATGATTTTGATCAACTTTGATTGAGAAATTTACTTCATAACAGTTTTAAATTTTTTGCCACTGTATTGATAGGATTGGGTGACAAAGGATGAGCCTAGAGTATGGAGAGTTTATGTGAGGAGAATATTTGATCTTTATAGTGATTTCTATCAAACATATTATTTAAAAAGCATTAATTACAAATAATTTTGTAACTAAAATCAGAATGCAATAACTGTAAATACCTTCTACATGATCCCAACATTTATAACACAGAAAGAAATTCAAAATGGACCCATTAACCGTATTTCATATACTGCGTCTTGTTTACAAAGCTTCCACTATCAGGGTTAAAAAAACGCATAGACATTGTTAAAAAAACACCACTATTCTGTTAGCTTGATGTAGTTGTGCGCAAGCAGCTGCGTTTTTTTCACACCATCAACACAATAAATTTCCTTCAAAACTGCAGTGTACGTAATCACACTTATCAACGTAATCAAATTGATTAAGTTATTATCTACTTAACATGAATCCCTAAATTAAGTGAGGGTTTAAATTGATGATACCTTAGATTTAGTGACAGTGGAGACATATTTCATCTTAGAATCAGGAGTGTGCTTTGCTGAGTGGTGGCAATTTGGAAATTTGGTTTGATCTTCAATGGAGTGGTTTTGGTCTCAACCATGCTAAAAAAGCTAATACCAAACATACTGACTAAAAAACAAAACAATCATTAACAGAGACAATGAAATTAGAAAAATAGCAGATTCTCAAAAAATTTAAAACTGTTATGAAGTAAATTTCTCAATCAAAGTTGATCAAAATCATTCAAGCGCTATTAATGTTGATGCTCATGTCCATTAACATCATTCTTTACCGAAAAAATGGCATTCATATGTAAGAATTAAAAGAAATTGAAGAAGAAACGTTCAGTGGCCAATTGCTTTAAAGAAACTTTTCTACATAAGAGCAATGATGCATGAGAAGAAAAGCATTCTTCATCTTGCATAATTGTACCAAAGCTCCTAATACATCTTCTATACCAAAGCTCCTAATACATCTTTAATTAGCTTTGCAGTGAGACGTGAGACATTTAATAGATATGAAAGATTTTAAAAAGTAATTTGTTTCAACACGTGAGACATTTTATCTTACGAAAGATTTCAAAATGTACTTCTCAATTTAAATTTTGCATTTATATTTAAAATTAAAAATAATAAGTTGACACAACACCAATTTAAAATTAAAAATAACAAGTTGACACAACATCAATATTGTATTCGTATACCTATAATGATTTTTCTCAATTTTATATACTCTTTAACCTATAGTGACCCATATCCCTTTCTTTTAATTGTTATTTGGCTGTAAATTATTTAATTCAATATTTAGCCCTATTTTGTTATTGTACTTTTTTTTTTGAATCATTAATTTAACTTAGAACATAATTTTCATACTACTAATATCTTATTAGTAAATGTTTTTTAGATAGTTAATTTCCATTTTATATATGCAATTTAGTCAAAAGATATCTCGAAGCTCAGGAGTACCCTGAAGGGGCATCCATTAACGACAGAAAGTTTCTAAGAAGATTTGCTGCCAAATTCTTTCTAAGTAATGGAACCCTATACAAACGCAACCATGATTCGACTTTACTTCGTTGTGTAAACAAGAAGGAAGCAGAACATATTATGGAAGATGTTATACCCCAAAATTTGCCCACTTCTTTTTTCAGGAAAGTTTCAATATGAAAATTAAGAGTCTCATATAAACATGGATTTTTTCAAAATATCCTGACATATGAAGAACTTGGTTTTCAGAATTTTTCTTACACAGTAACTTGGCTTACAGTGGAATTTATTCTTACGCAAACGCCAAATACTGTTCTTTACTTCACAAATACTATTTATTTATTTTACAGATAAATAGTACTAACACAGTTCATGCAGGGTTAAATCTTTTTGCAGGCGCAAAAGCAGGAAACTCACACTGTACTGGTAACAATTGTTTTTGTTTTCCCACTAACTTTTGTGCTATATTCCATTATTTTCAAAATCTTTTCAAATCTATCCTTTCAAATTCAAATCTCAACTTTATTCTATCCATCTCTCTTTTCCCAACAATACCTTACACTTTCTTTCAAATCTCACTACCACTCAAATTTCCTTTTGTACGGAATCACATCATTCCCCAACGTCTCTATCATCTTTCCATTCTATAAATACCTCTCATTCTTCCCACAAATCTCACATCAAATTCTAAATCATCTTTCAAATTCCTACCTCATAATCCATCATTTCTTCTTCCCTAGCAAAAATGGCAAAATGGATAGAAACACTGCTTCTTACAGTCGTCACCATTGCTACGGTGATCACAACTTTCTTCTGCCTACACAGTCCTGAGAAGTGTGGACCTGCAATGGTTGCACTCCCACTCCTCTACATGTTATTAATCATAGCATGGTTCGTCAACCGTCATTTTTAAAATTTGTCGTGTTTCTTATTTTCTTAAACGTACCGTTTATTCGTCGTACTTTTCAATATAGTATGTAATATTTATACTGTCAGTATTAAATGTTGTACTAGTTGTCATAATATTGCTTAATTACTAAGATAATATTTTGTGTATTTTCTGCCAGTCAAATATTTCTATTTCTGTGCATTAAATAATTTTCAGGTTATTATCGGTAATTTTGCCCGCATACCGTAAATATCAGTTATTTATTATGTTTCTGTTTTCTAACAAGTCATGTAAATAAATTTTCATGCTTCACACCAAACAAAAACAAAAATAACAAAAAAAAAAAAAAAAAAAAGAAAATTAACTTTGACGGTTGATTTTTCACTTTAACT